>NC_085869.1:21779576-21814576 GCF_034702125.1 Engraulis encrasicolus | reverse complement strand
CACATTTCCTTCTCTCCTCCACTCCACTCCTCCCACGTCTTCCTGCCCGCTGCAGAGTGCACCAGAACAGTAGGGCAGTCATGGGTAAGCGGTTAGGGCGTCAGACTTGTAGCCCAAAAGTTGCCGGTTCAACTCCTGACCCGCCAGCTTGGTGGGGTCTCCCCCATCCTTCTCCATGACTGAGGTACCCTGAACATGGTACCGTCCCGCCGCACTGCTCTCTTCCGGGCGCCATTTGGGGCTGCCCCCTTGCACTTCCACACCTCTCAGTCTACACCTCCACACCTCTCCTTCACTCCACAGCACACTTCCTCCTCTCCACTGCACTCCTCCCACATCTTCCTGCCCACTGCCAAGTGCACAAGTACAGGCCCTCTTATCACGGTACTGCCCCTGCACACCTCCACGCCTCTCCTCCTCCACTCATCTCCACACCTCTCCTGCGTTCCCCTCCACACATCTCTTCCACTCCCTTCCTCCCACATTTTCCTGCTCTCCTCTTCTCTGTACTGTGGCCATAGAGAACTATCAGACTCTGACCTTATCACTGCAGATTAGACTCTTCTGAGGGTTCCATGAACTTTCTTGTGTAGGTTGTGCTGTTAGGCTTTCATCAGAGGGATTATTTGGTTGTTTATCGTGGCTTGTTGCTTGGACAAAGCTCAAACAGTACAAACTACAGAAAGAACTTTTTTAAGAATACCATTGATGGCCCTACCGTGGCGTGGCTGATATGGTAGGGCACACGTTTACCGCTCAGCCGACCAGGGTTCGATTCCCGGTCCGGGTCCTTTGCCGATCCTTCCCCACCTCTCTCTCCCAGCTCACTTCCTTTCTCTCCTTCACTAAAAAAAAGAATACAATTGACATAGTAGTGTGATAGCTTACCGTTGTGTTTTAATGGACCAGACACATTATATTAGAGGTATTTTTTACACTGGACTCCAGTGTATTGTAGCAAGGGGTATGCTTCTAGATAATGTTCTTATTTAAAAAAAAAAAAAAAAACCCAGCTTTTTCACTGTGCAGAATGAGTTATGAGTTAATTTTGAATGCACTGATCGCTTCTAAAAAAATGCTCAATAGGTTTCGCAATGTATTGTGGCCAACATTTTCAGGTAGTTACCTTCTTTCTTTCCTGTCTTTCTGTGCCTTGCAGCGGAGAGCTTGTGCAGAAAGCAGAACCACCAGTGCGATCCCACCCGTGCCGTCTGCAGAGATGACAATGGCGCCCCCCACTGCGAGTGCCGAGAAGGCTTCTACAAACACAGCGAGCAGGACAAGACGTGCCTTGGTAAGGGCTGCCTGCTCTTTCCCAATTACATTCATATATAATGAGAAAACGTGTAAAAATATCAATACATTAATTTATAAATAAAAATATATAAATACACAAAAAGTTACATAATATGTATTACACATGTTTCGTAACTGAAACCTTGATTAGATTTTTGTTTCATTTTGAAAATTCGATTCATTTGTTTTGATGATACTTAAATTCATTCACTCATGCTTGCTGTGAGTGATTGGGAACCCTGTGGGGCCTATTTATTTGGTCCTGCCGATTGTCATTTATGCTGTTTCATATTTCCATTCAGCTTGTGGTGATGGCTATCAGCTGAAGAATGGCGTTTGTGTGAAGTGAGTATGTCTTTCATGTATCATCTTGTCTTGTATTACTTTGAGTCTTTTTTAAATGTGTGTCTGCTATGAGTATTGACAACTAAACAGCTTTTTATGTTTATTGTAGTTGTACATTTGGATTTGGAGGATTCAACTGCACCAATTGTAAGTACTAATGTTCTTTACTTTTGTTTAACCCATTGACACTTAAGGCACCTGCAAAAAAGGGTGCTGAATGCCGGAGCCTTTTTTAGGAAAGCTGCTCTCAGCCTATAAAAACCTATATATCTCAGCTTCTGAAGCACATAAAAATATGCACTGAATTGCATTTAAACGCTAAGACCCTCATCTTTCATTAGAATGTGTTCATTCATCTCAAACAAACAGAGATTTTTAATAAAGTTGTCTCAAATGTCATGAGCCAGAATGTTGCGTAATGCAGCTCCAGGCGTCAGGGCCAATGTTGCGCAACGCAACATCAGGCATCAATGGGTTAACCCATTGTGTCCTGGAGCGACATATACGCTGCATTCAGGTTCTTGAGATTTGAGGCTTTTTATTCAAAAAGTGGGTATGTTAGGGCTGACTGAACACATTCTAATGCAAGATGAGGGTCCTAGCTTTTAAATGCAACGTATTTCATGTTTTTATGTGCTTCGTAGCCTAAGATAATTAGGTTTCAGTAGGCAGAGGGCACCTTTTCCCAAAAAGGGCTTAGACTAAAATGGGTTAAAACAGCTGGCGTTAAACCAAAGAATCCCAACCAATGAAATTACCACAATGAAAGAATATTTTGTGCAATGATTTTATAAATATCAATCCTTTATAAACATTCAACTTTTCAATACAAAGTCGATTGTATGAATCTAATCAGACATTCTCATTGCCTTCTTGTCTCTTTCGTTCATGTGTGTATATGTCTGTGTGTGTGTGTGTGTGTGTGTGTGTGTGTGTGTGTGTGTGTGTGTGTGTGTGTGTGTGTGTGTGTGTGTGTGTGTGTGTGTGTGTGTGTGTGTGTGTGTGTGTGAATGTGTGTGTGTCTTTCTGTGTTTAGTCTACAAGCTGATTGCCATTGTGGTGGCTCCCGCTGTTGGAGGTCTCCTCCTGATTTTGACCATCGCTCTCATCGTCACATGCTGCAAGTAAGTGCCAGTCCTCAATCATCACACTGGGGGCAGACACAAAAGGGTCAGTTGGGAAGTGGGAAGGAGGGGGCCCAGAATTGGATCATCATTATAGTGTATTTGGTGTGGGGCCCTTTCATATTTCTTTGTCCCGGGCTCAACCAAAGCTGTCAGCGGCCCTGCACTCAGCTATTCTAGTTCGTCAGTAATCAAGGAAGCTGACAGGGAGCACAAAGGGGTCAGTTGTCTTGGGCCCAGGGAGAGAGGTGGCCCAAAAGTGGGCCCCCATTACATTGTATGCATATAGAGGGGGGGTCCTTTGTGGTGAATTGTGCCAGGCCAAGCCAAAGTTGTCAGCAGTCCTGCCAGCAAACACACAGGCAGTCATTATCATTAAGTCTTCACCAGCCTACTGCACTCCAAACGCAAGACAATGGCATAATCTGTATTTTTCATCTTTGTTTTTAGATGTGCAAAAACAAGATAAGAGTGAAAAAGTCCACTTCAACATGATTTTTTTTGCCCCCACTTGTTTCGGGTAAAAAAAAAAAAAAAAACCTTCTTGTCATTTTGTTGCCCTGTTCCCAGGTCAGATATTTTTTGGATGTGCGAGCTTTAATCTACTTCGTCAGAAGGACAAAAACAACATGAACAAATTCCTTTTCTCACACGTCAATGCATGCCTGCTGTGGCGTAATGTGTCTTCTATATTATTATTTTTTTGTTTATGTTTCAGGAAGGACAAAAACGACATCAACAAAATCATTTTCAAGAGTGGAGACATGCAGATGTCCCCGTACGCCGACTTCCCCAAGAGCAACCGTGTGTCCATGGAGTGGGGCCGCGAGACCATAGAGATGCAGGAGAACGGCAGCACCAAGAACCTCCTGCAGATGACCGACATCTATTACTCGGTACGAACAGCACCAGAGCCATAGTATACACACTGACATGTACAGGCTGGAGGACACTGCAGCTTAGTTTTTAGGTTTTTATCATCTATTACTCTGTACGAACAGAGGCGTATCTTGTCACCAGGCTAGGGAGGCAGGCAGCTGCTTGGGGCCACTATATGGTGAAAAACAGCTCAACTTTAAACTATAATGCAGCAATTTTTTTACGAATGTTCATTTTTTGGAGGTTTTGCTTGGGGCCCCCACTGACTCTAGAAACGCCTGTGGGTACGAAGAGCACCAGAGCCATACTGCCCTACAATTTCAGAACGCAGTATAATTCAAAATGGCAAACTGAGAAAAAAGGCTATAAAATTTCCTTTCTGGCCACGCAACTGTGTTGGAGGTAAAGTGGTGATGACACTTCCATATAATACTTTTTTATGGTGGAAATTTATGCACACAAGAAAAAAGCAAAAAAACCAACATTTTCATTGCTTTTTAGCTGAAAAATCATTATACTGCGTTCTGTTGTGGTATTACTGTCTACACCAAAACCACGGTGTCAATGGAGAAGTGCAGTATAATGCGCATTATACTGCGTTCTTGGCTAGTACGACGTAACCTCCTAATATCAAAAAGCGCAGTATAATCAGTTTTTATCGTTTTTTTCTGAAACGGGACCAAGTTGGACCAAAAAAATTTAACACAAGAAAAAGAAGGTATTTTAAAGCCAATTTCCGGTCTAAACCCATTTTCGACCATTTTCAAGATACTGCGTTCTGATATTGTAGGGCAGCATAGTATATACATTGAAATGTACAGGCTGGAGGACACTGCAGCTTAGCTTTTAGGTTTTTATCATGTGCAAACACCTGACTAATGTCTCGTAGGACTTTGAAGGTGTAGCAACACCGAAACGTTATTCGGGTGTTTGCATATCATAAGAACCTAAAAACTAAGCTGCAGTGTGCTCCAGCCTCTCCTTTTCAGTGATGTTTTGTCCCACGGTGATGCACCGGCGGGCTGAGGGATGATGTGTAGAGTCCCAATTCTACTGAGCCATATATAATCTTTAGTAGACATGTACAGTATGACTGTGTGTGTGTGTGTGTGTGTGTGTGTGTGTGTGTGTGTGTGTGTGTGTGTGTGTGTGTGTGTGTGTGTGTGTGTGTGTGTGTGTGTGTGTGTGTGTGTGTGTTATAGTGTGACCTTATTCTGACTGATTTGACAATAGTGCGCTGCTTTCACCTTTTCAAAAATGTCCTGCTTTTCTTTCTCTCGCATGTAAACACATGAACACAAGCCTCTCGTGCACACAAGACTCCCTTTGCTTTGCATATGCATATCATGTTTAAGTTGATGTTAAGGGCAGCATCCACTCATGGCAGCGTTGTGAATTTGTTTTTGGTTTGTACTGCAGCCGGCGTTGCGTAACTCGGACCTGGAGCGGAACGGCCTCTACCCCTTCTCCGGCCTGCCCGGCTCGCGCCACTCCTGCATCTACCCGGCGCAGTGGAACCCCTCCTTCATCTGCGACGACTCTCGCCGGCGGGACTACTTCTGAGCAGTCCTGGCTGCGCCATCTCACGGAACCCGTTTCTCAATAGCGTCGTTGCTAACCAGTTAGCAACTTGCGTCGGTAGCCAATTGGGGAATTGTATTGAAACCGACTAAGTTGCTAATAGTAGTTAGCTAGCATTGGAACTGTCTGAGAAACGCACACCCAACCAACGTCGGGGTGTGTTGGCTGTTGAGACCCTAAGGGGTTACGTTAGCGGCAACAGAGTGCTTTGAGGTGCCAAGGTTTTTTTTAAAAAAGGACACAAGCAAGTCTTTCTGTCAAGGATGACTTATCAAAGTTGATGCTGATATTTAAAAAAAAAAAAAAAAAAAAAATTCTGACCACTGCACGTCAGGCAATGTGAAACACAAAACTGGCTGGAATTGTATTATTATTATTATTATTATTATTATTATTATTATTATTTACCTGTGGAGAGGATGTTGGACATGAGGAGTGGTCGGCGCTTCCATGTTTTGTTGGTGTCAATCCGTATGAACTGGTGCCTTGTTTTCTTCGACAAAAGACTGTGAAAATAATGTGGCATGGACTGGCCACAGGAGTATTGTGCAAACAGCTGTTCAGTATTAGCAAACCCAGGTTTGCATCAAGACCCCAGAAACTGTAGTATATTCCTGAAGCCATAAATCTAACTGGTATTTATATTACTGTTGAGGGACACAAATCATTTAATGTAGTGGTGTGTGTGTGTGTGTGTGTGTGTGTGTGTGTGTGTGTGTGTGTGTGTGTGTGTGTGTGTGTGTGTGTGTGTGTGTGTGTGTGTGTGTGTGTGTGTGTGTGTGTGTGTGTGTGTGTGTGTATATGTGTGTTTGTGTGCATGTGTTTGTGTGTGTGTGTACGCTCGTGTGTGTGTGTGTGTGTACGTTCGTGTGTGTGTGTGTTGATTTGTGGATGCGTAGCAGTTCTCTTGAGTGATGGAAAATATTTGTAGCCATTTTTGATTCATGTATTTGACTGTGGAATATGTTGACCTGGAGGATGTCAGATCAGATTTCATAAGAGCAGATTAAGAAAACAAATGAGTACCATAATCCCTTACTCATGAAAATGTCATATGAAGTTTGGAAAAGCTAACGTCTACCAGGTGGGCCCTGACATTTGCATACAGTATGTGAGACTGCTGCGGGACTGTTTGTCGTCGTACTTCAAAGCTTAATACGTTGACAGTTGCAATATTTCCATCTAAGAATGTACGTGTATGTATTGTCACCTTATCAAGTGTGTGTGTGTGTGTGTGTGTGTGTGTGTGTGTGTGTGTGTGTGTGTGTGTGTGTGTGTGTGTGTGTGTGTGTGTGTGTGTGTGTGTGTGTGTGTGTGAGAGAGAGATATGCAATGTTTCTTTCATCATGAGCCTGCTATTTTGTCTGAGAAATCCTTTATTCTGATGTCTGTGTGCTGGGGATACTCTGGCGTTTTAGTCAGACTTGTATATTTAAAGAATAAAACACAAAATGTTTCCACCATTGTGTTCAATAGCTTACTGTATGTACAGTGTTTCTCAAAGTGGGGCGCAAGCCCCCCTGGGGGGGCACGGAGGCATCGCAGGGGGGGCGTGTGACATCTGATTTTTTTTTCTCTCCAATAAGCAATACCAACATCATATTATAAATTGTCATAACTTTGAATAGCATAGGAAATGAACATGCGTCCCTCTTTTTATCTCACCAGTCACCTTTCATTTGATTCTGTGCATAGCAGCGATCTTAAAATCAGTCTGCGCGAGTACTGCTGTCGCTTGGGGGGGCTCGGAAGCATTCAGATCCTCTGAAGGGGGAATGATGGGAAAAGTTTGAGAACCACTGCTGTATGTACAATATAGGTTACACTCGGAAGGGGAGTATCAATATTGAAATATGATAGGAGGACTTACTAGGATGTACTTGTGTTGTTTTTGCATAGCCCCAAAATGAAGACAGAAATGCAAAATAGGCTACATCTTGTATCACCAAGAAATGTGGCACAGAAATGGCCAGGATTTGTGACAATGTCTCTGAAGGGGTTCTTAGGGGGATGCCAACCCAAGAGTTGATCATAACCCTGAATGAGCTGAGACACAGTGGAGTGGATTCTCAATGGGGAATGGAATGAGTGAACTGTCCTACAAAGTGCTGTTGTTGAAGGGGCAGGGGAAGGGCCAGTGAAGTTAAAGTCCATATGCCTCTGTGAATAGATGTGATTTAAGGTGCTTCTTGAACGTAGCCAGTGTGGGGGCCTGGCGTATGTTGGGAGGTAGACTGTTCCAGAGCGTGGGGGCAGCAACTGGTTAGTCTGGTTAGGTGTCTTTTACTACACCCAGATCGTATCACCCCAGAGTTGGTTTACCATTTGGTTGAAAAGGAACATCAAGTGGACTGTCTACATCGTGTTGACCTTGGACAAGCTGCTGTTCCTCACTGACTTGATTGTTTATTATCTTCCTTTTTTGCTTTTAACAGTCATTCGCACAATGGCACTTTAGTGAACTCAAATACAACAGAATCCTTGACAACGTTGTACGTGTTTTCAGACGTCTTGTACTTTTCTCCAGTCTCATATATTCTCCTGAGCAGCCTTGTCATGATATCTACCAGTTTGTCTACCGTGCGTTACCTGAAGCGCCACATGAAGAACATGGAGTCAACCAGAAGCCCCTTCACCACCACCGTGAGAAGCCAACTCAGAGTCACCAGGATGTGCACCATGCAAGGTCTCCTCAACATACTTTGGTCTATAATGTTCCTACTGCCACATTTATTTGCAAATATTCAACCTTATATTGATGATTTCACCTTTGATACTTTTGTGTCTGTGTATAGTTTAGGGACGGCCATACATTTATGTGTAGGACAGGCTCTATTCAGGACGAAGACTATTGGCTTGTGGCTCAAAGTGTCCAGACTGTGTCAGCAGGGGATCTAAAAAGGGTTCTCGTTTTTGTGAAAAAAATAAAAAATAAATATCTACAGTGCATGTGAGAGTATCGGTAACACTTCCAAATAAGGGGCCATAATTAACAGTAAAGTAGTTATAACCTAATACTTAAGTAAGGGTTAATAATCATTACTTAATGCCACATTAGACACATATTAATTGTTATTAATGGATTAGCAAGCAGTTACTTAACTATTAGATAACTATTACCTTGTGTTACAAGTTAATAGCATATTATTATTTAACTAATAGATAAGTAAGGGCACAGTTAATTGTGAAGTAGCTATCAGGTCATACTTAACTAAGGACCAAAATTAACACTTACTTAATACAAAAGTAAGGCATAACTAATGGTTAATTAATACTTAAATATTGAGTTTTGGGACCCTTATATTAGAGTTGGCTGAGGATAACTAATGGTTAATTAATAGATAGATATTGTTGTTTGGGACCCTTATATTAGAGTTGGCTGCGGATAACTAATGGTTAATTAATCGATAGATATTGGTGTTTGGGACCCTTATAATAGAGTTGGCTGAGCATACCTAATAGTTAATTAATTAATCTACTGTGACATCTAGTTTTCACTCGTTCAAATCACTGTAATAGTTGCAACAGGAGCGATTATATAGCAAGGATTGGACGTACACTTCTCAATGATGGTGGGGTGATGAGATGTAATTTTTTCATGTACCATTCACTAATTTTAATGGTAAAAACCCTACAATAAATGCAGAACATTATGAAGAGTAATAGTTTTGAAGCAAAACTAAACCATTCCTTTGTGATAATTAAGTTAATGTTTGAGAATATTAGCTCTAAGAAGTGCAGTGCATGATGGGTACGCAATCTACAGACAACAATATTTCGGTATTATTTAATCATTAGATTAGGTACAGTTAATAGTTAAGTAGCTATTAGGTCATACTTAACTAAGGACCTTAATTAACACTTACTTAATACAAAAGCAAGGCATATCTAATTATTAAATAATACCGAAATATTGTTGTCTGTAGATTGCGTACCCATCATGCACTGCTCTTCTTGGAGCTAATATTCTCAAACTTTAACCTAATTATCACAGAGGAATGGTTTAGTCTCGCTTCAAAACTATTACTCTTCATAATGTTCTGCATTTATTGCAGGGTTTTTACCATTAAAACTAATAAGTGGTACATGAAAAAATTACATCTCATCACCCCACCATCATTGAGAAGTGTACGTCTAATCCTTGCTATATAATGGCTCCTGTTGCCACTATTACAGTGATTTGAACGACTGAAAACTAGATGTCACAGTAGATTAGTTAATTAACTATTAGGTATGCTCAGCCAACTCTATTATAAGGGTCCCAAACACCAATATCTATCGATTAATTAACCATTAGTTATCCGCAGCCAACTCTAATATAAGGGTCCCAAACAACAATATCTATCTATTAATTAACCATTAGTTATCCTCAGCCAACTCTAATATAAGGGTCCCAAAACTCAATATTTAAGTATTAATTAACCATTAGTTATGCCTTACTTTTGTATTATGTAAGTGTTAATTTTGGTCCTTAGTTAAGTATGACCTGATAGCTACTTAACTATTAACTGTGCCCTTACTTATCTATTAGATAAATAATAATATGCTATTAACTTGTAACACAAGGTAATAGTTAGCTAATAGTTAAGTAACTGCTTACTAATGTTCAACATATGCGTTAATAACAATTAATATGTGTCTAATGTGCCATTAAGTAATGATTATTAACCCTTACTTAAGTATTAGGTTGTAGCTACTTTACTGTTAATTATGGCCCCTTATTTGGAAGTGTTACCAGAGTATCAATCTATTAGTTATGGTTAACAAGGAAGAGCCTTTGTATTGTCTAGTAGTTTATTTTCAAAATGATGCTGCCCATTTCTCAAATGGTACATTTTACATGTATAATATATGTGTACCACCACCATACATTTGTAAGTATTTGTAAGACTTTCACACTTTTCCATTTACACTTTTCATACATGTGTACTGTATATAATATGGATCTAGTCCATGTCAGTCATTTTGAAATACCACTCATATACATCATTGGCTGTAAAACACAATCTACTTTGGTCAGACCAGTAAGTCTTACTTTGTGAATGGATTGAAAATGAACAACTAAAATTACCTTTTATAAGGTTTTCATAAATGCCTGCTATGTTAGTTACTCCAGTCTGATAGCGATTTAGTCAAGAGGTTCCCAAACTTAACCATCACAAGGCCCTCCATATACCAGCCACACTATTTTTTTCTGTGCAACACCTTTCACAACCATAGTCTATGTTTGTGTGCCAGTGCACCATTAGATATGTAAAATGACGAAAAGAGGAGTAATGTTCAATGATGCACTAGATAGACCATAATGTAATTCTTAATTCATTGGAATATAATTGTTTTGCTTATTTTTGGTTATATTGATGTAGGCCTACAGTACATTAAACATTCAATCATCTTTTTTGTTTTGCTATACTTTCTCTTCCAACTTGCCGTGGACTCCTAGCACTCCTTCGCGGCCCCACAGGGGTCCCTGACCCCCACTTTGAAAACCGCTGATTTAGTCAACAAGCCAATGGTGAGTGGACTGTAAAACATTTTGGGTTTTAGGCCTACTAAGGTTGGGTTAACCATATATGGCTATGATGGGAAGTACGCACAACGGCACACTCCCTAATGCCGGCGTGGGTATTAAAATACAGACTTCCTTTGGCATGCCACTTCTGCATTCCACATGCCACTAAATCATCTAACCCCTACTGGATTTTCGTCAGTGCCAGGAACAGAACATTTGAATGAAAAATTATTTGCTTAAGCATATTCTGTCCCTGGCACTGGAGTAAATCATACACCCAGATTGGTTGCAATTAGGACAGGCTCAGAACAAAAATAGTAATGCTGCTTTGCAATTGCTGAACCTTTATTTTGATAAGTTGCTGTCCTTTTGTCTTCCATGTTTATGACAGGTGTGGTATGAAGGTCTCACGAAACAGTCATGAATCCTTCATCCAAAGTGTAAAACAGCTGCTATGAATATGTTATGCATATTAAGTATAACCATTTTATTTAATACCTTCTCTGGCCACCATCCTACATACTGTAGGTACCTTTAAGGTTTAGGTTGAGGGTTGAGATTTAACCTGAGACTGTGTGAATCGTACTCCAACTTATGAGGGCATGAGCAAAAAATAACAGCCGACAGGCTGAACAACTAGATGTTTTTTTGTTTTTTCGAAAACTGCCCTGTTAAAATTCATCAAAATGGGCCCTGCCGTGGCCAACCGGTAGGGCACTTGCCTGCCATGTGGCTGACCCAGGTTCGATGCCCGGCCCGGGTCCTTTGCAGACCCCTCCCCATCTCTCTCCCAATTCGCTTCCTGTCTACCTCTCACACTGTCCTTTTCAATAAAGTTTAAAAAAAGGACAAAAACAAAAACTTATCAAAAGGATATTAAGGATATTAAAATAATAAACTATATTTCAAGCGTCTGAATCTGCCAATGAAGTAAGCATTTTTCTCTGTAAGGATTCCTGAAAGCTTGAAAGCCTAATTTTAGATGGCACTTACATTAATTTCCCCAAAACAAACCAACTTCACTTTAAAAAAAAAAAAAATATATATACATTTTTAAATTTCACATGACAAATCAGTAATTTTGAATTTTTCAAATGTACGCAAGATATTTAAATGCAGTTGACATCCTTCAGTGATGAATTATTGTGAGGAGTAATATGAGGTTTAGAGGTTTTAGCTGAATTAAATTTGTTTTCACAGCTTATATGTTACAGGTAGTGACAATAGAGTGTGTGTGTGTGTGTGTGTGTGTGTGTGTGTGTGTGTGTGTGTGTGTGTGTGTGTGTGTGTGTGTGTGTGTGTGTGTGTGTGTGTGTGTGTGTGTGTGTGTGTGTGTGTGTGTGTGTGTGTGTTATGCAAAGCTGCTAAGTGAAGACAAATGCAAAACTGGCTGCAGCTTATTTCACCTGCTTTTCATGACAAATTCTTGCACAGAAATGAGAGAAAATGTCACAGATTACTTGAGGGGATTCCAACCCAGCAGTTGTTCATATCAGACTTGGCAGAAACATAGTGGATTGGCAATGGGAACTCTGATTCCTGAACTTTCCTACAAAGTGCTGAACGGATCCATGTCCATCAGCAACCTATTTGCCTACTGTCTCTTTATCCTCTGCTTTACTTTCTGGCAAGATGGAGCAAAACCTCTCAAGCAACCCGTGAAATTCCTGCTGGTGTCTTTTTTGTCACTCATGGCTATTCTTCAGATTGCCATTCTTTCCTCTGTTTTCCACATGGATGGGCGCTTTATATGGGAGATTCTTCAGATTTTCCTCATGGAGTGCTGCTTGTCTACAGCGGTGTGGTTAGGTGTCTTCTACTACACACAGATCGTACCACCTCAGAGTTGGTTTACCATTTGGTTGAAGAAGAACATCAAGTGGATTGTCTACATTGTGTTGACTTTGGACAAGCTGCTGTTCCTCACAGACTTGATTGTTTATTATCTTCCTTTTGCTTTTAACAGTTATTCGTACAATGGCACTTTAGTGAACTCAAATACAACAGAACCCTTGGCATCGTTGTACGTGTGTTCAAAAGTCTTTTACGTTTCTCGAGTGCTGTATATTCTCCTGAGCAGCATTTTGAAGTTGTCAGCCAGCGTTGCCACCGTGCGTTACCTGAGGCGCCACATGAAGAACATGGAGTCAACCAGAAGCCCCTTCACCACCACCGTGAGAAGCCAACTCAGAGTCACCAGGATGTGCACCGTGCAAGGCATCCTCAACATACTTGTCGCTAAAATTTTCCTGCTGCTGCATTTGGTTGCGAATATTGGACTGTATATTGATAATAGCATATTTGTTACTGCTCTGTCTGTGTATAGTTTAGGGACGGCCATAAATTACTGCGTTGGACAGCCTCTATTCAGGACAAAGACTGTTGACTTGTGGCTCAAAGTGGCCAAACTGCTTCGGCTGAAGGAGAGTGAAGGAGACATAGCATCTCACATTCAATGAAAACCATCTGAAATTTGTCATATTTACTACATATCTTCCCCTGTCTGTGAGAGCATTGTCAGCTTCAAAATGATCTTGTATACTGTATACGCTTTCATGTTTTTGTAAATATCTATGATAGTAGTTTCTGCTTTATTCCATTTGTCTATAGCATTGTTTTAGCCCAGTGTTTCTCAAACTTTTTCAAACCGAGGACCACATTGTCCCCCAAAAATCTTCAGTGACCATCTGTTAACTGAATTAACAGTTGAGGGGTGGTAATTTTATTTGACACTGCTCATTTTGATGCACATCACTTACTTTTTCTTCACATTACAACTTATTGTGATGAAAATGTGACTTCAGCTATGTTTAGCTCTGTAATAATGTGTAGGTAAAATTCCTGCCACTTCTCTACGCAGAGAAACTCATGACAAAGTTATGAGAATCATGTGACTCAAACTGATGATGATTGAGACGAAGGTCATCAATAATCATTAGTAAAAGAGTTACTTCCCCTCTGACCACCAAATGGCTGGCCCAGGGTCCCTGCCATGTTGTTCTCAGGCCTCCTCCTTTAGGAGGCACTGTGACCAAAGCCCCACCCACAATCACCTGGTCAACACCTAAGGGTCTCCCAAGGGCCTTTGTTCCTCACTCTAGTTTTGACCGCGGGACGGAAGAGACGTATAGAGCAACTTGCGCAATTTTGGACAAAGTATTGTTTGATATTTGGCCGAATAACAAACATAGACTGCTGAGTTCATCTTACACACACTTTGCAAAGAATTCCTCACTTCAAGTCTAAGGTCTTGCCTGGTCATATCTTAAGACTTTCATCCGGACACTGTGAACTAAAGGCGAGTTCACTGCGAGAAACTATCCACGCACGCCTCCGTGGAACAAACTTCTTGCATTTGGGATTCAACCGAAGAATCTCGAAGCCGCAACAACAAAGACTTTTGCAGCCCCAAACTCTCGAGGACGAGAGAAACGTGGACTGCAATCCCCATTTCCAGACGGACGTACCGCGCCTTTGGAAACTGGACCCTCCTCTTCATCTCACACAGTAGGCACTGGGCATAGCTTATGTACTGAGATAGATGTGTTTTTGAACTATGACTTGAGTTATTTTTCATGTGCACATGTTTATTTGCATTTCTCCTGCTTCTCTGTCTATCCTTCCTCTTAGCTTAGGTTCCCCTCTGCTAACCCATTCTGTATTACTGGCTACTAAGCCTAGCGACCCCGCTTGTGGCGTTCGCACGGAATAGTTCAAGTATTGATTTAACCATCAGTATTCTGAGCTCTCCGAGGACCGTCATAGCGCGGCCGTTTCGCTGACTAGTCCAGCAATACACGCGCTGCGCCCCTTTGTTGTAACGGGCCATAACAAAGCCCTAGGTTAGCAACGCAACGCTAACCATTTGTTTACACAGACACGCATAGCTACTAGAGTTCCATCTCTCTTTCCCTTCTCTCTCTATCTCTCTCCCTCTCTCTCGTTCTTTCACTCTCTCCCTGTCGAAATACTTGATTCTCAGAACCCTCCGAGCATTTCGGTACTCTTTTATACACTTTGAGTGCATAATCTGTAGTAAACTATTCTCTGAATAACCAACTCTGCTCGGAACGCTCTGCAAGTTAGCCATTAGCCAAGTTGGGCTTGCAGCTCCTACACAAGCACGCTGAAACCCCACTTCCTGTAGTTTTACAACTCCCAATGGCTGCGTAGACGGCAACGTCTCCTACTTGTTATTTCTTTTATTTCGTTTTCTTTCTCTCCCTGTTCTACTCGGACTTGTTATCGTTAATTCCAGAACCCCTTTGATACATTCGCGCGTCCACTAAGGGACTTGAAGCGTCTGAAACCACACGGTTTACTTGCTACATAGCTGCTAGCTATCCCTATTGTTCACGGTTCTGATGCTAACGTTAACCTAGCCGAGAGGACGCCATTGTTGCCCAGCAACAGACACGCACATACAGTAATCAGTGCGAGTTCCTCCCACTGACTACTACTCTCTCATCCCCTTCCATTTCTCTCTCCATTCCACAAGGAATTGTGTGCATTTATTACAGAAACCTAGACATTGTTGTAGACCCTTTGGGCCCTGCCTAATCGACATTAGGCCTTTGCTAAGCAGCTACTTATCAGTAGCCTTTCCATTGTCCATGCTTTCTGTAGCTAATGCTAGCTTAGTCAACCACACACACACGTGGTAGCCTAGCAACCAGACCCCTGCTACACACACACACACACACACACACACACACACAGGCTGAAAGCCTGTCCCCCTCTTCTTTCTTTTCCCCTCTTTTATTTTCTTTCTTGTTTTATATTATTGTGCCTTATTTTTTGTTATTATTCCATTTAACCGACTTTGAATGTAATGCATTTTATTAGATTACCTAGTAGTTAATAAAAGTAAATCATTTGATTGCATTTTGTTGTCCTTGTTACTTTGTACACCCAACCAACCTATTATTAGAACTTTGCCTTCAGATCAACTTTTGTGCTTGTGTACCCCAGCTGATCACAGAGAATAGGCCTTACTGTTCACTGTGAACCGCTGAGTAACCCCAGTACAAAACTTATTATTAATTCTGTGTTTAGCAATTTATTGTTGAATATTGTGATTGATAATCCAAGGATTTTATGAGACGGTCCTTGGTCAAGGATTTTATGAGACGGTCCTTAAATTACATTTTAATTAATTTGTTTATTAATATTAATTAATTCATAATTAATTAAATTCCCAAACGAGATTTTACCTTCAATTCCTGGTATAGCCGCATGAGGAGTAAATCCCCATGCAGTTTTCCATACATTAACGCAACTCAATTACATTACGTGGTGCGGTCCGTGTAAGAATTCCGATTCTTACGCGACTACCCCTACAAATGTAATAAATGTTGCCTACTTCTATCTTGTCTTGGAAAAGTAATCCCCTCGCTGACCACCTGCGCTCTGTCACGGACCACCAGTGGTCCCTGGACCACACTTAGAGAATTTAGCCAACTATCCAATGGCATTTGTTCTGTGAAGCATATGGGCTAAAAATCCCACATGGCTATCATGACAATACATGCAAGGACACAATTCTCAACAGACAATTCAAATCTAGGAGAATGCTCTGTCGGGCCTGCACAAGGCCTCTGCGCAACTCCACAATTGATACGCAAGAGTGGAAAGGGATCAGGGGAGCGTTTCTCGAAACCTAAGTTGCTAACTGGTTTCCCTTTTGTAAATATGGAGATTATTGGATGACCCAGAACTGATATTGTTGCTGTCACTGTTTGCTGTTATCTCAGTAAAGTTGACTAAGAGGTCATCCCCCCATGCCATGTGGTGGCTCAAACCCCTGGGGTGTCACTGGCCCTAGCAAGACAAAGGACACTTTTGGAGTGGGGGGTTGCAGTATATAATATCAATTCAGAGATTCATCTGGGAGTCTCATTCCATCTCTGAAGGGGCTCCAATCTCTGTCTTTTTCTCTCCCTCCCTCCCTCTCCCTCTCTCCCTCTCCCTTCTCTCCCTTTCTCTCTCTCTGTCTATCTATCTTGGGTAAACTGTATTTGATTTCACTGTATCCTATGTAACCTACAGTAGCCTTGAGTTAAATGTAATGTTACCTTGCAGTTGATAATTAAATTGTCATATACATTCATTCACTTGCATCTCCTCATCTGTATCATGCCATTTGCCTTTCCTGTGTCTTAATGCCCACTCCTGGCCGTCGTTGGTTAGGAATAAAGTGGAGGGAAAAGTTATATACTTTTACACTTTCGAGAAACAGGGTCCTGATTTGCAGCATACGCAAGGCTATAAACAAGTGGCATATAGCCATTTCTGGGAGATCCAAGACCTTGCCTTCAAATACAACTATGAAAGCTAAATGTTACACAATAAACCATTTCTTCTCTCTTTCTCTGGTTTTCTATGGAAGATGAAACTTCATTCCATCTGCGTTACATTCGTTTTGTTCTTACTGTATGTGGATATACGTAGACTTCTGTCATGATGGTTCGTTTTCAACAGGACTCTGTCTATTCAGTGACTTCAATTAGATTGATATGGAAAACCTGGATTGACAATTTGATCATACGAATATGTACTGCTGCATGTTGTAGGCCTATGTGCAGACATTTACATTTGTGCGTGCGTGCGTGTATGTATCACTTCACACTCTGTTCTACTGATAATGAGAGGAAGGAGATTCAGTGACACTTAATTGGGTATAGCAATAGCAATTAGAATATATGTAGCACATTATCATACACGACAGTAATACAATGTGCTAAAAAGAAAAGAAAGAGGAGTAGAAAAAAATATATTGTAGAAAGCGCTGTAGATAGCAGATAACTATCACCAAAGGCAGAAGAAAATAAAGTTGTCTGTCTTTTTTAAAGCATGATACTGTTGATATTTTTGTATACACAGTGATATGATCAAATAGTTGCCTCAAGCATTAACAGAGAGCAACACCCCATTATTGGTTTGGGAGTCACTTCTCAGGGGTGGTGTACTTGTGGGACAATTTTAACCCTATGAAACCTGAACCATGAAAGCAATGAGAGAAAATTCTAATTTTTTGGAATTTGCTTCAATATTGGTCCCTTATAAGAAATGTAAAAAAAAAAATTCAAAATTTTGTTAAGGTCACTGAGATATTTAATGCATCATATATGATGCATCAGGCTTTTAATGAATGAAAATTCCAATTTCATGACCATTGAAAAATGACTTTTAATGCATTTACAACTTTTTTTTAATTTAAAAAAGTTGTCAGACAATTTAATTTGAGGATTATCTTTAAATATTTAGTGAGATCCTGCCATTTTTTAAAGCCTATCCTTGTTTTAGCAGGACCATATTTTACATTTCCCACAGCCTGGTTGGGTATTTTTTTTAAATCTATGTAAAAACATAGCTGATCGAATGCTCAACAACCTATTTATGAGTGTAATATAGATCATTATTCATTTTTGATGTGTAATTTGAATATATGGGTCCATTACTACAATTGGACCATTTCTCCATTCACTTCAATGCATTTTTTACGAGATCATAATTTCAACATTTTGCATTGCATTTTCAAAATCGCAAGTAAAACCTGTTTCTTAAGGCAATATCTTTCTCTTGAAGTAAAACAACTTGTGTGTTTTGTTAAACGATCGTCGTGGTATGCTTTGTAAGTTTCCCTATGGAGCAAATGCATTGATGGCTGACTTCCTGCCACCGCCGGATGGTGCTTATATGTCTCATCAGTTTTAGCACGATCTCTCTCCAACACGGTGTAAAAATATAAACTCTTCCTTGCTTAATTGCACAAAGCAAGTGTTCAAATTAAAGGATGTAGAGTTATATTTCGGAAATTTGTACACAAACCTTATGCAATTTGACGAAATCTCAGCCTCGGTCAGGGAAACCGCTTCTACCCCATTTTCCTGTTTTTCGCCGAGCTGTGGTCAACTTGTTGTCGACCGCTGCTCTCTTGTGGCGGTTTCCGTGTACTGCAGGACGTTTGGAAATGACACGCAGGATGTTTTTCAGATCGATTTTTTTGTGTGTCAGCGTGGAGAGGGCTTTGAATTTGATGAGACATATATGATGCATCCGGCGCGATAGGGTTAAGGCCTGATAGTGATGAGGGGTGGTGTAGGCAGGGGTGAAAGTAATTTTCGGGTCTTACCAGTGCTGCTAGCGACCCGCAAACAAACAGTAAACAAACATAATAAACATGTGCATTACAGATCTACATCGCTGCATGACTATTTTGGAGGACTTAAAAGTAAAATGACCTTTTGTTTTCCAAATAGGGTTTTTGGGCAGCATTAACCTCATTCTCTTACCGGAACTACGCACCTGCTGTAAATATCACCGGTGCTGCGCACCTGTGCGCACCCGTCTACTTTCACCCCTGGGTGTAGAACAATATTAGGGCCTGATAGTGATGAGGTGTTTTGAAGACTGTTATATTTTATAGCAGGCCTATTGCCATTCTAAATATCTTTATCTGTCAATGTTTGTAACATTGGGCCCACGATTTCTGCGCAGAAGAGGCTACGACCACCTGAACTTCCTTCCAGTGGGCTCTTAGCCGTTTAAAGGCTGTCAGTGTGAACTCACACTTCCACCTGGTGGATTTGGTGTGCCAATGACCGGTGTTCCGTCTACCTGCAGTAATGCTACCTAACCTGCAGGATAACATACCAAAATACTGTCTGAAGTGTATATCAAAACACATACTTGAGGTATTGTACCTTATTTAGCAGTGGTTTCTATTTGGTGTGTGCGTGCATGCGTGTTCCACTGTCTTCTGATTAACCTAATTGTAGAGCATGATAGATTTTCCCTCTTAAATGAATTGATTCTACTTTAGTCACTCATAAACATAAACACACATGCCTGGCTAAACATCTTGGAGCACAGCCTTTCTTTTAGTTGCAACTTGACCTTATGGGCGAGGTAAAGATTAACGTCCACTTATGCGCCTGGTGATTCTGGAGGATTTCAGATCAGCTTTCATGAGGGCATGTTGAGAAAACAAATCAGTACCATTATCCCCTACTACTCATGAAAATGTCATTTGAATGTTGGAAAGGCTAATGTCTACCAGATGGGCCCTGCTATTTGCATATGAGAGACTTCTAGGGCTAAGTATGGTCTAATTAAAAAGCAAATGAACAATATGCCTTCTTAGCATGTTAGAATGCTAAGAATGCATCTCTCTCTCTCTCTCTCTGGGTCTGTCTGTCACATGGAATTTAGGCTACCGTATTTCTTTGCTCATGAGCCTGCTATTTTGTCTGAGAAATATTTTATTCTGATGTTTGTGTGCTGGGGTGGTATGGCATTCAAACGTGTATTTAAGTAATAAAACATGAAATGGTTTAACAATTTAGTTTAACAGCTTGCATGCTTCACATGTGGAAGGACGTGCAATAGTGAAATCTGACAGGAGGACTCAGATGCATTTTGTAAAACTGAGCAAAGACAGAAATGCAAAGCTGGCTACTAATGATTTCACCTGCTTTTCATAAGAAATCATAGCACAGATATAGGATAACTTATGGAAATTTCACTTCACTATTTAAGGGGAGAACCTAAAAGCACCCAAGCGTTCTTCACAGTAGAATTGGTCGAGACACTCTGCACTGGCCATGGCATTCGTCTACGTAGGCATAGATATGTACTACAAAGTGCTGAATGGATCCATGTCCATCAGCAACCTGTTTGCCTACTGTTTTTTTATCCTCTGTCTTTCTTTCTGGCAAGATGGAGCGAAACCTCTCAAGCAACCACTGAAGTTCCTGCTGGTGTCTTTTGTGACACTTATGGCTACTCTTCAGACTGCCATTCTTTCCTCTGTTTTCCACATTGGTGGACGATGGATTTGGTGGATTGTTGTGCTTTACCTCATAGAGTGCAGTTTGACTACAGTAGTGTGGTTAGGTGTCTTGTACTACACCCAGATCGTACCACCTCAGAGTTGGTTTACCATTTGGTTGAAAAAGAACATCAAGAGGATTGTCTACATTGTGTTGACCTTGGACAAGCTGCTGTTCCTCACAGATTTGGTTGTTCATAATTTTAGTATTTTTCATGACCTTTATTTGCACAACACAAATGGCTCTTCCATGAACTCAACAGAGTCCTTTGATTACTCATTGTTTGTGAGTTCAGATATCTTATACTATTCTCGAATCTCATACATTCTGCTGAGCAGCATTGTGATGATAGCCGCCAGCGTTGCCACGGTGCGTTACCTGAAGCGCCACATGAAGAACATGGAGTCAACCAGAAGCCCCTTCACCACCACCGTGAGAAGCCAACTCAGAGTCACCAGGATGTGCACCGTGCAAGGAATCCTCAACATGCTTTTCTCCACATTTTTCCTACTGGCACATTTTTGGCGTCTTCATTATTCCATCTTTGTTATTGCCGTGTCTGTGTATAGTTTTGGAACAGCAATACATTTCTTTATTGGACAGCCTGTATTCAGAATGAAGACTCTTCATTTGTGGCTCAAAGTGTCCAAATTCTTTCAGCTGAAGGACGGTTGAAAATGCATAGACTCAAATTTATTGGAAAAAACTTAATTTTCATTTTCACTAATCTCTCAACAAGTTCTTCTTTACTCATGACTGTGTTACATTAATGTTACACAGGTGAAATTTTTTTGCTAGCTTGGTCTATTTGTCTTGGAAGATGCAAATCAAAACGTTTGTGTTTTATTTAGGCTATAATTTCTATAAATTGTTATTTTTGTTGATAGACTTCTCTTTGGTTTTGTTGTACTTCTGTATAAGGACATCTTCTTTTACATATTCTTTTTACTTCTTTTCTTGACTTCTGTATAAGGACATCTTATGATTTATTGTCAACATAACCCTTTTCGCTGTGCGAATTTGATTAAATTGATTAAATTGTTATGGAAGACTTGCATTGAAAATGTGATCATATGAGTATTCACTACCAATATGTGTCATAATTTTAAATTAATTATTTAAGTTGAAGAACAAATCATTTACAGAGAAACGTACATAGTACATACAGTATTTACAATCTCTCCAGAGTGTCTCCAGAGTGTCTCATGTATTTGTGAGGATTGCTTTTCATTCAAGTAATCTTTGATTTTTTTCTGATCTTGAAGAGGTTTTCCTCATCACAAGGTGCTTTTTCAGTTCTGGGTGATGTATAGCAAGCTAGGAGCTACAGTATACTTCTCTACACCCCTGCTGCCTTCAACACTTGACATAGAGGTCAAAGGTCAAAGTATCAGAGAGAGAAATTGCCAAATGAAGCATTAATCTCCTTAATTGTTAAAAGAGATAAAGAGCCTGATGATCCAGCTAGCTATAGACCAATCAGTCTTATTAATGTGAATTGTAAAATCTTGACAAAAGTACTGGCAAACAGATTAGAGAATCTGGTAACACTTTCTATGAAGCCCATATCTATAGCGCATTATGAGCGCATTTATAACAAATTATAATGCACATTATAATTACTTACAAAGCATTACGACTACACTGATGATATTTCATGATGCTTTATGTTAACAGTAATACATAACCATGAATGTAGCCTATAATACTAAATCCAAGGGTATTATGAGTGCTCATGACAGGATATAAACTACAGGCTGCATGGTGGGGCTTACAGTACATTATGATGCATTATAGATGTGCACTATACAGTGCATTATAGATGCATCCATATGAACTTCACTTTACTTAGAGCACACATTGACGACTTATGATCTCACATGAAACATTATAGCATCATATGAGCCCTTATGACAGTTTATCATCCAGGTCTGTACATAGAGGGGTTTAGGTACTCATAATGTACTATAAGCCCCATCAGGAAGCCTGTAGTTTATAGCCAGTCATGAACACTCATGACACCCTTGGATTTATAAAGCATTATAAGCTAGATTCATAGCTATTCATAACTGTTAATATAAAGCATCATTAAGCATTATGAGTGTAGTCACAATACGTTGTAAGTAATTATAATGTGCATTATAATTTGTTATAAATGCGCTTATAATGTTGGCTTTAAGTAAAGTGTTACCGAGAATCTTTTGCCACATCTAATTCATTCTGATCATGTAGGCTTTATTAAAGGGAGAGCATCCTCTGATAATGTTAGGCGTCTATTGCACTTGATGCAACTCAATCATAACAATAGCAATGCAATAGCGGCCATGTCATTAGATGCATGTAAGGCCTTTGATATGGCGAAATGGGGCTTTCTACATCACACCCTTGGGATATTTGGATATGGAGAAGGTTTTGTCAATTGGGTAAAGATTATCTATTCAGATCCAAGAGCTGCAGTGATAACAAATGGAATAATATAATCTTTCTTTAATTTGTCACGAGGAAAAAAGCAAGGAGATCCCCTCAGTCCACTGCTCTTTACACTATTCTTGGAACCTTTGGCCTGTGGAATAAGGAGTGAGAGTGGTATTAAAGGGATTTTGCATAATGGAGAAGAGCATAAAATGTTTCTCTTTATGCAGATGATATTTTGTTACTTCTGGATGACCCTCTGTTGTCAGTTCACAACGTTTTGTCCACAATAGAGTCTTTTTCAGAAACATCATGTTATAAGATAAACTGGGAAAAGGCTGTGTGTATGCCGATATCTAAAGGATGCAGTCAAAGCATCATGACCGCATTCCAGTTTAAGTGGGTTCAAACTGGAATGATGTATTTAGGTTTTAGACTTAACCCAAATTTAGCTAATATAATTGACATGAATACTGTATGTCCCCTCTACTTAATATGATTAAGCTGAATTAGGAAAAGTGGAGGATGATTAACCTAACATTATGGGGGAAAATTAATGTAATTTAATTATATCTCAATGATGATACTAGGACAGATTCCTAATACTATTTTCAAGCAATACAACAAGTTAATCACAGAGTTTTTGTGGAATGGGAAAATACCAAGAATTAAGCTTCAAAAACTATTTGCCTCACGACATGTTGGTGGAATGGCCCTCCCAAATGTGGAATTATATAATATTGCTTTTGAGATGAATAAAATGGTAAGGCATTGGGGTACTGGTGGTCTCCTAAATGGGCGTGACTTGGTATTGAACCCCATTCGTTATATGCCAGTCTAAGGGCATGGTAGCCATATGATGGCAGTTTAGGACCCCCCAATGGCTCCTGCTGAGTAGGTTGGTGCCTTGTGTGGCAGCCTTGGCCACCGGTGTATGACTGTATGAACATGAGACTATGTGACTGTATGAATATGAGACATACTGCACATTGTAAAGCAGACATGTGGACTCGAGTCCAGTGACTTGGACTCGAGTCTGACTCGAGTCAGCGGTGTGAAGACTTGCGACTTGAAATTTCAAGATCAGAAAGGACTTGCGACTCGACTCGACTTGCACGCCTTTGACTCGGGACTCGACTTGGACTTGACAGTTGTAACTTTCAATGACTTGGCGTGACTTGCCAAGTTGGGTCTAAAAAAAAGTCCAAGTCCAACCCTTATTTTCAGAATGCAACAGCCCGCCCACATTCTTTGTTTGAATCACGTCATTGTCCTAAGCGGTGCTATGCCATTGGCGCCCAGATGCGGCCGGACGCGGCTGGCCTGGACGCGGGGACCAGCGGCAACAGTGAAACACCATTTGCGAGTCTCCAGAACAAACATAGCCTACATTTTAAATCATCGCGGAAGTTAATTTATCTCCCTCTCAGCCCCAACTCATTTTGCATTCTTGATAGGGTAGGCTATGGAAGTTTGCACTGTGATCAACAAATATTGTCTATCAATGTTGTAGGAAGTGTGTGTGGTGGGGCGCTGTGATGTGCTACACACGTGAAGCTCTCGCTCTCTCGCCCCTCCCTTACGACAGAAATTCAGTGAGAACCAAGCTGTCTAAATATTTTAGCTAAATGGTGATGGACATTGATTGTTGAGCATTAGGCTATTTAAGCAGTTGAAATAAAAAAGCACACACTGCTGACATAACCGAACCACAGGACTTAATCTATTGTTGTTTTATAAAAGAGTACGCCTATCCGTTTTGCTGTCCTTTATGAATGCGCTTGCCTTCAGCCCCGGAAGGCTGTTACAGTATGTTCCGCTCCCACACACTATGCTTGCGAGTCAGTCACTTAAAAGTGAAGTGCAGCCTTGCGAATAATTTCCACCATCGCGGACAAAACCACGTTATGATGGATATGTGGCGAGGTAAACTTTACGAATATGGCCTGCTTTTAAGTTTCTCCCAACCCAAGATGTGTCCGTAGGCTATGGCTTGATATCCCAGGGCTATTTCACGACGACAACATGCGAGCATGTTAAGCTCGCGCTTCTCAGTCTAGAAAGAGTAACCTCTCGGTAACATTCTTTGCATTGACCAGCCACCATCGGTTGAGTATTAGAATCAATAGGCCCTACAAAAAGACACGTTTATAGGCCTACATGTCTTAGTCTTCCAGCATGCAATCGAAAATAGGCGAGCAGAGAACACTTGGTCTTGCATCCATCAAAAGAGCTCCACCGGTTGCCTACTTTAGATGCTGGGTGAATGGTTCCAAAGGGAAATAATTTAGCCTATAGCCTATTCATGACAGTCTTGCAAAGAGACAAGACAAACGACCAAAATTGCCAAATAATTGGTCAAGGCGCGAGATGAGGAATACATCATGGCTATTGGAAAAACTTTGAAGAAACTTAGCGCAAGCACTGCTTCCCGCGAAGCTTGCGCTTGAGGGCTATAAACAAGATATGCGCCCCAAACCTCACTGCTTGTTGTTCGATGACTTGAATCGAAACATTTCTAAGGACATCAGGGCTATGATTCCTGGAATACCGCCTCAGCCAGCTGAAAGCAGAGTAGCAGTGTCCCATGTGTTAAATGGTAAGATAATGCCATACCCGTTCCTTGAAAGTTTTAAAACTCAGCCTTGACACACTATCATGTCAGCCACATCAGTTCAAACGCAATCTTTAATGCAGCCTATCGTGAAGTTCAAATGTAATGCGAGGTAGAGGTTGCAAGCTACTGCTGAGCAGAGCAAGACATGGGCATGGGTCGGCTCCCGTGGATAAAAAGCATGTTCCCTCTCGCGTGCTGCTCCCGGCCCAATCCGTGCGCGCGCGAACCTTGTATCTCGTGGTGTCGACACCGCTTTATCTTATTTTCTCACAGTTCGAACTACATGCTTTGTTAGGTATTTTGGGGGAGTTTGGAGTCGCAATTACCGCTGCTTGGAAATGACACGTTATAGCTACACGACGCCAGCACTGGAGAACTGGGATGTAACCCTGTTTTCCAAATTAACAAAAATTAGGAAATATAAAAGCAGAACTTTGTTTGGCTGCAATCTATGACCTGGACGGTAAACTTAATCTTTTTGAAGAGGCGTGAACAGCATACAAGTGCCTTTGTGGGGGAGGAGAGGGCGATTGGGGAGAACACGGAGACGAGAGCATGGCACGAGGCGCATATTCGTTCGGGAAAATGGGAGCGAAATGTTGGATAGGCCATTACACACCTTCCTTCTTCCTACACTGTAGAAGCGCAGAACAAGGTTGCCTCGTTGCCATAACTGACATTCTGCAGCGCTAACGCCATGCTTAATTGACAGCGTGCTGGCGAATAGTCTAGTAGGGCCTAGCCTAATACAATTAACAAGACGTGGATTAATGACTGAGCAAACGAAGTTCTAGTTAACTTGGACTGTGACGCAGTAAAAATGGTTGGTGATGGGCCACTGCGGCGAGAATGTGAGGGGGAAAGCGACAATGCCGATATCAGCTTCAACAATAGTAGAGTAGTAGAGTAACTTTATTGATCCCCAGGGGGAAATTCAGGAAATGCATCATGGAATTTAATCCAACAAACTAGGCCTACTTTGTCCTCATTTCTTAGCCCATATGGACAAGTGTTTACTAGGCTAAATACTGTTGGCACGTAGCCTACAGCAGACTATAGCCTAGTGCTGCACCATGCATGTGCTCATTGGTGGGTTCACAGTTATGACACTGTCAATGCTCAGCTTTTGGTTCACAGATAATGGGATGAAGTGAACATCATGGACCAGCTGAGACAGGGCTGCCTGCTGATCATCCTGTCTCACATGTGTAGCCCCACCCCCCATACGCACACACACACACACACACACACACACACACACACACACACACACACACACACACACACACTGGGCTCAATTAAAAAAAAAAAAAGAAATTGATTACCCCTGCTGTATGTCATATCTTGATGAGAATGGTGAGCTTAATATGGTACCTTAGGGAAAATGGTGTCTTTTAACCCTATTCAGACCGGGGGGGGGCTAAAAGTGCCCGCACCAACTTTGACATCGTATAACTCCTGAATGACTTAAGCTATGACTACAAAACTTTGTGACTTTTCCTAAAATGAAGTTGGCTTCAGTGTGATACCAAAAGATTAGGTTTATCATTTTTGTTGTTGCCATGGCAACGGTTTTCTGACAGGTACGTCTGACAGAAAATCACTGATCTGAGTCTCATCAGTGTACCCTCCTTATTGCGTACTACTTATTGTATAGTTATTCCATTACATTAGCATAACTTAACCAAATATAATATTTGCTAAATTAATTATTATAAAATGTTGCCAATTTATGCTAATTTATGCTAATTTGATGACATCATCAAATACCTACTTTTACCTTTTCCAATGCAAATTTCAGCTCAATTTTATTTCTTATTTTTATTTCTCATTGCTTGTGTGTCTTATGTAGATCATGGCCTGCAAATTTGGTAATAATATATCCTGTTGTTGAGGGCTGAATGCTTGCGGCTATGTCATACGAAACTGAAGCCGCTTTGCCATATCTACGACGTGATTTTGTCACACAATTTTTCATATTTTTTACATTTTCATTAGCATCAGAAACCCTTGTCTACATTTGAAGTGGTCTGATGCACATAATAACTACAATTGATGTGCATTACCCAAGTTAGATGGAAAATACATCACAGTGACATTTTGGGCAATAAAACCAGGAAGTGACGTCATAATGACGTCATAATACCCAATAATGACACCAAACTGATGTCAATCATAGATTTTGGGCTGACGATCATCTCCTCCGAGTTTGGTGGTCATACGCCATTCGGTTCCTAAGTTATGAGGTGGGGGCCAAAAGAGGCCCCCCCCCCCCCCCCCCCCCCCCCCCCCCACCCCCCACCCCCCGGTCCCAGGAATGCCAAAAAAGCCCGGTCTGGATAGGGTTAAAGCCAAACCAAAATGTTTACATTAGTCGAGTGTTACACTACAGTAAAGAGAGGGGGGAGGGTGGGTAGCACCTGTAAGACATGAATAGGCTACTACTTTCACCCTTGGCCTTTGTGGGTAAATTCAAACATAGTACGCTGAAAGTGTGAATCCGCGTTTTCAGGTCGGAAGTGTAATACAGGGTCTGTGCGGATCCTTAAAAAGTCTTATAAAGTCTTACTTTTAATATTTGTTTTTTAAGGTCTTATAAAGCATTATATTTTGCCAATTTTTGGAAGTGTGGTATTATATTTACGTGGGAGGTCTTGTATTTCATCTGGGTAGCTTGAGTGTAAGAAAAAAGGTCTATTTTTTGACGCTATAAACCTTATTTAACCGGCAAACGTCCCTTATCAAGATGCAGAAAAGTAGAGGAAACGGATCTGTGTTTGTGGCGCAGCGCAGCCCGCTGGCCACACAGCGGGGGGCAGCCGCAGACCTGTGGGCGCAGCGTCTAGCCTACTTGCGTGTTCTAGTAGAAACAGTCGAAAAAGTGGTCGACAAAATATGAACGTGAATCGAGATGGGTAGATATATGCACGTTCAGTGTAGTGTGGCTTGAGGACAAGAAATAAAACGGTTAGCTGCTATCCAAAGCAACGTCGGAATATGAAGCTTGATGTTAACTGTGTCAGGAGGACGCATAGCCTAATCAGTCGTTATAATGTTGTCTATCGTAAGTATGTTAGCCATGCCCTCGCGTTTGGGTAGAAGCGTTTGCTAAATGTAAAGGGTTCATTTCATAAAGACCATTATGACCGTATTCGAAAATAATTGTTCCTTCATACAATAGCATACACTTTCAAAATCGCCTCTAGATACGTGACAGGCTTTTTGATGCCTCTGTCAAATGCAAAATGATTTCGTTAACATGATGGCAGCATGAGGAAGTGAGCGCGAGGCAATACGAAATCGGATGAGTAACAGAATATGTACGAAGCCAATGATCTGGCGAGGTGCGTAATGTCCAAATCGGTAACCAGATGGGCAACGGTAAACGCGCTAAATGCTTGTTATGGACATGCTGGAAATCGCTTCCAAGTTGTGCGCTGTTTCTTGCGCCCATCTAGAGAACAACAAACTACAGACAGGCTAAGCTCAAAGTAGAACGCTTGCTTCTGCTACCCTTCTCTGAAAAAGCGAGCTGGAGGAGGAGGAACGGCACTCAGAGTAGTCATACATTTAACCCTTTTGACACCAGGTGTCCTCTCTCCTAATAGCAAAGTGCATTCAACTATTTATCCATCAGAAATGATGAATTGTTGAGCCATTTTTAATGTGTACATTTAAAGGCATTTGATGAACATTCATCTGATTTTTCCATAGGCCGTCAAAACATGCGTGGGACCCTCAATTAAATGCCAGTTGTCAGTTAACTGACCATATGCATGCATGGTGTCTGTAGGCCTACAGATCAGTTACACCTTGCTACTGCTTACACTGTGTTTACCCTAGGCTACACTATAAAAGCACAGTAGTCATATAATATTGTTTATTATATATAATTATGTACTAGGCCTACATTTCATTATAGCAATGCAAACTAATAACATTAGCAATATTGCAATGCCTCACCCCGAGCGGTGGTCTTATATTTTATCATCAGAGGTCTTATATTTGTCTTAAAATGTCTTATATTTGGTGATCCAAAATGTGCAGAAACCCTGGTAATATGCCCCCCTAATGTCTTGACAAAACCTTCCAGCCAAAGCTGTCAGCGGCCCTGCCTGTGCTCCTAGTGAAAAAGTTAACCATAGTCCTGTTCTTAGCGTTATGATGCTAGAGTCTGTATAACTTACAACCTTGACTAGATATGACCGGCCCACCACCAAGACCAGGGTGGAGTAGTGGAATAGGTTTATGCCATCAGATGATGGAACGGACACACACACATACGCACACATTCTTGCAAACAGGGCTATTTGCCCACTGGACAGTAAATATTTGGCATATGGTTGCTCCTTTGTTTAAGTACAAATTCACATGAAATGTATTTTTATGTGAAAAAAATATGAAATTAAATGTCATTTTACATACACACAGCACAAGCAGTAGTTTGGTTTAGACTGATTTCTCAGCAACTGTTTTAGTAATTGTAATCTTTTTACTCAGGTCTCATTATTATACTAATGAATTTATGATCGAAATTGTGATTGCAAATAGAAAATTCCTTTGTGACTTGTTAAGGACTTGAAAAAAAATGAGACTTGGACTTGGACTTGACTTAGCTGGGGTATGACTTGGACTTGGACTTGACTTGGTCAGATATGTCTTGACTTGTGACTTGACTCGGACTTGAGTGGAAAGACTCGAGACTTACTTGTGACTTGCACATTAGTGACTTGGTCACACCTCTGTTGTAAAGTGCTTGTAGTGCTCGAGTGGTATATAAAAGCTTTACATAAACAGTCAATTTACCTCCCTACTGATGTCTATGGGTGCATTCCAATATGCACACTCCCGTCCTCCACTTGTGCTTGTGGCCTCGCCCCACCTCCTGGCCCCGCCTCCGTGGAGAAAACAATTAAGTTTCCCCTCAGCCTAGCCACAACTACTTTTGGGGGACTGTTTTTCATTCACCATCCCGATTGCAAATGAGAAAATGACATTAGAATTGTACTTTTGCAAGATATTGAATGAATTTTCTGTCGTCAGTGACATCGTCATGAGGTCACAAGCAGGCAAGGGAGGACAGGAGTCCGCATATTGGAATCCATCCAAGGTGTGAGTGTGTGTAGCAGCTGTGGTGTTTTAGTTATGGCCTGTAGATGTCAGTATGGGAGCAGCGCTGAGTAGGTTCATATGGCATGGGAAAGTCTTGTGAAAATAGATAGTTATATAGGCAAGGTTAGAACCATTAATGGTCTGATAGTGGCAGCGGGAACTTAAAAGGCTATTATCACATGTTAATAGAATTGCATTTCATTGCCATTGCAATTGTCATTTTTCTTTATTTTTCAAGATTTCCATCAGTGTTCCCCACACCCTTCAATTTCAGTCTATTTGATTCTTGGCCTTTGAATTAGTTTTAAAATGTTATGTATTCACATGCCTTCTGGATTGTTTCAGACCACAATAACCTTTTACAGATCTCTAGATATGCTACACATTAACAGAGCTGGCAAATGAAATGCCCACAGGACGAGTAAAAATCAATCTTGAATAAACAGATTTAACAGCGTAGGAGTGTAAACAGCGTAGGAGCAGCCAACGCACGTTTGATAAATCCCGATTTTTCTGTACTTGCGAACACTCAAAATTTCACTCGTAGACACAATTTAGAAGACATTCTACGAACTGATGATAAATGAGGCCCCTGGATTTTTAATGGTGTTGTTCAGTGTGGCAAGTCAGAAAAAAACTATTCCTGAACCTGCTTTTTAGGTTACAAGTCAGACACCCCTAATCACTGACCATAGCCGATTATAGTCTTTTGGGCAGTTAAAGTTAACCTGTGTGTGTGTGTGTGTGTGTGTGTGTGTGTGTGTGTGTGTGTGTGTGTGTGTGTGTGTGTGTGTGTGTGTGTGTGTGTGTGTGTGTGTGTGTGTGTTCCACTGTCTTCTGATTTATTGTGGTGCACGATGGATTTTACATTTTAAATGAATTGATTCTACTTTAGTCACTCGTAAACATAAAGGCACATGCCCCCCCCCCCTAAACATCTTGGAGCACAGCCTTTCTTTTAGTTGCATAATTATGCATATACCTGACCTTATGGGCAAGGTGAGCAACGTCCACTTACAGTATGCTAGGCGTCTGATGTTTTAGGAGGATTTCAGGTCAGATTTCATGAGAGCATATTGAGAAAACAAATCATTACCATAATCCCCTACTCATGAAAATGTCATTTGACTTTTGGAAAAGCTAATGATCTACCAGGTGGGCCCTGATATTTGCATATGTGAGGCTTCTGCGGGAGTAAATGTTGTTTAATTGTTATGTGTGCAAATAAAGCTTATTTAAAGCAAATTAACAATATGCCCTCTTAGCATGTTAGATTTTTTATTGCCACCTCTCTCTCTCTCTCTCTCTCTCTCTCTCTCTCTCTCTCTCTCTCTCTCTCTCTCTCTCTCTCTCTCTCTCTCTCTCTCTCTCTCTCACACACACACATGAGATGTACTGTATTTCTTTGCTCCTGGACCTGAGCCTGCTATTTTGTCTGAGAAATCTTTTATTCTGACGTTTGTGTGCTGGGGTGCTATGGTGTTCATGAAATGTTTTCACAGTTTAGTTTAACTTGTATACTTGCACGTGGAAGGACTCACATACATTTTATATTTTGTAAAGCGAGTGTAGTGATGGTCACAGAGTAAAGACAGAAATGCAAAACTGCCTACTAATGATTTCACCTGCTTTTCATAAGAAACCGGAGCACAGCAATAGGATAGCTTATGAAAATTTCACTTCACTATTTAAGGGTAGCACCCAAGAGCACCCAAGCGTTCTTCATAGCAGAATTGGTCGAGACACTCTGGATGGGCCATGGCAGTCCTCTACATAGGCCTGGACGAATTGTCCATTAAAGTGCTGAATGTGCCCATGTCTATCAGCAATCTGTTTTTCTATTATTTCTTTATCCTCTGTCTTTCTTTCTGGCAAGATGGAGGAAAACCTCTCAAGCAACCACTGAAATTCCTGCTGGTGTCTTTCGTGTCACTCATGGCTACTCTTCAGATTGCCATTCTTTCCTCTGTTTTCCACAAGGCTGGACGCTACATATGGAGGGCTGTTCTGTTTCTCTTAATGCAGTGCTGCTTGACTACTGTAGTCTGGTTAGGTGTCTTCTACTACACCCAGATCGTACCACCTCAGAGTAGGTTTACCATTTGGTTGAAAAGGAACATCAAGTGGACTGCCTACATTGTGTTGATCTTGGACAAGTTGCTGTTCCTCACTGACTTCTTTGGATATTTTTACCATCATGTACAAAATATGAATGACACTTTGGGGAACTTGAGTGCATTAGACTTATTGCACTCGTTATTGAGTGAAAGAGTCTCTTACAGTTTTCGAGTGTCGTACTGTCTCTTCAGCAGCCTTATCATGATATCTACCAGTTTGTCTACCGTGCATTACCTGAAGCGCCACATGAAGAACATGGAGTCAACCAGAAGCCCCTTCACCACCACTGTGAGAAGCCAACTCAGAGTCACCAGGATGTGCACCATGCAGGGACTCCTCAACATGCTTTTGTCTACATTTTTCCTACTGCTGCATTCATTAGAAAGTGTCGGACCTGTTCATATTAGTTATTCCATCTTTGACACTGTTGTGTGTTTCTATAGTTTTGGGACAGCTTTAAATCTTTGTGTTGGACAGCCTCTATTCAGAACAAAGACTGTTGACCTGTGGCTCAAATTGGCCAAATTACCATTGAAGGACATTTAAAAATGTGCAGACTCACATTTATTGGGGATAAAAAAAATCTTGTGTAACTGCAATATTTTATACTTTAAGGGTATTTTCACACCTAGTCCCCTTTTAAGTGAACAGAACTCAGTCCTCGTTACGTGGACCAAAAAGTGAACCGACTGCAAAAGGACTTTTTTTGTTCATATTGGGAGTGTACAAAATCTTTGTCCCATTAGGCTTTTATGGTGTGTCAGTCCTGTTTTTTTCAATCACACCTGAATGCATGCTGCCCTTTCACTATTGTTACCTTTTTAATGAATACTTACCACCACCATCAATTCCAAGTATTCATTATGACTTGGAAATGTGCACTTTTCATACATGAAAAGGGGGATCTTCTCCATGGTCCGCCATTTTGAATTTCCAAAAATAGCTATTTTTAGCTGCAAAAAAGACTCTACATGGACCATACTAGGACATATTTGTTTATTACTTAGTAAACTTTCATGTTACCGGTAAGATCAAATTTGGCAATAGGCAGCCCAATTTCAATAAGCAGCATAGTTGCAGTACCTTTTTTGACCATTTCCTGCACAGTGTCCCTTTAAGTGATTACACCTAGTCACAAGTGTAAGTTGTCATAACTCATAACAAGTGAACCGTACTGAGACCACTTCAATAAAGGTCTCAGTACGGTTCACTTCCGAGGGGTCTCTGAGTACACTTTGGAGCTTTCACATATGCACAGAAAATGCTGAGTCACAGGTCTGAGTTATATTGCATTTAGCTGATGCTTTTTTTCAAAGCAACTTATAGTTGGAGGGTGTTGGTTACAGTCCCTGGAGCAGTGTGGATGTTAGGTGCCTTGCTCAAGGGAACCTCAGCCATGCAGTGGTAGGGAGTGGAAGGGTGGGTTTCGAACCAGCAACCCTCTGATTTAAAGTTCATGTCCTAATCCATTAGGCCACGGCTGCCCTTTGTTCACTTAGATGTTTGAAAGGAACCAGGTGTGAAACCCCTATAAATCCCATTTTTAAATAATAGTAAAAATACAGTGTAAGATTGAAATTTGGACACATGCTGCTGATTTGAAAAAATGTGTCCACCATGCATGGTAAATTTGAATGTTAACCATTGTATTTATTCGTTGACTGTCAGAAAATTGGCCTCTCCTCATAAAATAGTTCACCTTTCCTTTCTTGTGGACCTTTTGTCTGACCTATTATCAGACAGGACAGTCAGGAGAAGACAGGAAACACTTGGGGGAGAGAGGGAGATAGACAGAGTAGTAGGCTATATGGTTGAAAATGGACTCAAACCAGACTCAAACCTTGGTGCCCCTAGGTAATGTTGCCCACACATTTCACAGTGTATTGGAGTGGTGCTCCACACAGCGCCTCAGCACACATATCTTTTCAGTCAGTTTCATATTAACAAATCTCTCAACAAATTCTTCTCTAATCATGACTTGTGTGTGAGAACATTGTCACCTTCTAGACTGTCAACCCTTGCCTATACAGGTATACTGGATAGCCTACTGTTATACAATAAACCTCATAAGGCTTTCATGAATGTCTTTGTCAGTTAACTTTAAGCTGATTGTCAATGTTGTAATAATAATAAACAATAAATAAACTAAATAAATATATAATAATGTTTTT
>NC_085869.1:21772076-21774576 GCF_034702125.1 Engraulis encrasicolus | reverse complement strand
GCGTCAACAAGGTTATTTCAATATCTCTAACGCTCTAATGATAAGCTAACAAGCGAAGTAGTACTACTTTAGCTGAAGCGATTTTTATCTGGCTCACTACACTATAATCTGCAACTATTTGGGGGTCGTTTCATATGGCGTTGCTTCGGATTTGTAAAACAAACTTTTCCGAAGTAAAAGCCACCCCTGTAGCCGTGCGAATCGGGATAGGCCTACTGTCTGTCAACAATGTCAGCTAACTAGTTCTAATGCAGCCCAACTAGTGAACAACGGTTCAGTGGGGTTTACTTTGCCGTGCCACGAGAATGGAAGGAGGGGAAGGTAGTGAGAAATATTTCTCGTCACAGACGCACTCTTCCTGAACGAGCTGCTGGACGTTCAGAGGTGTTACACTCGACAGCATTTTCAAGCTATTGCTCCCCCTGTGCTGTAGATAGAAGGCCACTGTAAATAAGTATTGAACTCTTTATGATACGTCGGCGGAATTTAGGCTAGATGTTTTCAAAGGATGACGGTGGGAGTCCATCAATCAAATGCACATCCCTAATTTAGATTTATCTATCTATTTTACCTATTTTTGATATCACCGCAGCCGTTGACATCAGTCTCGTCATGCCTACTTTCGATTTGAAGTATTTTTTCACGGGCACGGGTGGGTAACGGGTAGAATATTAACGGGTCCGGGTGGGTACGGATTTAACTTTGAAATTACCACGGGTTTACGGGTGGGTGGGTAATGCACTGCACGGGCATGGGTGGGTCCGGGTATGAAAAAATGGACCCGTGCAGGACTCTGTCCTGTCCCCACCCCTCGGAAGAGGTTTGATATGCTCGACGCCCTGTATGCGCAGCAGAGAATCATTTTTACCATGGTATATTCATTGAAATGTTTCGCCATGGGATAGTCAAAATTGCCCACTCTGATAGCATACAGGTATTTATGTTCTGCTAGCCTATCTCGCATGCGCCTTTTTGTGCGTCCGATATAAAACAACCCTTCAGCGCAAGGACAAGTTAGGCGGTATATGACAAATGTAGAATTGCAATTAATGAAATCTCTCTGTCCGTATTCTCTCGTGGTTTTAGTATCCACAAAAGATTTGGCTTGTGTAACATTTGGGCAGTGAGGGCAGTTCATACATCTATAGGTGCCAATAGGTTTACGCAGCCAGGTTTCTCTCTTTTTCACCTGTAGGTGAGAGCGCATTAATTTATCTCCTAGGCTGGGTGCACTCTTTAAAGACACCATGGGTGGTTCTGGGAACACCTCACGTAGTTGCGCATCACTTTCAATAATGGACCAATTGTTCTTAATAATTTGCCTGATCCGCGTCGCTTGTGTACTATATGTCGTAACAAAAAAAGGACGAGACTGCTGGTGGCGATGATGTTTCTTTTTGGTCAATAACGTGTTGCGTTGAAGGGAGCGCGCTTCACTGTATGCGTTTTGGATGGCTTTAGGGTGATAGGCTCTATCACTGAATCTTTTCTCCATCAGCTCGGCCTGCTCGTGAAAATCATTTTCGAAATCACAGATACGCCTAATCTCTGGAATTGGCCGTGTGGAATATTTCTAATGAGATGCGGGGGATGGAATGAATCCGCTCTCAGAATGGTGTTCCGAGAGGTCGCCTTTCTGAATAAGGTGGTGTGCAGCTGTCCCTCCGCGTCTTTATATATCGTCAAATCCAGAAAGTGAATATTAGTTAATGAATATTCCAAGGAAGCCACCCAAAACGCATACAGTGAAGCGCGCTCCCTACAACGCAACACGTTATTGACCAAAAACAAACATCATCGCCAGCAGCAGTCCCGTCCTTTTTTTGTTACGACAGTTCATAGATGTATGAACTGCCCCCACTGTCCAAATGTTACACAAGCCAAATCTTTTGTGGATACTAAAACCACGAATGAATATGGACAGAGAGATTTCATTAATTGCAATTCTACATTTGTCATATACCGAACTTGTCCTCGCGCTGAAGGGTTCTTTTATATCGGGCGCACAAAAAGGCGCATGCGAGATAGGCTAGCAGAACATAAATATGGTATCAGAGTGGGCAATTTTGACTATCCCATGGCGAAACATATGAATACCATGGTAAAAATGATTCTCTGCTGCGCATACAGGGCGTCGAGCATATCAAACCTCTTCCGAGGGGTGGGGACAGGCTAAAAAGACTTAGGCCTAATCAGAGGCAGACTTTTTGGATACACCAACTGGATGCCATGCGCTATACTGGTCTAAATGAGGATATTGATTTTACTTGTTTTTTGTGATTTTTATTTGTACTTCTGGTCATTTTTTCTGTGGCATCACTTATTACCCCAGGCTATTTTTAATCTTTGTTTTCTATGGTGTGCGCAAATGTGTGCGTAATGGGTCACATGTGGTGATGTCACTATTTAAGGGAGGCCTTTCTTTTCAATGATGAAGACCTGGTGAGGTCGAAACATGTCGGCTTTTTAATGTAACCCCAGCCCAGTACCATTAAAGGCT
>NC_085869.1:21714576-21767076 GCF_034702125.1 Engraulis encrasicolus | reverse complement strand
TGTCCTAAGTATTTGGGGGAGCCTCTGGATAGGAAGGGAAATAGGCCAGGCTCACGTGTCATGGCAGGATAAGAGTTACGTATCCAAGCTCAGATGCATATTCTTTTTGGAAAGCTGTCAAGTCAAGACAGAAATGCCAAACTGGACATGAATGATGAATTCACCTGCTTTTCATAAGAAGTCACGGCATATATGACAGACATGACAGATATGCAAAACTATCATCTCAATCGTTTCACCATCACCATCAATCCTTTCATCATCCAAGCTCACCATCCAATCATTTCATGCATTTTGTTTTTGGAAAGACAGAAATGCAAAACTGACCATGAATCATTTCCTCATGCTTTTCATAAGAAGTCACGGCATAGAACTAGGATGGCATATTCTTCTCTATTTAAGGGGAGAGCCCGAGGTCACCTCATCATCATAGCAGATTTATTGAAACACAGTGGATTGACCATGAGATTGGAAATAGGTTATTTGTCCTACAAAGCGCTGAATGGGTCCATGTCCATCAGCAATCTGTTTGCCTATTGTTTCTTTATTATCTGTCTTTCTTTCTGGCAAGATGGAGCAAAACCTCTCAAGCAACCGCTGAAATTCCTGCTGGTGTCTTTCGTGTCACTCATGGCTACTCTCCAGATTGCCCTTCTTTGGTGTGTTTTCCACAAGGCTGGTCGCTACATATCGAAGCATGTTATATCTTACCTCATGGAGTGCAGCTTGACTACAGTAGCGTGGTTAGGTGTCCTCTACTACACCCAGATCGTACCACCTCAGAGTAGGTTTATCATTTGGTTGAAAAAGAACATCAAGTGGATTGTCTACATCGTGTTGACCTTGGACAAGCTTCTGTTCCTCATTGAGTTGGTTGTTAGAAAACTTCGTCAAGCACACAAGGTTAATGTCACCACCATAGGGAACTCAAGTATGCAAGAGCCTTTATGCCATGGCAAGTCGGGTCACTGGTGTTCTATTTTTGTCGGTTGTCGTACATTCTCTTGAGCAGCATTGTGATGACATCAGCCAGCGTTGCCACCGTGCGTTACCTGAAGCGCCACATGAAGAACATGGAGTCAACCAGAAGCCCCTTCACCACCACCGTGAGAGGCCAACTCAGAGTCACCAGGATGTGCACTGTGCAAGGAATACTCAACATACTTGTCTCTACATTTTTCCTGTTGCTGCATTCATTACGACCTTCTGGACTTGGACATGTGCATGCGCCTGTGATTATTCATTATTCCATCTTACATGTTGTTGTGTCTCTGTATGGTTTAGGGACAGCAATGAATTTCTGTGTTGGACAGCCTCTATTCAGGACAAAGACTGTTGGCTTGTGGCTCAAGTTGTCCAAGTGGTTTCAGCTGAAGGAGATGTAAAAATGCTCAGTCTCACATTCATAAAAATATCTTAAATTCATTTCATATTCACTAACCAGCACTGTGATGGTATCAGCCAGCGTTGCCACCATGCGTTACCTGAAGCGTCACATGAAGAACATGGAGTCAACTAGAAGCCCCTTCGCCACCACCGTGAGATACCAACTCAGAGTCACCAGGATGTGCACCGTGCAAGGAGTCCTCAACATGCTTTTCATTTTTCCCCCCTATGGGTACATTTATTAGCAAAGGTTGGGACTGTGTATATTGAGTACTCCATCTTTGATACTATTGTGTCTATGTAATTTTTTTTGTGACAAATATACATTTCTGTTTTGGGCATTCAATGTTGGATCTGATCATGTGTATTAATTATTCCACGTTTCCCTATCTCTGTATACTGTAGTTTAGGGTCAGCAAAAACAATCTGTGTTGGGCAGGCTCTATTCAAAATGATCTTTATACTATTCAGGATGAAGATGGTTGAATTGTGGCTCAAATTGTTTCATACGAAGGAGTACCAGAAAACCACCTTCCATTAATTTGAAAGGTGGAAAAAGCCAAGGAGGAGCACGTTTTAGGTTTGGTTGTGGCTCGCACAAGAATCACTAAGGGGACTCCTAGATTCTCAACTGTAACCGCACGAATAGACCAGCCGCGGCGCGATTGAAGTGACAGAGAATCGCTTCTGTGCAGCAAGAGCAATACCAGCGATTGAAGTGACTAGAGTTTGTTGGTTGAAAGAAGAACGCAAGCATTCCAACCAGGGGCGGAGCTATAGGGAGGGCGCGGAGGGCATTTGCCCCTGGGCCCAGGGACCTCCCGTATTGGTGGTGGGGCCCTATTGTGAGCTTGGCTAGCCGTATAGGGGGCCCTATAAGTGTCTTGCCCTCGGGCCCTGTCTGCAATTGTTCCGCCACTGATTCCAACATTCCCATTGGCTGTGGTTACTGACCTCTATACAGTCATTGGCTGTGGCGCCTTGTCGCCAAACCGCATCATAGCTCATTAGCATAACATAGCCAGGAGTTCAACTTCAAACTGTCGCTCTCGGCGTACGAATCGCCTCTATAGGTGGTGGGCCCAGTCTCATATCTTGTCAGTTCGTTGGTGTTAACGAGTGGCAACTTTATTTTTGCTTACATAACCCCCTGACAACCCATTAATCAATATTTTGGCTGTTGCCATCCTCAAAACTTGCACATTGATTTATAAAAATGACAACAAAAACTAGCTGACCGAGTGACGTCACGTCAATGCAAAGTCAACGAGGCAGAATACAACTAGCGCGTGCATGCTACCCGGAACCGTCAGATTTCATGGCAAAAAGTTACAAGTTGGGGGGTAAGTGGGCTCACTTGTGGTGTACATGCCAAAAAAAATATTTTCCTCAAACTTTCAGAAGTGCTCTTTTTTGCTGTTAGTGTTCGACTGTCTGACCATGATTGGGCAGCGAGAGATAAATGTCAAAAAGAGGACAGGTCTGTTCCCTCAAAGCAATAGAGCAATGAGGTGACGGGGGTAGATCAATTCGCCAAAAAAACCTACGTGTCAGTAAAGAAATGCAAGCTGTGCTATTTTTTCCAGTAACAGGAACATGGTCAGGAATTAAATGCCTACGTTGTTTCAATGATTAGATGAATTATCTGCTATGAAAAAAGCCGAAAAATATTCCCTTTTCAACTTTGAGGGGCGGAGACTTCCCATTGACTGTGCATTATGTGACGTCACCCCCAGTCTTTTTTATTTTCGTTATTTTTTAATATCAACGTGCAACTTTTCAATGTGGCAACAGCCAGAATATTGCTTTACATATTGTCAGGAGGTCATATTAGAAAAATCAAGTTGCCACTCGAGAGTGAGAACGAAACTCGTTTTCTAAAGGAGCTACGAAATCTAGCCCACCGTCTACTAGTCTCCAGAATCGCCTTTGTCGTGCGACTCAATACAAAGTCAATTACTTACGTCGCTCGCCTCGCTCTTGTCGCAGCTGGTCTACTCGTGCGGTAAGACTCCAAAGGTCTCCTAACCAAAGGTCTCCTAAAAGGGCGTTCACCTGACATCACGTGGATCCCAGAAAAGTCTGAATCTGAAGTATCTTCCTCTTATCTACCCTCCTTGGTGATAGTCTCTGATGATTTCAATGGTGTCTGTTACTGTATTTTAGACGCTGTGATGATGCACTCGCAGGTTGCATCGTCACAACATGTATAAATAAAATAAAGTATACAGTACACAGTATAAAACTTGTTTTCCTGTACTATATTGATTTGGGCTGTCACTTTAACGTGTTTAATAGATTAATTAATTACACCACAAATGAACGTGTTATAAACATTAACACAATTAATTATGAGTATTTAACACAATTAATTATGAGGCATACGTTCGTAAACCACACCAAAAGCAATTTTCTAATATACACCTTAAAAACCGCACTGTGTCAATAAGCAACCAACGGTTTGTAATTAATGTTGGCAGTGTGTGGTGGCCTTACCTACTGACTCTTGCCCTAGTGAAGAATGGGAACTGTGGGGCGCCGTTTGTAAAGCTGACTGTGCTAAAAATTTCATGAACATTTTGTCACATTTAGCTTAAAACAGTTTTGTAAAAATGGTGTGAATTTTTCAGACTGCCCTTTTTACACATTTAGAACAATAAATGTTAAATCTAAATAATGTATACAAATGTTAAATATAAATATAAATAATAAATAAAAATGTTAAATCTAAATGTTAAATCTAAATCTAAATGTTAAATCTAAATATTAAATCTAGATGTTAAATCTAAATGTTAAATCTAAATCTAAATGAAACATCTAAATGTTATATCTAAATGTTAAATCTAAACGTTAAATCTAAATGTTAAATCTAGGCTAAATGTTATATCTACATGTTGAATCTAAATCTAAATAATAGGCCTATATCTAAATGTGAAATCTAAATCTAAATGTTAAATTTAAATGTTAAATTTAAATGTTACATCTAAATGTTACATCTAAATATTTAGATTTAGATTTAACATTTAGATTTGACATTTAGATAAGATAAATTACAAACACAAAAATGTTTAATCTAAATGTTAAATCTAAATGTTAAATCTTAACATTTAGATTCGACATTTAGATTTAACATTTAGATATATTATTTAGATATAGATTTAACATTTAGATATAACATTTAGATATAAAATTTAGAGTTAGATGTATTATTTAGACTTGACATTTTTATATGTTATTTATATTTATATTTAATATTTAGCTACATTATTTAGATTATTATTTAGATTATTATTTAGATTATTGTTCTAAATGTGCGAAAGGGGAGTCTGAAAACACTGTTTTAAGTTAAATGTGACAAAATGTTGATGTAATTTCAGCTAAATGTGACAAAATATTGCTGCAATTTTCAGCACAGTCAGCTTTACAAACGGCGCCCCATAGGGAACTGTAGGAATATAGAATATATACTAGCAAGAACATTAGCTTGTGTGCCCTTATTGGGAGACCTAAGAACATTCCTCTTTTGATACAAACAGAACATGGAGGCTGCAGAGTACGTTCAGACACACTAAGCCATTGTTAAGGTATGTTACAAATGTATCATGAAAGTCTTTGAAGGTACTCTGTAGCTTCTGTCAGGATCACCCAATCAGGACAGCCAATCAAAACTGACAAGACAAGTTCAATAACACTACCTTACAGACACTTGGAGGGCAGAAATGCGTCTTTCTCCTGTGATATGACTGATTAAGCTGTATCGTTGTAATGACCTGAGTATCCTCAGTAAACTCTGAACATGATTGACAAATCTCTGCCTCTGTGTCTATCTTCCACCTGTGAACACAATTCTTACATTTCATACGAAGGAGATATAAAAATACATTGATGAATAAATACCAGAAAACCAACTTCCATTAATTTGAAAGGTGGAAAAAGCCAAGGAGGAGCACCTTCTAGGTTTGGTGGTGGCTTGCACAATATCACTAAGGGGACACCATTGATTCTCAACTGTAAGACTCCAAAGGTCTCCTAAGGGGCTGTTCACCAGACATCACGTGGATCCCCGAAAAAAGTCTGAGCCTGAAGTATCTTTCTCTTATCTACCCTCCTTGGTGATAGTCTCTGATGATTTCAATGGTGTCTGTTACTGTATTTTAGACGCTGTGATGATGCACTCGCAGGTTGCATCGTCACAACATGTATGAATAAAATAAAGTATACAGTACATACAGTATAAAACTTGTTTTCCTGTACTATATTGAGTTGGGCTGTCACTTTAACGTGTTTAATAGATTAATTAATTACACCACAAATGAACGTGTTATAAAAATGAACACAATTAATTATGAGTAGGCATATGTTCGTAAACTGCCACACCAAAAGAAATTTTCTAATGTACACCTTAAAAACTGCTCTGTGTCAATAAGCAACCAACGGTTTGTAATTAATTTAGAGCGTGGTGGCAATAGAGCCGACTTCAGGCAACTCCACAGGTCGACAAGGATTGTCCTTAGTAATAAAAACCCTTTACTAATCCAGGCCTTGCCCTAGTGCCACTGTGCTCTAAATGAAAAGGACTTTAGTCTTCTTACTTCAAGAGCACCTACAGTTTGGTGTTCAAAAAGTTGGAGAACAAGAGTGATCAGTCAACCCTTTCCTTTCGGTTTGTAATTAATGTTGGTGTTGGCAGTCAGTGTGCGGTGACATTACCTGACTCTTGCCCAAGTGAGGAATGGGAACGCCCCCGCGTGACATAGCCGAACGCAGCCAGATGATGTAAATCAGGTTAGCAGTGGCCTGCTATAAGAGTTGGATGGTGAGTCCCACATGGTTTACCGACATTGCTATGCTGCCAGTTCAAGTTCAGGGTTATTGTAGCAACAGTTGCAAGGAATGTACTTTGGTCTGCCCACAAAGTCAACAAACAAGAGGGGTGATGCATGGTGTCATTTAAGCACATGTACTACTGCACTACTGTACACAACATTGCTGATCATTATGCATGCTGGTTAAAACTTGGACTGTGGGAGTGGTTATTATGTCTGTGTCACATGAGGTCAAGATAGCATGAGAAAAGTAGCCTGGAAAACCAGCGCCAACTGCTCCATTTAGGCTGGTTTATCAGGCTATGAGAAAAGGAGAAGAACCTCCAGACAGACACAGACTTCCCATTGGGCAAACCTAGGCAATTGCCTAGGGCCCCGACCAAATCTGTCCTCTATAGGGGCACCAACTGTCACACCAGTCAAGTTAAACACAAAAAAATAGTCAATCTTAATTTGTTACTTACAGTATCAAAGATACATATGAGATAGAACTCTTAAATAGTACCAAACACAGAATGTTATTTCTATATAATGACTTTGGAGGGCCCATTCTTTTATTTCGCCTAGGGCCCCAAAATGGCTAGATCCGCCCCTGCCTGCAGAGCTGGGTGGCCAATCAGTTGCCCTGAGTGTGCATCTGTGATCAACCAACTCCATGATGTCGGGACTTTGACCAAATGCAGTAATCTAATAATAAACTTGGCGGGGCATAGGCATAAATTTAGGCACGAACTGGAACTCGACACAGCTTATCCTTCTAACGACAAGGACCACAAGTGTTCCCAAATCAAGGAAGTCCAAAAGAAAAATAGCCCGTGAGCCAGTGGGGTTCACTGGTACCACTTGGGGGGGCAAATTCTCACTATATTTTTCTGAAAGCTATGTGTCTCTGGAGTATATTCATGTATGATAGCAAGCTGGATCTCATAGCTTTGTGGTTTTACAGCCTCTTTAGTAAATACACCATTTGAAGAAAGAAATTAAAATCGCCTAAATTAAAATGTCTCTTAAGCCACTTCTGGCTGTTATATTAGCCTTCTGGAGTGGTTTAAATACCATTATTAATTCAGATAAATATTCTACTTCATAGTTCCATCATCAGAATGACCATTTTAATTAATATGTTGAAATAAAATATTATAATATGGCAATTTATGCTCCCGATCATACATAATTGCATCACTTCTAATAATGTCAATAGCTTTTGGTACAGGTGGTATGGCAAATTCTCACTATATTTTCCTGAAACCCAAGTGTCTCTGGAGTATACCTCTGTATGATAGCAAGTTGCATCTCATAGCCTTTTGATTTCACAGCCTTTCAAAGATTAAGGGGAAAAAACGATTTTCTAAAAAGTGACTATTTTTTAGTTGAACCACTAACAACAAGCCATAGAAGGTCCTAATCATCATCAGTAATATTTCTAATGTTGTCCTTAATCTTGACAGATATTCACTTCATGAAAATTCTGCATGCAATAGCTGATATGTTTTAGCCCATTTTCCAATAATTAAAAAGTAGTCACATACTGCACAGGAGTCACATACTGCAGACACATGTTTTAAAATAAAATATGTAATTTGCTATTAATAGCTTATGGTACAGTTGGTTAGGCAAATTGCCACTATATCTTTCTGAAAGGTATTTCTGGAGTATATTGCTGTATGACTAAGTCAGAGCTCAGCTTTGTGGGTTCACGGCCTCTTTTATACATGCACCATTTGAAAAGATTGACAAAACTAGCCTAACTTTTACAAAAAATACTCTCATGCCTCTTTTCCACTGGTGTTTTTCTACAGCTCGACACAGCGTGACATGGCCGACACTTTTTGCTTTTAGAATAGGCACAACACAGCTCAATCGTAAAGCAAAAAGTGACGGCCTAGTGGAGCTGTGTGGAGCTGTAGGCCTACCAGAAACACGGCAGTGGAAAAGAGGCTGTAGACCACAGTCTGGGCATTACATTAGCTTGTTGGAGGGTGGAGTCACAACTTCAAACAAATGTTTCACATCATTCAAATAGTCACCATACAAATAGTCACCATTCAAATAGAGAATTTTGTTAGTAGTTCAGTGGTTTTGAACATTAATATCATTCTGTATTTCATTTACAGAAAATGTAATGACAAGAGTTGATGGGGAATGTAGTTTACATATTGTTGTCATAAAATTCAATAAGTCTAAGTCATTGCCATGTAAGCTACCATAAAAAGCAGCAGTGTTTTATTGTCAATACTACAAACCCAGTTACAAAAAAGGTGAGGGGCTTGAATTCTTAATAAATAGGACTTAATAAAAACCTTCAAACCACACATAACGTACATTATACACTGATTTCTGTGTTTATTTGTGTTGAAGTATACACAGTACATTTTTACACTTAAATAGAGTCAATCTCAAACCCCAGTGTTCAAATGTATTCCTGCACAGGCATTAGTCTTGACACCAAAAGAGCAACATTTAACTCTGATTCAGAATTCTTTCTGAGTATAGTGTAGAGGTACACTCCATGAATAGTATATTCAGCAGTTTATATTTCATGGGACTTAATTTACACTGTTGTCTGTGTTTATTTCTGTAAAACTAAAGCATTTATTCCAACAGGGACTGTAACCAATACCCTGTCAATACTTTGTCACTTTCGATAAGTGATAACTAAGTGTAATTGTACCGAAAGGGAGTTGCCCAACCAGGACTCAACCTCGACCTTTTGTGGTTGTAAACTGAAGCTCTGAATGCTACACTAAAGAGCCACACTCGTTGTCATGACAGTCAGAACACAGGCACAACCTACAACATTACTTCACCCACAACCCATTACTCCACCCATTACTCCATCACACTCCTTCCCCTTCGGGAAGCACACCCATGTTGAAGCACACTGGGCAGCCGACCATCATTCTTCGCTCATCCAGTGTGCCCCATCATCTATGCTTCATCCATCACTGGGTTCCCTCACACTGGAGTCACCAATCCTGGAGGTTCCTCACATAGAATTGTGGCTCACACAATGGGCATGCTTCTGATGGCCTCATGGTAGCCATCCCACTTCTGACACCATTTGTAGCAAAGAGGAGTAGAGTTGCCCAGGCAAGACTCAAACCCAGACCGCCTGGGGTGGTAAACTGGGCCTCTGACCGCTACACTTAGGAGCCAGGGTCATTAATGTGACAGTCAGAACACACCCACTACCCTAGTGATGGTTACGCCATCACAGTAATGTAATGCAATGTAACCAGTGATGGGCAGAATCGATTAATTAGTTACAGTGCAGTGCCATATAAATGCCATATAAATTGTTTTTTTCCTTTCCGCTTCAGCCAAATGATCAGCCGGTTGAAAAATCTCCTGGTTGAATTAAGCCCTTTTTCCATCAACAAGATGATTCACTTTAATGTGATGTGCATCAAGAAGTTAGTGTGACACATATGATGCAAAAGTCTTTATATCGCTCTACTGCTCTGAGAGAGCGATATATTTAGGCAATGTTTTTAGAACTTTAGCTTTTATTACTGAATTACCCTATTTAGTCACAAATGTCAATTGAATTTGAACATTTGCCTTGAAACAGTATTACTTCAAAATATTTGGAAATTCCTCAACAAGCCTTTGAACAAATTGATGGTTGGGCCCAACTTGTAGGGCACCTTAGCCTACACACCATTTCAGACCTGCTCATAACAGTTCAGTGCATTTCATTTGCAGAGCAAATTCCAATGTCCAAAGCATTGATCTCGAGACATGTTTAGAAACGAAAGATAAAAAAACAAATCAGATCGCAGTTTGAGAATGCACAAAGAAAAACACCTTAACCAAAGTAAGATCCATGAAGAAATATATACTAACCAGACCAGAGTCTAGTGTGGATGAGCTTGACTGGACTGATCAGAGTTCAGAGCGGTGACAACCAGGCGGCCTAACATCATCATTACTAGTACTTTATATGACCTCACAAATGAGCTCCTGGTTATGCAAATAGGAAATCATGTATCTATTTTGTATATTACTGAAAATGGAGTTTATATTGTATACCAAATGTAGAGTATCAAGGATTACCAGGGTATCACAGGAAGGCAAAATGTGCAGGATAATAATAAGTCACCAGTACGCGCAGCCAGATAAGAAGTGAATGTGTGTGCAGAATAGAGCCCACTCAACCCAGTCAATCAGGTTCATGTCCTTAGGTGTAAAATGTGGCCCTGTGATAACGATCTCTGATACCTGTCTCTCCTGCCAATGGGAGGAAGATGTCTGCAGCTGAAGAAGGCCCCTTTGGTGAAAATGGTGGTGATGGTTGAAGAGGAGCATGCTCAGGGTCCTCCTTTCAGCTATTGTTGCGTCTCCAGATGCGCACCATGTATCTCCTCTCATCATGGCGGCGCTCGAATGAGCAGCGACCTGAGAGTACTTGTACAGTGTATTCTTAAACGCAATTTCGTTGTCAAAACTCGTTTTGGTCAATGACAAATAAAAGCTCTTCATTCTTGATCATGTCCATTCCCTCCTATACACTTCATAATTGTTGTGTCATGCTGTGCAGTGAGCGAATTTCTGCATGTAGCATGACTCTGAGTTGTAGATGTCTGGTGGTGTACAGAAGGGATAAATAATACTGGGGAATGTAGAGTTCTCCTTTGTGCACCAGTGATACTGACCACAACCTCTGATATTAGGTCTCCCATTCTGACAAACTGCCATAGTAGTTTAACAGGCCAGGCCACACAAACACCCTCAGCAGTTAATCTCCACTCCCACATTGTCTTGGTAGGTAATGTGTCATAGCATTGACAATGTCACAGTTTGTTTACTATGAAGAGGGCATTACAATCTGATGAACCAGTTTTTGTTTTACTGATGCCAGGTAAAGTCAGAAAATATAACCATCTTCAAGAATCTATAAGTTTGCATATTCTGGAAGGGGCACAGTATTAGATTATCATTTGTTATCTTGTAAATGTATCTGAGATTAAAGTATATTTAAGAACTTTGTCAGGTTAATTGTGGGCTATATACATTTGTTCTGATTTGTTCATTCAATCAAATGGTTTTGGAGAGAAAAGAAACATATCACATGTCAATGTATTGTCTACGAACCTATTTCCATGCAATGCTACTTTCATATTAGAGAATAGGTACATAATTGTACTTCTATTTGTTCGGACAGAAGTGAATTCATTTTTATTTTTTTTTCATTTTAATTTCATTAATCATATAATGTGTTGGATTGCACTACAAAAGTATAACTATTTCTAATTTATACCCATATGGCTTTATTCTTACTTCAGCTCACTGGTGAAAATGAATTCACAACACTATTGATTATGACACCATGTATCTACAGTATGTGGCTCAGACATTTTTAATTATTAGAAAATGGGCTAAAACCAATCAGCTATGGCATGCAGAATTTTCATGTAGTGAATATCTGTCAACAATAAGGACAACATTAGAAATATTATTGATGATGCTTGGGACCTTCTATGGCTTGTTGTTAGTGGTTCAACTGAAAAATAGTCACTTTTTAGAAAATCGTTTTTTCCCTTTATCTTTGAAAGGCTGTGAAATCAAAAGGCTATGAGATGCAACTTTCTATCATACAGAGGTATACTCCAGAGACACATGGGTTTCAAGGAAATGTAGTGAGAATTTGCCATACCACCTGTACCAAAAGCTATTGACATTATTAGAAGTGATGCAATTATGTATGATCGGGAGCATAAATTGTCATATTATAATATTTTATTTCAACATATTAATTAAAATGGTCGTTTTCTTGGTGGAACTATGAAGTGGAACATTTATCTGAATTAATAATGGTATTTAAACCACTCCAGAAGGCTGATATAACAGCCAGAAGTGGCTTAAGAGACATTTTAATTTAGGCGATTTTAATTTTTTTCTTCAAATGGTGTATTTACTAAATAGGCTGTAAAACCACAAAGCTATGAGATCCAGCTTGCTATCATACATGAATATACTCCAGAGACACATAGCTTTCAGAAAAATATAGTGAGAATTTGCCCCCCCAAGTGGTACCAACAACCCTCTTTTTGGGCTCTCGGCTCACGGGCTACAAGGCAAGATGATCTAAAAAGTCACCCAGAAGAGGCAAGAGTCATCCTCCCATTCAACTGGAATGTTCAGCCTACTGCAGTTTGCATGTCACAGGAATGCGTAAGTACATTAACCCGTAACGTTTTACAGCACTTGTCTTTTTCATCAATAATGACTCTTGCCTCTTCTGGGTGACTTTTTAGATCCTCTTGCCTTTTTCTTTTGTATTTGCTTGATTTGGGAACACTTGTGGTCCTTGTTGTTAGAAGAGTTGACTGCTCTTCCGATGCATTTTGGTGGGACAGAGAGACGGGGTGGGATTGGGAAATGACCCCGGCCGGACTCGAACCGGGGTCCCCGTGGGCATGAAAGCCCAAAGGTAGGGGGCTTAGCGCACTGCGGACACAGTGCCCCCTGGTGTGAGTGGATTCTGTCTTGACATATCTCTGAACCATGTTAGGCTAATCTGGTTGACCTGGTTGACCATGTTTTTCTATGTTCTCCTCCCCTCACCTGAGCGGCCATCAGTTGCCCTGTGTGTACATGTGTAATCAACCAACTCCATGATGTCGGGACTTTGACTAAATGCAGTAATCTAATAATAAACTTGGCGGGGCATAGGCTTGAACTTGATTTGTCCCATAAACTGGAACTCAACACAGCTCATCCTTCTGACGACAAGGACCACAACAACTGTTCCCAAATCAAGCAAATCCAAAAGAAAAAGACAAGAGGATCTAAAAAGTCACCCAGAAGAGGCAAGAGTCAGTCATCCTCCCATTCAACTGGAATGCTCAGCCTTCTGCAGTTTGCATGTGTAGCAGGTTGGCCCTGCCATCACGTTAGTGTGTGTGATTGTGTTAAGGAAATTAATTAAACTAGTTAATTAATTAATGAGACCACGACAAGTTGATCAGAGTTTACAATTGAGTTTTGCGAAAGGAGAGAGTGAGTAGCCCTGGAAAACACGTTCCTCGCTTGGCATCCTCGGTCTCTCTGGTCTCTCCTCCCATGAAGGCCCTTTTTTTTAATGGGCAACACAGAAGGAATAGAAAAACACAGGGCTAACATTGTTTCTTATCAGAGGACCTTGAAAGTATCTTCCTAGTCACATAGTTTTCTCTGGGGAACGTTTGGAAAGGAATAGAGCGCAACAGTATGTGAAACAAGTACAGAAGTGAATATGAAGCGAAGTCTTTGCTACAGATCATAATTATCTCTACAGATTAACAGCTGCTGATTGACAGCAATGGGCGGGCATCAATCTATTTGTATGAATGGGCCCTCGCTTCCTGTCTCGTTTCCGCCACTCATTGTTTTGGTGTGAGCCTGCGCTGCGTTGGTTGCCGAGGGGCCGCAGATGAACCGTGAGTGTGCTGTGCGTTATTTGTCATTTCATTTATGAATGTTTATTGTTTTTCTTTTTTTGCCTTTGCTGTGCTACTGTATGCTTAGTTTGTTTGCTGTGCTTCCGCATGCTGCTTACTCTGCTTACTGTCTTACTTGTTTATGCATGTTTCTTTTCAGTTTTGTTATTTGTGTGTTTCTTTGCTTTTGATTAATGTACTTTCTTTTGCATTCTATGTGTTTATTTGGGGTTAATGTGAGCTCGGGGAAAATTGTGACTGCTAGCCCCTCCAGCAGTTTGGGGTGTGTCAAGAGTGAGGGTAATGTGTATTGTTTTATAGTGCGGTGGAACATAGTATAGTGAATCGACAGCCTGGTGGTAGAAAGAAGTTCCTGCATGTGCACACGATTAAGATAAGTAGTACTACAGATAGGTTAAGGTTTAGTGATCTCAGTGGTGCCCCAGGCTGTTCGGCTAGCTCTCTCTCTTTCTCCCTCTCTCTCTCTCTCTCTCTCTCGCTCTCGCTCTTGTTCTTGTGCTCATAAGAGCTTGCTACTTTGCACATTTTATTTATGATTCATGTATGTACAACAATAAAAGATATTTAAGATATATATTTAGGATCTCTGTTAGGATCTCTCTTAGGGTCTCTGTCCAGTGTATTACAAACTTGTGCAAACTTAAGGTTTAGATTGTTCCTAGTGGTAGACTTGCTCTGTCCGTAGGTGGCGTAGTCGCTACAAACTTAGCTCCTCCCCCCATGCTACACATGTCACAGGAATGCGTAAGTAAGTGCATTAACCCATAACGTTTTACAGCACTTGTATTTTGCATCAATCAGAGACTTGACCGTTTTGATGCATTTTGGTGTGAGTGGATTCTGCCTTGACATATCTCTGAACCATGTTGATCTGGTTGACCGGTGACCATGTTTTTGTATGTTCTCCTCCCCTCTCCAGATTTCCCAAATGCACATCTCTCGCTTGTCTGAACTCTCGACTGTGTCATCCTTCCTTCAGCGCTGCCATGTCCACGCGTGGGGTTTCAGTGCAGACGTTACCACCTGCTGGATATTTTGATGAACCACTGGAGGTCATCATTCGTGGCCTTTGCCCGAAACAGACTGTGAGACTGTTGGCCGAAGTGACGGATGACAAAGGCATGAAATTCCAGTCCTCCGCTGTGTACCAAGCTTCTGAGCGAGGCGAAGTGAGCACAGAGAGCTCTCCTTCTCTGGGCGGTACCTACATCGGGGTGGAGCCTACGGGTCTGCTGTGGTCCCTGACCCCAGCGTCACCCCATAATAACTTCACATGCTTGGATGCATCGAGACCCTTGTCAGTGGATATGAAAGTGGTCAGTCATGATGAGCCTGAGGATGTATTGGCCAAGGTGACACACCAGAGGCGCTTCATGAAGTACGGTGCTGAGAGGCGTGTTGTCACAGATGGAAGATTACGGGGAACTCTCTTCATTCCACCAGGTGAGTATATCTGCTTCCCATAGAATGTTTGTCAGTCAAGGTGGGTGGGGCGTTAACTGTTATCTAAGACGAGACGTGATTGTTGTTGGATTCCAGCTATTCTACTCAAAATCCTGTATATCATTTTATAAATCATCATAAAGACTTATGTGTTAGCTGGAATCCTGTGTGTTCATTTTAAAAAAAGAGTCTGAAAGCGCTGTATCCAATTCTCGAACCGGTTTGTTTATCCAATACAATGAATGATTAAAACATTGCCAGAGTTCTGTAGTTTCCATGTTACCCTAACCACCAACGGTAACACTTTACTTTACGGATCGCTAATAAGGTGTTAATTTCATAGTAATTTCTCAGTAATTTCAGTCTAATTTCATGGTAATAACTGCTTGTTATTAGTAATAACAGCAAAATAACCATATGGTTTCCAGTGCATGGGTAACACTTTACTTTACGGATCGCTAATAAGTAAAGTGTTACCCATGCACTGGAAACCATATGGTTATTTTGCTGTTATTACTAATAACAAGCAGTTATTACCATAAAATTAGACTGAAATTACTGAGAAATTACTATGAAATTAACACCTTATTAGCGATCCGTAAAGTAAAGTGTTACCCTAACCACCAACAGATCAGAACTGACTATCTTTCCTTGTGCTCTTACTTAAAACTTCTTTCATGAGTGTGTCTGAGTCTGTGTCTGGCCCAGCCCTTAGACCTTAGGTCCATTGCAGCCATCCTGATGTTTACTTGGTGGGGTCTGGCTCTTGGTCCATCTTTCTGGTTAACGTATACACATAGTGATAAGCTGATGCCCAAACCTCTAAGATCAATTGACCATTCATCATGTAGACCTTGACATTTCATTGTGACCTTTCTGACCTTTGATGTGGTCAGTGTGGGGGACATGCCAGTGTGGGGTAGTGTGCAGGGCTGGGCTGGGGGAGAAATAGGGCCCAGACACTTTTGGCTTAAACGGGCCCCTCATAATTAGCAGCACATAATTGACTCACTGGTGGGCCCTGCATCCTTTTGGGCCCCTATTTTCAGATATGTAAAAAAGAGAAAAAAGAGGGTTTTTTATCATTTCTGAAAATAGGGGCCCAAAGGGGTGCTGGGCCCACCGGGAAATGCCCGCTATTTACTAGGCTACTGGTAGTGTCACTCACTTAGTACAGTATTTGGAATGAAATCACCAAGTTCTTTTTTGTTCGATTCACTCGCCATCTCTATGGGAGTCGACTCATTCATCTCACTCAAAGAACAGGGGACTCATACGAGTCCTATTGTTCTTTTTCGTTCGATTCACTCATCTCTATGGGAGTGGTCCCTGTCCCCAAATGGCTACATTGTATGTATTAAGGTGGGATTCCTTTTAGATTAGCCTACTTTGTCCCGGGCCCCACCAACGATGTCAGTGGCCCTGGCCCCTGGGTGTTTATTGTCAAGGCAGCTGCCTTGACTTCATCTGGCTCTCACCAGATCTGTGTGTCTGGGTTGTGTTTCTCAAAAGCATAGATTTTAGACAGTTAGCAACGTGGGTAGTTGCCAATGGGAAATTGCATTGCATTGCAAACAATAATGAAGCTAATGTAGGTAGCAACTATGATTTCAAGAAATGCACCCCTGGGCGGAATTCCCTGTTCTGTAAGGTTAGCTGGCTTGGAAGTTGATTCTAGAAATTGTGACAAATACAACTCCTTGTATCCTTGTATTTTGTACATAACTTTGCAGGGCCAGGCCTGTTCCCTGGCATAATGGACCTGAACATATACATGTACATGTGCAGAGCTCAGAGCCAAAAAGTTCTGTATCCCGAATACGAGGCTTATCCCGGTTATGATCAAATTCGGGATAAAGAGTTTATATACTTTAATATCTTGATCATATTCGGGATGATGAACTGCATATAAATGCGCTCCTTGTCTGTTGTAACTTTGCAGGTCCTGGTCCATTCCCTGGCATAGTGGACCTGTACACGTTACGTGGTGGCCCTGCAGAACCCAGAGCCAGTCTACTGGCCAACAAGGGCTTTGTGGTTCTCGCTCTGGCTTTCTTCCGCTACAAGGACTTGCCCAAACAAGTTGGCCAACTTGACCTAGAGTATTTTGAAGAGGGGGTAAACTTCTTGAAGCAACAACCTAAAGTTAATATTTTTATGTTTGTTTTTTTAATGACTGTTTTTAACCTTTGTTTAACCAGGAAAAGTCCCATTGAGTCTCAGAGATTCTTCTTACAGAGAATCCTGGCCAAGAAGCAGCAAGTACAGTAGACTCCTACTGTAATTTTGTGTACCACATGATGATCATAATTTTAATTTTTATTATTAATATTACTAAAAATCCCAAATGATTCTCTTTTTTTCTTCAAGGTGAAAGATGGTGGAGTGGGAATAATTTCGATATCAAAGAGTGGAGACCTAGCTCTGTCTATGGCTGCATTCTTGTCCACAGTGCGTGCTGCTGTCACCATCAACTTCTGTTGTTTCAACGTCGGGTTTCCACTCGCATACAAAGGCACCGTTATCCCTGCCTTCTTGCCGGACCCACAGAAAATCGTCACCACTGACCAAGGACTTGCGGATATCAGTCAGGTCAGAGAATCTATAACCAACTAGAAATGCTCTCACAGAGTGCAGACTTCTGCCAAGAAAGCTGTTTGATTGAACATTTGACTATTTTACACCCTCCTTTTTTTCAAGTCTTTCTGCCTTGTTTTTGTGGAGTTAGAAACTGCAGAGCCGGCGCGCCCAATACGCTCACTACGCTCGCAGCATAAGGCCTCGCGCGACCCGTTACGTTACTGACGTTGACAGTTTAAAAAAAAAAAAAAAAAGCCGCGAACTGATTTCATTGTTTATTATTGATTCCGTCACTCAAAACGTGAAACGTCCAACTTGAAACGACATTTTCCCTGCGGAAACGACAAAAAGAAAAAGAAAATTCATGACAATGAGCGACGAGAACAGCAGTCAGGTAGGCAACGTAACTCGGGGTAGGGTAGGGTAGGCAACCATCAATGTAGGCAACGTAACCAGAGATTTTTTCTAAAGGAACAGTAGGGTGAACATTGGTAAAGTGGGACGATTTTCGAAATTTCAGGTTTTCTGCCATTGTAGGCGAATGCCATTACATCACATGTCAAACTGTTATGTTATTTTCAAAATCTAGGGTGTCTTTAACAAAATTAAGCAGAATTTTTTTAAATATTTTCATCATAGAAGAAATTATTTTGCTTTAAACAGTTCTGGCCAAGTTCAGAATGAACTTCCTGACCACTGGTAGAGTGGGACATCGCTGCTTTTTACATTTTATTTTATTTATTACACAATTGACATGGATTTTTAAGTTTGTTATATGTGCATTTATGTAAAAACTGTTTGTTTACATACATTTTGTTACCTTTATATGAAGAATTTGTTGCATAAACCTGTTTACATGCAACGCACCCATAAACCTGATACAGCATGCATATTACTACTGAAAAAGAGACTAATACAAGATTTTATTGGTAATTTTCTTATAATAAGCAATTATAAGCAACATTTTATTGAAATATAATACACTATTTGCTGTTTCACCATAAAAAATGTGCCCTGTCCCACTTTACCAATAGCCATTGGTAAAGTGGGACAGTGGAAAATGTGCCCCTAATTAAAAATTAATGATTTTTTAACTAGATGATACTTAATGAAGTCACCTTTCATATGAAAACAGTTGTAATGTGAGAGGAAAGGGTGGTGTTGTCAACGTTTTACTGTTGTTTCGAAAGGTGTACTAGTTGAATCATAATCTGACGAGCCGTTCGTTTAGCCCATGAAACGTCAGTGCAGTCGAAGCAACGGAGGGAGTGTGAGAGAAGCGGTGCCCTTTCTGTGTGTGTGGTGTGTGTGTGTGAGTTTGAGCGCGCGCTGTTGTATGCGTGGCTGCCTCTCGATTGTTTAGAAACAAATATCAACATACACAGACATTGATTTTGGTTTTGCGCTTAAGATTTTTGATAAGACGTCCGTGCAGTCTAAGCAATGGAGGAGGAGGGAGTGAGGGAGAGAGAGAAGGAGTGCCGTGCGCGCGCGTGTGTGTGTGTGTGTGTGTGGGGGGTGATAACTATAACAAGGGGGCGCGGCTTGCTTGGATAGACCTTTGGTGAATGACTGAAACTTGTGACGAAGGTGAATCCCAATAAATAGTGAACACAACATTATTCACAATAATGTGTGATAACATTCATAATAACACATGTTATATAGCTAAATAATTTATTTTACATATGAGTTTCTTATCATAGGCCTATTAATTTGTTTATTTTTTTAAAACGTTTTAGACCAGATTACTAAAGGCAAGCTGCTAGGGGGCAGGCTATAAAATATGTTAATTTTAAATGCAAACAATTTGATGGAGCTAAATTAATTGAAGCCTTAGTTATATTTTACAGGCGCTATGCTTAAGTTTCTGACCAGCTCAGACTCCAGTCAGTCAGCCAGTGGAGGGCCAGCACAATGTTCAGGTAGTAGGCCTACACAGATGAGCCAGGTACACCTGCAGCTGATGAGGTAGTCGCATGCTCAGTGCAGCCACCGTTGTCTACATGTTCACAATCTGTTATGACATTATTGATGTTTTTGTCTCAAGAGCGCAGAAAGGGAGACTTTTGAATTAAACTTGATTTGAGTCAAATTTTGTGTCTGTGGTTCGCGTTTTGCGGTGTGTGTGGGGGTGGGGGGGGGGGGGGGGGCTGTGTGTGGGGGTCGGTGGGGTGGTTGCGCGCTTTATGAGGGCCCCTTGGCATATTTTTGCCTAAGGCCCCATGGAGGTCAGAACCGGCTCTGAGAAACTGGAATGTCAAAATTCGCCCTATATCCCGCAATGGTGGAAGAATGTTTTAAATTGAATCACTTGTTCCTTTTGTAATTTTCAACAACTCCACAAATGTAATCAAAATCTGTACATTTTTTTGAGTAATCTTGCTGACAGACAGACAACCAAACCAACACAACCGAAAACATAACCTCCTTGGCGGAGGTAATAATAGTGAGAAAGCTTGCTCATGATAGGCCAGTCAATATAGCTCTAAAAAGGTCCAAACCCGGGATAAATTGCAATAGTAATCGTTCCTAATTTAAAGTGATCCTTAAACCCCCTTGTATCACATATTAAACATCTACAGCTTTATATTTAGTGGAACATGCTTTTTTTCAAGGTCAAAGTTGACAGATTTCCCATTCATTTCTCCATGAGACAACATAGGAGATACAAGGTGAATGGGGTAAAATTTCAAACTATGACATATTCATTTGAAACTTTCACAGTTGGTAACTCACATTCAGGCAAACAATTTTTGTATTGCAAGTTTTCTGTAATATGTGTAATATGATGAAATATGCAAATGAGGTCATATGTACTGAAAAATGCGATAAAATCTGTGATAGCAGATCAAGCATAAAACAAATTGCAATAGTAATGGTTCATACATTATATTGATCCTTCAACCCCTCTGCATCACATATTCAAAATCTACTTTCATCAATTCAGTGGAACATACTTTTCCCAAGGTCAAAATTATCCGATTTTACCCACTGAATGGCAAAATGCATTGGAAATCTGCAACTTCTGACCTTCAAAAAAGTATGTTCCACTAAACTGATGTAGGTAGATTTTTCATATATGAAAATTGAAGTAAATGTGATCTCATTGCATATTTAATCATCATATTTCAGACAACTTGCAATACAATTTTTTTTTGTCTTTGCTTGAGTAAATTACTGTGAAAGTTTCAAATTGATATCTCATTGTTTAAAAATTTAGCCTATTCCCCAAGTATCTCCTATTGTCTCCCTATGGGAAAATGAATGGGAAATCTCCAACTTTAACCTTGAAAAAAAGTATGTTCCACTAAATATAAAGCTGTAGATTTTTAATATGCTATTTAGACATACCTAGGGATTACAAAAAAACATGGAATGATTACTATTGCAATTTGTCCCGGGTCAAACGCTAAATTGACTGGCCTATGATGCCTGCAGTTGCCAACATAGGTGCAGCACTACCCAGACCAGTGAAAATGAATGGGTTTCAATGGAGCTCCCTAATATTTTTTTTGTCATTGTATATATCTTTTTTACCCCAAAATATTGATATTAAATTCGAAACTAGTCTTGTAAAAAGAACTCATTTGAGCATTTTGTTTGATAAGATTTTATTGCACCTCTAGGTTGTTACATAGGCCAACTGAGTCGACAAGCTATATTTGTGGGGCCAAATCCATATACAGTACATTAGCAGAATGCTAGTCAGTACAAGTCGAAATCTTTTGCTCTGATGGAAAAACTATACACCCAAAGAACTTGACAATACCTCATCTTATATAATACCAACCATAGTTCTTATGTGTATTTATGAGGTTGATGACGGGAGATTGGAGTAAAATATATTTTAGCACGTAGCCCAATTGACTCCATTTAGGTTTCCCAGTCATCACTTGCTCGTGGTCGCCATCTAGGTGGAACTGCACGTTTTTGATGGAACAATAGGAGCCAATGGGAGTGAGTCTTCTCATGTTTTCTACTTTCTCCGGTGCAGATCATGCCAGCTCCCAGCACCAAGGAGGCCTTGGCCTCTGCCATTCCCTTTGAGCGTGCCACGGACTGCCACTTCATGTTTGTGGCGGCGGAAGATGACAAGAACTGGGACAGTGTCCTGTACGCCGAGCTGGCCGCCCAGAGACTGAGGGATCATGGGAAGGGGGAGAATGTTGAGGTGGTGCGGTACCCCAGGACAGGTCACTTCCTGGATGTACCCCACATGCCCTTCTACCCCTCTGGGTTCCATGCCATAGCCGGGACGGTGGTGGTGTTTGGAGGCGAGGCCAAGGCCAACGCCTACGCCCAAATGGATCTGTGGGAGAGAGTGCAGAAGTTTTTCAGGAAGCATTTAGACAGAAGCGACCCGTCATTCCAAGCCAGGCTGTGATAGATTTAGTGGGGCGATTGCAAAATCTGCAGTGCACTATTTGAGGGATATGAACATTCAAATTGGTTTCCATAGAACCGCGTCATAGCTCGTCAAGCGCTGACATTCGCTCTGGTCGCTCAGGTCGCTTCACTCCCGGCGAATTCGCTTTGGTCGCTTTATTCGTTGAACCTCCATAGAGAAATAGATGTCCGTCGCTCTAGTAGCGTAGGTCGCTCGTAGTGTACACATAGCTTTATAGTAGTAGAGCGTGCAATCACTGCATTCATGACCATACAAGCTAGCTTAACCGATGGTCGGCGGACTGATGTTTCATTATGTAGCTACTAGGCCTACATCTCCTCAGTGCATTAGTTTCTGTTTGCATTCAACAGATGGGGCCAATATAGGGAAACAAGCATCAAATACATGAAAAAGGCAAAAGTTTAGAAATCTTCTATTAACTTCTATTGTTTTACACCAAGAATAAATAACGTATAAGTAACTGTTTGGACACATAATGTCCATCACCTCACATGCACAGTTTGCCTCCATTTGGGTAGTATGACTAGCTTTGCTTCCCTACAGTGTTTTGGGCTTTATGTAGGATTTAAGTTGTTGGACTTGCAGTAGGCCCTACATCTAATGAACTAAAAAGTGTTGTCAGCCAACTTGACTGTGAATATTGTGAAAGTTTAGAATCGATTCAACTGAGCTATTATGCCTTTGCCCTTATGTGTTTAGAGTCAAATGGGATTACCATATCACTAGCTTGTAAATATGAACATCTGATCTGGAAATTGTCAATGTAGCCATGCACACACATCCAATTCTACAGGATAAGTAGAGTAGAGTAGACAAAAAGTCAATCAGATAATAACAAACAAAAATGTACACTGCAGCTGCCCTTTGTACTTCTTTACTTCTCTTCAGCACATGGGTGTGTAACTGGAAGGATCCAGTGAGTCACAGTAAATTTATGGCTCTTTCAAAATTTCGAGAATCCCAAGAAAGCTGAACCTAAAACTCGGGGAAAGTCGGCGTGAACATTTGGTGACGCAATGTCAGATCGATAATTATCGAAGTTGATCTCAGGCGGAAGTATATAACAACGAGTTCCCGAGCTTATGTTTTGTGTGACGACACACGCATCATCAACATGGCGCCCATGCATGCAACTGGCATATAAACAGTATCATAAATGCTAAAATATCATCTTGTAATCACTATCAACAACACCAGTTAATGTCATTCAATTGCAGATGCACATATGTCAGTAAAGCTGGTCTCTGACTGTTTAATTTAGCTTACTTCAGCTAAAATGATATGTCGTGGATGTGGAGGCTCAAGTGGAGGTGAAAAAAAGAAAAGAGGACCAAAACAAAACAGACATGATTTCCGATTGTTCCGGGATCTGTGGCGTTCATGCGCCAAACTCCAGAACTCTGTTGTCATGTGAGCAGTGTCGTCAGCTGTCTCGAGAGGTCCCGAGCCCGTGAAGGCAACATTATTCTTTCTACAGATCATTTACCATTTTAACTAATTCAATGTGCTTTTCCTCTGTACGGTACAATGTATTCAATAATAATAAAAAAAAATACGGTACAGAAATCACTGTATTCTCACCTGTATGAAGTTCTCTGCATGGCTTAGAATAAAAAAGTACTAGATCACTTGTAACAAATACATTTTTACATCTCATCTGTCAATCTGATTTGGCACGTCTCTGATTCCTGATGCCAGTTAGAGCCCTATGATAAGGAATGGCAACTGGAGGCCCGGGGGCCACATACTTAAACAAACTACTAAAACATAATTTACTACAGAATCAATCCATAGTTATTGTACTGTTGGCCGATAGAGAACACTCCTATTCCTTCCAAACAACATCAGCTGTCAGTGAGCAAATAACTGCACCTCAAACTTTGCGAGTTGCAGTCAAATCCATGGTTATATGGCCGCACAACGGTGGCGATGAAAAAAATGTGGCCCTCCTTATCATTGTCGTGGATTTCATCTTGGGAGAAGTCAGCCCCCAGGCACAGTCAGATGGAGGTAGACCAGATCAGAAAGAAATGCTGCCCAAACCGTTCTACTCGTTGATGAAGACTTTATTCGCTCAGATTGCATAAAGAGATGTACAGTACACTGATGCGAATGCGCTGCAGGAGACCACCGGAGCAAAGAGAGCCGCGACGCCCAGAGAACAGTAGGGTCGTCCCAGAGGACTTTCCCAAACTGAACCCCACTTTGAATCATCCCCTTTATATACTATATGCTTATCTCCTCTCTCTCGGTTCCGTGGGTACATCTAGAGCGTTCCCGCTCACAAAGTGCACTTTCTGGTCATAAGTAAACACATTAGAACCCGTTAATTGACTCGGGTTAACATTTAACGATGGATGGAAGTTTCCATGTCTGTGACACACGTGTACATTTCCATCATCAGTACATGCATGCCATCTTACACCTAGGCAAGACATCAAGATATACATATGTCAGTACATCATTTCATATAAATGTAGCGTAGTTAAAAACTTGTATGTGTGTGGACATGGTATGTGTGTAGCGTGTGTGTGTGTGGTGTGTGTATACCTATGTTCCTCCTTGAGCATCTTCCTAGGTCATGCTACTTCTGTGTTACTACATCACTACAGACCGCGTACAGACTTCAGGACCTTGGATAGTACCATGCATTACCTGGGCATATCTTTTCAGTACAGGTTCTGACTTCTATCTATCCCTATAGGTTTTTCTTTAATGCTTATACAACTGCTTCTGTGTGTGTGTGTCTCTGTCTATGACTCACTTGGCATGTGTGCTTGGAATACACGTGCTTAAGCGAGGCGCCTACCCTTGTCATTATTGACCATCTGCTCCTGTATTAGGAGCGTGTCTGGACTACGTATTTGTCTTTCATGTCAGCAAGGCACAAGCTGCCTTTTTGGGCCTACTTCTTCAACAAAGGCACATGCGGTGTAATTGGGCCTACTTCTTCAACAACTAGTTTAATTGCTGTACTGTCTGTTATACACTTTACTAATCTAACATACCATACCTAAGTTAATTAACTAGTGCCAGACATCACCCAAAAACTCCCACATCATCAAAGTTGCTGATGCCTGGCTGTGCTGCATCAGCTCGCCCACTGTAAATGATTGGTATTCAGAGACGGTAAATATGTAGGCACCAGACCTCATTTCTTTCTGACACAAATGCACATGCTCATCAATAAAATAACTTTTTTGTGTGTTTATGGTTTCGTTGTGTATGTACACACACACACACACACACACACACACACACACACACACACTGGGCGTGTGCCATAGCTCTGCATTTGACAGGACAAGTTGTCACTGTATCTTCCTCTGGCAATGCGCCAGAATGCCTAATTTACCTGGTAGTGCCACAGCATTTGCCACAAAAATCAGGGATTGCACATACTGGCCCAATCTCAATTCACCCCTTGGCAATACCCCTTACCCCTCCCCCTCGGTTTTGTGTAGGGGTATCCCAATAGTCGTTAAGGCAGAGGGGTAGGGGTAAGGGGGAGGGCTTTGTACCCCTCAAAAAGGAGGGGTTGGGACAGGCAGACTCCGTTTGGAGGGGTAGGGGTAGGGGTAGAAAAATACAAATGGGATTGGGCCTTTGTTACCTTTTTCAACTCTTATGAGTTAGCAGGTATGCATCCAATAGACGTTGATACTATCCACATTTGTATAACGAATATTTGCCTGGATGTATTTTGTATTTTGCAAATTTGGGTCAAGACAGAAATGCAAAATTGGTTATAGGCACCTGCTTCTCATAAGAAATCACTGCACAAAAATAGCTTATGAAAATTTCACTTCACTATTTAAGGGGAGTACCCAAGATCACTCAAGGGTTATTCACAGCAGAATTGGTTGAGACACTCTGGATTGGGAATGGCATTTCTCTACACAAATAATTTGTCCTACCAAGTGCTGAATGGGCCAATGTCCATCAGCAATCTATTTGCTTATTATTTCTTTGCCTTTTGCCTTTCTTTCTGGCAAGATGGAACAAAACCTATCAAGCAACCACTGAAATTTGTGCTTGCGTCTTTCGTGGCACTCATGGCTACTGTCCAGATTGTCATTCTATCTTCTGTTTTTCATACATGGTACATATGGTCACTTCTTCTGTTCTGTCTAATTCAGTGCTGCTTGACTACAGTAGTCTGGTTAGGTGTCTTCTACTACACCCAGATCGTACCACCTCAGAGTTGGTTTACCATTTGGTTGCAAAAGAACATCAAGCGGACTGTCTACATTGTGTTGACCTTGGACAAGCTGCTGTTCCTCACTGACATATTTGTTAGAAATCTTCCTGCATATCTTCATTATGTGCACAACATGAACATCACTTCTGGGAATTCATCAGACTTTTCACACGAGTTGGTTACCAGTTCCCGGATTATATACTATTCTCGAGTGCTGTACATTTTCCTGAGCAGCATTGTGATGACATCAGCCAGCGTTGCCACCGTGCGTTACCTGAAGCGCCACATGAAGAACATGGAGTCAACCAGAAGCCCCTTCACCACCACCGTGAGAAGCCAACTCAGAGTCACCAGGATGTGCACCATGCAAGGAGTCCTCAACATACTTTTCGCTACATTTTTCCTACTGGCATATTTATTTGCAAATGTTGGGACTGTGATTGATGATTCCATCTTTTTTACTGCTGTGTCTCTGTATAGTTTAGGGACAGCACTGAATTTCTGTGTTGGACAGCCCCTATTCAGGATGAAGGTTATTAACTTGTGGCTCAAAGTGTCCATATTGTTTCAGCTGAAGTACACTTGAAAATGCATAGTCTTACATTTATTGACAAACAATTAATTTCCTTTCATATCAACCAATCTGAAAAGTGACTGTCCATTATCAACAGATATGCTTTGCTTGTGTTTGCAGATGAATAGCAATTTTAGCATTGTAAAACATTTGGTTGTAGTACAAAATTAAGGGTTAACCATGATAATGGATGATGATAATATGCAGTAGTGGTGTGGATTGGCACTGCCCTCACGATCCGATTCGATCACGATTCGGGAGGTAGTGATTCGATTCCATTCGATTCTCTGTGATTCGATCCAACCTGATTCAATTCTACAGTGAATTGCAATGCATTACATTTCTACTGTAAACAAAGCAAATGTTTCATCAGTCATGATGAGGCAATACAAGTAGTCAGATACTGAGCAACAATTTATTGGCTGTTTCAGTCTTTGGCTCTGTCAGTCTGGATCAGTCTGTATCAGTCTTGCAATGCTTTGGAGTACTTTTATTTAATTTAACATTCATTTGCTCCCGAAATATCCACGGAAGTAATTGAAACTTTAAAAAATTGCCGCCTTGATTCTGGAACTTGCCGCATTGAATTGGATCGTCCATGCCCCGCATAGGATTCGCCGGATCGATCATTGTTGACACCACTACTATGCAGTGACACAATAACACTAATTGCATACCCATTTCTGGAACATTCAAGAGCTGATGTTCAGAACAGGATGTTCAGTTGGCCTTATTCTGCTGGTGCTCCTTATTTAGCTTCCTTATAGACGATGCCACTCATAGGCAGGGCCGGATTAATGCACAGGCTAGATATGGCTGCAGCCTAGGGCCCCCCACCTGCTAGGGGGCCACTGATGGGCCAAAAGTGTGAAAACTGCAGGATTGTGACAAGATGCAATATTGAAAAATGAATCTGTTGTGTTGAGTACAGTTGGTTGACATGCTATCCTTAATTCCTAGCTCGTAATTATGACCCTGTCTATGTAAATTTGTCGCAAACTTGTAACTTGCAACTTGCAGCCTAGGGGCCCCAGGCCATTTTAATCCGGCCCTGCTCATAGGTGCTGGAAAGGAGGATGCAGTGGTGCATTTGCATCCCCACTTCTGCGCTCCCTAAATGAGACTTTTCTTTCAAAAATGATCACAGACAAATGAGTGGAGTGCAGCAGCAATAACATTGTTAAAAAATAAAGAATGAAGAAAAAAAATGCACCACCACTGTAAAACTTGTGCCCTTTATGCCACTGTGTTGTGTTTGTGTTAAATTCCTTATTTCTTTTTGTTCTTTTGTTGATAGATATCATTTCACCTCATGATTTACTGCACAACTTACTCCACGTCTTCGCTACATTTTCAATTGTGATGTAGAACAGTGGTTCCCAACCTATGGGTCGGGACCCAACCGATGGGTCGCCAAAGATCCACAGAGGGTCGCGAAGCCCTCTTGATTTTAAAGGGTTTAATTGTATTATTCACCATATATAGCCCATGTTGAATAAAACAAACATTAAAAAAAAAAAAAAAAGAGTTTTTGCTGGAAACAGAGTTTCATGTTACTCCCTCTCGCGAGGGCGCTCGCACAGTTGGGTCACCAAAGCTTACAATGGTAAAAATATGGGTCCCTGAAGAAAAAGGTTGGGAACCACTGATGTAGAAGGTTCAATGTTTTTCCATGGGCTAGTCACAAACTTGGACAAATTGACAACTTAATATGCCCTACCAATAGACGATTAAGAATGTAGCCTAATGTAGGGGCCTAGTCTAGTCACCAGAGGGGGTTCACACATGAATATTACAAATGATTGTGTTGGGATGTATTTTACAAAGATACTGTAGATCAGGACAGAGATGCACTATTGGTTAGACACCTATTTGTATGAAATGTTTTGTTTGTTTGTGTGTGTGTGTGTGTGTGTGTGTGTGTGTGTGTGTGTGTGTGTGTGTGTGTGTGTGTGTGTGTGTGTGTGTGTGTGTGTGTGTGTGTGTGTGTGTGTGTGTGTGTGTGTGTGTGTGTGTCAAGATGTCAGTGTGTAGATGGCGTAAATAAATCTTTCATTATGGTGTTCTTTCATTATGGTGTCTGTTTTTTAATTGAAAATTGACATGATTCATTTTGTGTAAATGCACTTGGATCTTGTAACTACTCACGCAATTATATTGAAATAAGTAAAACAATCTGGAGGATTTCAGATCAGCTTTCACGAGGGCACGTTGAGAAAACAAATCAGTTCCATAATCCCCTACTCATGGAAATGTCATTTGAATTTTAGAAAGGCTAAGTTCTACCAGCTGGGCCCTGATCTTTGCATATGCAAGATAGCTTGTAGGACTAAATATTACCTAATTAGAGGAAAAGTCAATGACATTATTAATATGTCCTGTTTAAAATAGCAGAGGTCTACTGTGTATATTATGTATATGTGTGTGTGTATATATACTGTATATAGGCCTATATGTATACAGGGCTATAAAATTAACACCGGCCAATATATAACGTGCGTTACAATTTTGCATATACAGTAGAATAGAACAGTGTTTCCCAACCTTTTTTGTCTTGTGTACCCCTAAGCCTCTTCGTTGTGCCATGAGTACCCCCTAAGTCAAGTTCTATATCGCTTTCTCCATCCCAATGTAACTAAGCTCCATATATTTGTTAAAATTTCATTTTTCCAAGTACCCCCTGCAGTGTGCTCGCGTACCCCTAGTGGTACACGTACCCCTGGTTGGGAAACACTGGGTTAGATAGACAGAACAATGACAATGACGGCCACAAGGGGGAGCCGACTAACCTCTGGGTCTCTGGGCCTACAGAGGGTCGGAGGTCAGTGTTCCACAGATGAACACTTGAGGGACATCTCATTATCCAACCTCTACAGGTGAACACTTGAGGGACATCTCATTATCCAACCTCTACAGGTGAACACTTGAAGTACATTCCATTGTGTGAGTGATGAATATTTAGTCTGCTATTTTGTCTGAGAAATCCTTTTTCTGATGTTTATGTGCTGTGGAAACTGGTGCGGCGACTGGCGCACGCAAAACCATCACATCCCAGACGCTCCGTGTTTCGGGGATATAAATATGATAGGACTTATTTGCTATCAGGTAAAGACAGAAATGCAAAATTGGCTACTAATGATATCACCTGCTTTTCATAAATATTCCTGGCGCAAAAATAGGATAATTTATGAAAATGTCTCTTTACTACTTAAAGGGAGTACCCAAGGGTTTTACATAGCAGAATTGGTTGAGACACTGTGGATTCACCATGAGATTGGACATGAACGAACTTTCCTTCAAAGTGCTGAATGTGCCCATGTCCATCAGCAACCTGTTTTTCTATTGTTTCTTCATTCTCTGTCTTTCTTTCTGGCAAGATGGAGCAAAACCTCTCAAGCAACCACTGAAGTTCCTGCTGGTGTCTTTCGCGGCACTCATGGCCACCCTTCAGATTAGTATTCTTTCTGGTGTCTTCCATAAGGTTGGACGCTATATATGGGGGCCTATCCTGCGATTCCTCATGGAGTGCTGCTTGACTACAGTAGTGTGGTTAGGTGTCTTTTACTACACCCAGATCGTACCACCTCAGAGTTGGTTTACCATTTGGTTGAAAAAGAACATCAAGTGGACTGTCTACATTGTGTTGACCTTGGACAAGCTACTGCTACTCACTGACTTGGTCGTGGGGCAGTTTTTTGCTCCTAACAGTTATGTACTCAACATCAATGGCACTTCAGCTAACTCAAGCATAGCAGAATCATCAAACTCGTTGTTTGCGTTGTTTTCAAACGTCTTTTACTTTTCTCGAGTGCTGTACATTCTCCTGAGCAGCATTGTGATGGTATCAGCCAGCGTTGCCACCGTGCGTTACCTGAAGCGCCACATGAAGAACATGGAGTCAACCAGAAGCCCCTTCACCATCACCGTGAGAAGCCAACTCAGAGTCACCAGGATGTGCACCGTGCAAGGAGTCCTCAACATGCTTTTATGTATATCTTTCCTACTGAGTCATTTACTTTGGTATTTTTCTGTGCATTTGGATTATTCCATCTTTGTTACGGCCATCTCTGTGCATAGTTCTGGAACAGCTATGAATTTCTGTGTTGGACAGCCTCTATTCAGGACAAAAGTGGTTGACTTGTGGATCAAAGTGTCCAAATTATTTCAGCTGAAGGAGGTTTAAAAAATGTATATTACTGTATAGTCTCTGCTTAATTGAAACTTAACTTAATGGCTACGTTTATATGAGACATTTAATTCAGAATTAACTCACTTTAATTCTGCATGAAGGTTAATTTTGCTTTGAAAATGTCATGTAAACACCCCACAATTCGGAATTAAATGAAAGATGAAAGTGAACTCAACAGAACTATTTAATTCTGAATGATTGATTCGGAATTAAAAACATCATGTAAACGTAGTCATTGTCTTTTTTTAGGCTATGTTAACACATTTCAAAGTTCTAACACCTTGAATGGTTTTCATCTCAGACTCCCAACAAATGCAGAGGTACATAAAAATTGGGCTTTCTGACTACACAGATGGTGTCATTATTTGTCTGTTACTGACTCATTTAAGCATCGGTTGACAAGTGAAGGCTATTACAGCTGCATGTAGTCTCCCTGTAAAACTCACAGATGAAAAATAATCTAGTTAACAATATTGACAAAGTTTTAATGAAACTTCTCGCCTTAAATATCCACCAGCACGGACCAACAGATACAAGAACTCTTTCATACCCACTGCTGTCCAGCTGTTGAACTCAATTAGAAAATGCAGACAGTCATGTGTAGCGCGCATATCACTTTTATGTATTTTTAGTACTGCACTAATTTATTTATTTCTCCACTATGCTTTATCATTCTTTTATTATTCCTAAACCTTCCATGTGTTCCTTGTGTTTTTAATGTTTTTATGTGTGAAGTATGTGTGTGTGCGTGTGTGTGAGGTGTACTACTACTGCACAACTGTTGCCCATACTGGGACCATTGGCATTGTCGATTCGTCAGGCGTCTTGCCTTATCCTCTCCAGTCTACCTTGCTCCATTGCTCTCTGACCATCATCGGTAGGGGGGTGTTCTCTCAGACCTTGCACATATCTGTGGGCACAGATACTGCCCGAGCTCTCAGTGGCACCCCATACTCCCGAGCTCGAGAATGTTTACTGCATAGACATTTCTCGGCTGTGACAGTACTTCAGCACCACGGCCAGCGATCTTGCCCAATACGCTGCGTAATCTATCTCAGCTTCTCGAGTGCAGTGGTCCGTGCGGACCCCATGAAGCACTTTGATGATCGGTCCACCGCGTGGAAAGCCGCTCTCCTGCGAGATCTGAATGATCACGAGAAGTCCGTTCTCCAGCGAGAACGACGATGTATGCATACTTGCTTAATCTAAATTTCAGATAGTGAACTAATGAAATATCTTTTTTTTAAGACATGAGCTCATTCTCTATACATTTAAATTGCACAGGTCTACCACCAAGTGATGGCTGTCACATGACTTATTGCCATGACAATTGGGGGTGTGACACCTCCTTTCATACACTATGGTCTGGCTAGCAGTGGAGCGAGACTGAATGAATGAGCAAAGTGCTTAGAAACTCTTCTGCCAGCTGTGGATTTTGTTGCTGGCCTTCAGTGGAAATGTGTTGAGGGAATTCTTTCTTAATTTTTTTCTAAATATATTTTTTGGTCTTTTTGACTATTCATGATAGTACAGTGCAGATGGTAACAGGAAGCGAGTTGGGAGAGAGAGACGGGGAAGGGTTGGCAAAGGACCCGGGCCGGGAATCGAACCCGGGTCAGCCGTACAGCAAACGTGTGCCCTACCATATGCGCCACGTTAGACCCTAGGACTTCTTTATTTTAATTATTGTTTGGCGTTTTGCTATTTATTTGTTTATTGTTTGTTTATTGTTAGGGGCACCACCGAACACCTGAAAGAGAGCCAGTCTTGAAAAGGCTCAGAGAACGGTTCTGGACAGTGATAGTGGCTTACCCACAACACTCGTATTTTCTATAGTTCATAGTTTTTATGCTTTAATTTACTAGCACTTTATTGAAGTGGCATTTGTATTTCGATGTCTTTTTCATGAATGTGTGCACATACGTAATTGTGGATGATTGTTAGGGACCAGGTTGTTAGTTTTGCTTGTCAATGTCAACAAAAATATATATATTATTAAGTAAAATTTAAACTATTGATTAATTAATAATGTAAAAAATATAGGCCTATATGAGGAGCCATTGGGAGCCGAAAGAGGCGGCTCTCCATAGTAAGAAGAGCCAATAGGACCACATCTAAAAAAAGATCCGAAAATCCCATCACTAGCACCCGTCATGCTGTAATACTCCGACTGTCACATTATTAAATACATTTAGAGGATGGTTAGCGTGTGTGTGTGTGTGTTTGTGTGTGTGTGTGTGTGTGTGTGTGTGTGTGTGTGTGTGTGTGTGTGTGTGTGTGTGTGTGTGTGTGTGTGTGTGTGTGTGTGTGTGTGTGTGTGTGTGTGTGTGTGTGTGTGTGTGTGTGTGTGTGTGTGTGTGTGTGTGATGAATATTTATTTTATCATGAGCCTGCTATTTTGTCTGAGAAATCCATAAATCGATGTTGTAGGTGCTGTGGAAACTCAGGTGTTCTATTTAGACCTGTATATTTAAGGAATAAAATACAAAACGTTTACACATTTTTGAAACTTGTCAAGTTTATAAATACACCATGATGAAAGAAAGAAAAGTAATAACACCATCTGACATCACACAAAAAACCTCTCTCCTCCTCCACTCCCATCTGTGTTATTAGGCTACACCTCTAACACTTTGCCAGGCTATACTACTGTCGAGAATTTGGATAGGTGAGTGACTTGAGAAACTAACAAATACACATTTCCGTGCCTTTTTTTGCGATGAAAAGCAAGTATCTAGCCAGTTATGCATTTAAGTCTTTCTTGACTTAGCTTTGTACAATACATTCCAACACAATCATTTAGGGGTGGCTGGTTTTTAGTTCAGGGGAGCTTCCTCTTAGTGGAGAGATGAGGATAAACTCTGATTTGATTGCATTTCCACCTACTAAGTAAACACTACCGGAGTGTGGTGGGGGTTTCTTTTCCTCCTTTTTTGACGGGCGAGCGTGTGTGTGTGTGTGTGTGTGTGTGTGTGTGTGTGTGTGTGTGTGTGTGTGTGTGTGTGTGTGTGTGTGTGTGTGTGTGTGTGTGTGTGTGTGAGAGAGACAGACAGAGAGAGTGAGAGAGAAAGAAAGAGAGAGAGAGAGATTGAGATCTAGATGGAGATCAAAGGATATAATTTGATTGTCGATCGAACTTACTTCCTCTGCTGTCATCATTGATATTAACTAAAATGGAAGACACTGTAACCTATTTGAACCATTGGCAAAGAAAACGCACACTGTATTTAACAGATATAATAACATCATTTATTTATTTATTTGTTGGATCCCCATTAGCTGTGGCAATACCACAGCTATTCTTCCTGGGGTCCTTTTCTTCAATAAAATCAGTTCATAGTGTTAAAAAATTACATCTGAAGATCATACAGAAAACAATACAATAACATATTACAATTACAATAGGCTATAAGCAAAATACATTCAAATTACACAATTTAATACAGCCTGCTAATAAATATAAATATATTAATATAAACATCTACCCTTTTAAAAATAACTCTTTCCTAAAAATATCTTGACTTGTTTTTTAAAACTAGCTTTAGAACTAATTTGTGTGATAAAGGTTGGCATACTATTCCATGCAGTGATCAGTCTGTATCTGTTCTTTGTAGGGCATTGGTATTTGCACGGGGTATCTGTCGTTGCAGACCTTGTATTATAAATATGGGAGTTAGACGTTTTACAGAATCTGTTATATTGTTTCAGAGGGGTTTTATTATTTAATATTGCCCATTGTGAGCATTGTAGAATTAGTCTTGCTGCCTTGTTGTGCACTACCTGAAGTTTGGCTAGATGTGTTCTACACGCATTAGACCATATTATGTTACAATACTCCATCTGACTCAGAACCAAGGCACTTATTACGCTTTTCATTAATTCTTGTGTGATAGCATTCCTACATCTTCTAACCAATGCCAGGGCACAACTCAATTTATTCACTATTTTATCTTTTTGTTGTGACCATGTCAATCTGCTGTCCAAAATTACACCCAGTAGTTTTGTTTCCTTTAGGCTACTTGTTCAATAGGTAGGCCTATTTTGTTTATAGAGAGCTGAATCACTGGGTCATTTTTTAAAGAATAGTTCGATCCAAATAAAATGCTTTTTGTTTTAGCTATATTTAGGACAAGTTTGTTCTGTTTCACCCAAGCTTCCACTTTTTGTAACATATCATTTAATGCCTCTGTTAGACCTGATGTGGACTTGGCAGAAGCATACACGGTTGTATCATCTGCATACATTGCAACCTTTGCATCTTTTATATCAAATGGAAGGTCATTAGTGAAGATGGAAAACATTAACGGTCCCAAACAACTTCCTTGAGGTACCCAGATACAGTACACTCATCCTTCACTTATTGCATGCTGTGGTGTAGTTTATATAGCATTTTAAAATCTCAATAATCAATTCTTGAGCATGTTCCATCCTGAGCAAAGTAATGCTGTCTAGCGCACACATAACCAAATTGTCAATCGATTCAGGGGTTCCTTACCAATATTGAATGACAAGGATTATGTTGACAACAAAAAAAAGACATAGAGGTAGGATAGATGTCAATTAAAATGCATTTTTAAACCTTCTTCAGCTGAAACAATTTATACACTTTGATCCACAAGTCAACAACTCTTGTCCTGAATAGAGGCTGTCCAACACAGAAATTCATAGCTGTTCCAGAACTATGCACAGAGATGGCCGTCACAAAGATGTAATAATCCAAATGCACAAACAAATGCCTCAAAAAATGACTCAATGGGAAACATATACATAAAAGCATGTTGAGGATTCCTTGCATGGTGCACATCCTGGTGACTCTGAGTTGGCTTCTCACAGTGGTGGTGAAGGGGCTTCTGGTTGACTCCATATTCTTCATGTGGCGCTTCAGGTAACGCACCGTGGCAACGCTGGCTGATACCATCACAATGCTGCTCAGAAGAATGTACAGCACTCGAGAAACGTAAAAGACGACAAACAAGTTTGATAATTCTTCTATGTTTGAGTTAGCTGAGGTGCCATTGATGTTGTGTGCATAACTGTTGAGAGCAGAAAGACGGTACCAGTAATCAAAGACCAAGTCAATGAAGATCAGAAGCTTGTCCAAGGTCAACACAATGTAGACAATCCTCTTGATGTTCTTTCTCAACCAAATGGTAAACCAACTCTGAGGTGGTACGATCTGGGTGTAGTAGAAGACACCTAACCAGACTACTGTAGTCAAGCAGCACTCCATGAGGAATCGCAGGATAGGCCCCCATATAGTATAGCGTCCTACCTTATGGAAGACACCACAAAGAATACTAATCTGAAGGGTGGCCATGAGTGCCGCGAAAGACACCAGCAGGAATTTCAGTGGTTGCTTGAGAGGTTTTGCTCCATCTTGCCAGAAAGAAAGACAGATGATAAAGAAACAATAGAAAAACAGGTTACTGATGGACATGGGCACATTCAGCACTTTGATGGAAAGTTCATTCGTGTCCAGTCGATCCATGGTCGATCCACAGTGTTTCAAACAATTCTGCTGTGTAAAATCCTTGAGTACTCTCCTTAAGTAGTGAAGTGACATTTTCACAAGTTATCCTATTTCCGTGCCTTGATTTCTTATGAAAAGCAGGTGAAATCATTAGTAGCCAATTTTGCATTTATGTCTTTAATAGCAAAGAAGTCCTACCATATTTCAGTAGGCCTATTGGTCTTCCCTCACATATGGAACACGCCATGTTACATAAGCTGTTAAATAAAAATGTGGAAACATTTTGCATTTAAAAAAAATATATATATATATACAGGTTTAAATAGAACACCAGAGTTTCCACAGCACATGAACATCAGATTTCTTAGACAAAATAGCAGACTCATGGTGAAAGAAATATTCATCCTACACACCCACATACACACGTGTGTGTGTGTGTGTGTGTGTGTGTGTGTGTGTGTGTGTGTGTGTGTGTGTGTGTGTGTGTGTGTGTGTGTGTGTGTGTGTGTGTGTGTGTGTGTGTGTGTGTGTGTGTGTGTGTGTGTGTGTGTGTTTGTGGGTGTGGGTGTGTAGGATGAATATTTCTTTCATCGTGAGCCTACTATTTTGTCTAAGTTGTCTAAGATGTTTATGTGTATGAGTAAAATGCAAAATGTTTCCACATTTTTGTTTAACAGCTTATGTAAAATGGTGTGTCCCGTATGTGAAGGGAAAATAGCAATAGTGAAATAAGATAGGACTTCTTTGCAACCAGGTAAAGACAGAAATGTCAAAATTGGCTACTAATGATTTCACCTGCTTTTCATAAGAAATCAAGGCACAGAGATAGGATAACTTATGAAAATGTCTCTTTACAACTTAACGAGAGTACTTAAGGGTTTTGCATAGCAGAATTGGCTGAGACACTGTGGATCGACCATGGATCCACTGGACATGAATGAACTTTCCATCCAAGCGCTGAATGTGCCAATGGCCATCAGCAACCTGTTTGTTTACTGTTTCTTTATCCTCTGTCTTTCTTTCTGGCAAGATGGAGCAAAACCTCTCAAGCAACCACTGAAATTCCTGCTGGTATCTTTTGTGACACTCATGACTACTCTTCAGATTGCCATTCTTCCCTCTGTCTTCCATATTGAAGGACGCAATATATGGGTAGCTATCCTGCTTTTCCTCATCGAGTGCATCTTGACTACAGTAGTCTGGTTAGGTGTCTTCTACTACACCCAGATCGTACCACCTCAGAGTAGGTTTACCATGTGGTTGAAAAAGAACATCAAGTGGACTGCCTACATTGTGTTGATCTTGGACAAGCTGCTGTTTCTCACGGACGTGGTTGTTGAGTCTTTTGCTCTTATGAGCATCAATGGCACTTCGGTTAACGCAAACTTAACAGAATTATCACACTCTTGGTGGGTGTGTGCAAGCCTCTTTTTCTTTTCTCGACAGTCATACATTCTGCTGAGCAGCATTGTGATGATAGCAGCCAGCGTTGCCACCGTGCGTTACCTGAAGCGCCACATGAAGAACATGGAGTCAACCAGAAGCCCCTTCACCACCACCGTGAGAAGCCAACTCAGAGTCACCAGGATGTGCACCATGCAAGGAATCCTCAACATGCTTTTATGTATATGCTTCCTATTGAGTCATTTACTTTGGTATTTTTCTGTTTATGTTGATTTTCCCACCACTGTTACTGCCATCTCTGTGTATAGTTCTGGAACAACTATGAATTACTGTTTTGGATATTCTCTATTCAGGACCAAAGTTGTTGAATTGTGGATCAAAGTGTCCAAATTGTTTCAGTTGAAGGAGGTTTAAGAAAACGTATATGTTCTCACCTTGATTGAAAACAACTGTAACTTCATATCTGTTTTAGTCTTTGAACAAACTCTGACCTTATCATACCAGTGTACATAAACATAGTATATAGATAGTTTTGCCCTCTGCCGCTAGTCAGAGTGATATTTTAGCCCATGTGCAGGCCAATGGAATTGAGCCTACATTGTACTGTACATTGCATTCGCCCCTGGACCCAGGACCTCACCGTGTGGGTAGTGGTGGGTGCTCTAATTTGACCTCGGCTGGCCACATGGGGGGGCCTGGAACCCTGTTTTGCCCTGAGACCCTGTATGTGTGTTCTGCCACTTGGGGAACTGTGAGTGTGGGGATGGCAGTTAAATGACAGAGGGCTTTGAGGTGTAGAAATCTCTGAAAAATCTGGGAAAACCTCTGTGCACTGTAGTCAAATGTAGTGCGTAGGTTAGTTGACCAGGAAGATGTCAGATCAGATCAGATTCGGAAGGTTGAGAAAACAAATCATGCCTTAGTCAAGTGGTCATGAAAATGTAATTTGATTTTTTTTTTTTTTCAAAGGTGCCTTACTTCTCATATTATCTTATTTGAATCTACCGGGGTAGGCCCCTGATATTTGAATAATGCGAGAATTTGAGAATGTGAGCAGGACTATTTGTACTCTGACTTTTTTATGCAACTCATTGTGTGTGTGTGTGTGTGTGTGTTTGTGTGTGTGTGTGTGTGTGTGTGTGTATGTGTGTGTGTGTGTGTGTGTGTGTGTGTGTGTGTGTGTGTGTGTGTGTGTGTGTGTGTGTGTGTGTGTGTGTGTGTGTGTGTGTGTGTGTGTGTGTGAGAGAGATATATTTGTGAGTGTGTGTACCATATATTTGCAAAGCCACTAATTGACCAGACAGAAATGCAAACTTGGCTACAGCTTATTTTACATGCACAGCATAACTTTCGGTCATCTCATAAAGTATTTAAGGAGTTGCTGACCCAAGGGTTGTTCATCATAGCAGAATTGTCCGAGACACTTGGCCTGACATTAAAGATGTGGATGAATGAACTGCTCCTCAAAGTGCTGAATGTACCCATGTCCATCAGCAATCTGTTTTTCTATTATTTCTTTATCCTCTGTCTTTCTTTCTGGCAAGATGGAGGAAAACCTCTCAAGCAACCACTGAAATTCCTGCTGGTGTCTTTCGTGTCACTCATGGCTACTCTTCAGATTGCCATTCTTTCCTCTGTTTTCCATATTGCTGGACGCTATGTATGGAGGGCTGTTCTGCTTTTCCTAATGGAGTGCTGTTTGACTACAGTAGTCTGGTTAGGTGTCTTCTACTACACCCAGATCGTACCACCTCAGAGTAGGTTTATCATTTGGTTGAAAAAGAACATCAAGTGGATTGTCTACAGTGTGCTGATCTTGGACAAGTTACTATTTCTCATTGACTTGGTTTTGTCTTTCCGGGATCTTCACAGCTATGCAGGTAACATGAATGGTACTTTGGTGAACTCCAACATAACTGAGCTCTCAACCCCAGTGTCCAGGTTAAGCGATATGTGGCGAGTGTCATTCTGTCTCCAGTACAGCATTGTGATGGTATCAGCCAGCGTTGCCACCGTGCGTTACCTGAAGCGCCACATGAAGAACATGGAGTCAACCAGAAGCCCCTTCACCACCACCGTGAGAAGCCAACTCAGAGTCACCAGGATGTGCACCATGCAAGGAATACTCAACATACTTTTTTGTGCATTGTACTTAGCTGTAAATGTATGTACAAGTGTTGGGCTATATGTTGATAGTTCATTCTATGTTACTAACCTCTCTATGTATAGCTTTGGGACAGCTGTGAATTTGTGTGTTGGGCAGCCTCTATTCAGAACAAAGGCTGTTGACTTCTGGCTCAAAGTGTCAAAATGGTTCCAGCTGAAGGAGGTTTAAAAATGAATATAGCCTTCAAAATACACGTCTTCAACTTATTGATGCCACTTGCCTGATAGAGATGTTTCAATCGATCTGCAGGGATTTTTGGGCTCAGTAATAGGGTTGGGTTGAACATATGACTTAACAATGGCATTCTGTCCGATGCAACTATTTGTGATGAAGAGATTGTCTTTAAAATACAAACATAGTTAAAGACAATGTCCAGTTGCCTTTTTCTCATGCTGTTTGTCATTTACATGTGGGTGATGCAACTTCATTGTCTTGTGTTAAATGCATACGCCACACCCATACCATATCCTCCTCTTATTTTTAGTTTTCTTTTGTTCCATATAGACTAATTAATAATGACAACTGAAGTGGTGACTGTCAACATAATACCTTTTTTTGGGGTCTTTTTCTACTTTATTCGACAGGGCAGTGTGAGAGGTGGACAGGAAGCGAATGGGGAGAGAGACGGGGAGGGGTCGGCAAAGGACCCGGGCCGGGAAACGAACTGGGGTCAGCCGCATGGTAGATGAGTGCCCTATACCGGTTGGCCACGGCAGGGCCAATACCTTTTATTTTCAATGATTATGGACAATTGAGGGACAATTTGGTATGCATAATGCAATACCATTAGACTCTGATATATTGAATGAGCTGCATACCAGTGCTCACAAAGTATGGTCCAAGGGCAGGCGAGTCAAAAGTAAAAGTAAAAGTCAAAGAAAAGAAACACAATTTGCTTAACATATCTGCGCAAAGGGGTTTAAGGATGGTAGCCTACTTAAATTGAGCAATATTTATAGAGGAGAGTATTTACTGCAGGGGGATTCAATTAAATGTCAACGAGGGACAGTTTTTCAAATTCCTCCCAGTAAAGGGGGCGAACTATCCGTATGTATTATGGTTGTGGACTGTGAATGAACTTGAAAAAGAATGGTCGTCGCACACTCAGAACTTCATGCAGCTACATTTAATAAGACCAACGTTTCGGCTTACGCCTTCATCAGGGTCATAACGCGGACTGTGAATGAAAAAAAATACAGGACACTATGTTGAGGTGGGGGTCTAGGAAAGTTTTCCTCCCAGAAAGTTTTGCATTTCTTAGATGTAATTTCCTGAATTTTTAACGTCCCCTGTCCCGTTTCAGCACAATATGGAACCCGTACTTTTATCTCTAAATTCCGAAAAACATTTCCATATTTCAAGGGGCTTGTGGGGGGCCAGAACCGTGCCGTCCAAGGGCCACATCTAGCCCCAGGGCCGCCATTTGAATAGCCCTGACAGTCTATTTAGTGTCTAATAGATTATGGCCTGTAGATGTCAGCATTAGATAGTCCGTACAGAGCCCTGGTCAATTAGGCCTACTGATGAAGGTTACTGTAGGCTGGATTAACCTGTTAAAACACAGCTTTATACATGTACTGTTATCAGAATGGCAACGACTACCCACATTGTGTGTGTTTGTGTGTGTGTGTGTGTGTGTGTGTGTGTGTGTGTGTGTGTGTGTGTGTGTGTGTGTGTGTGTGTGTGTGTACATGCATGTGTGTGTGTGCGTGTCTGCAGGTGCCAACACACGCCAAATCAGACAAACTTTTTTCGGGATATGGGCTTAGAAATACTCTGTGTGTGAGGATATGTAACTGTGTTTTGTTAACATTGTTTGAAAGCAGACCCGGATTTCAGAATAGATTTCATTAAAGCAGGTTAAGAATACAAAGTCTCACCCTGTGTTATTTGAATATACAGTATATTGGCTGTGAGACTGGTGTAGGACTATTTGTTGTCTTGGTCAACTGGGTGACATTTTTATGTTAATTTAATCACCTTCATGAGTCAGCTTATGCTGAATTGAGTCGTTAACGGGCAAACAAAGCCTCTCTCGACTGCTTCCGCGGTTTGAAGACTGAAAACCACATTTGCAAAATCTGGATTGATGGTCCAGACTACGCGTTATGAAACAAAATCTGACTTTACATGTCAGACATCTGACTACTGACTTGACACAACCAGGGAAGGTGGCGGACGGGTGTGTGGGAGGGTATGTGTGGGTAGGTGTCACAAAGGGGTTAGTTCCCAGGCCCGGGGTGGTGGTGTGGTTGCCTGATTATCATCATGACTTTCAAATCTCTTCGAGACTTGGTCTGACCAAGATCCTAACAACTAATATTCTTAAACGGCATGGTTGCCCCACTTTGGTTTGCTACTGGTCGAGGGTAGAACAGGCTGAGCAAAAATTTAAAACCAAACATTTCTTAGTTCCAATAGAACGTCTCCGCTTAAACAAAGGCGTTGCGTCACCACTAGGGCGGAGCTTGGGTAGTTGTGTGGTGGTGGTGGTATGTTCCAGAATTGGTTCCCTCTTACATTGTATATTGAGAAGGGGCCCCTTTCAGATGACGTTGTCCCAGACTGGACACGACCCAAACGGTCAGACACAATCTGGACACAGTCACGTCTGTATCGACTGCTGGAAATACATGATGATGTGTACAGTGTACTCAGATGTATTTCATTTAAAAATCTATTAAATGGAGACGGAAATGTATTTATTTATTTCTCTCTTCACACCGTCATTTTGACGTTCCGATACATCTCATGAAAAAGTTGCATCTCATGAAAATGCTAATTTGGCTACAGATTATTTCAGCTGCTTCTCATATGAAATCATGCAAATTGCCACAGAGCTCCAAACTTCATGTGACTTTCAGATTAGCCCAAGTACAGTATGCAAAGAACTTCATGGCATGGCTTTCCATACAACTCCATCCAAGCCAAACATGTAACGGCGTAAAGCACAGCACCACTGGACTCCAGAGCTTAGAGGGTTCTCTGGAGTGATGAATCACCCCTTTCCATCTGGAAATCTGATGGACGAGTCATTGTTTGGCGGTTGGCAGGAGAACGGTACATTCCGGACTGCATTGTGCCATGTGAGACATTTGGTGGATGAGGAATTATATTGTGTTTTTTTTCAGGATTTGGGCTTGACCCCTTAGTTCCAGTGAAAGGAACGTTGAATGCTTCAGGCAAAATATTTTGGACAATTCATGGTCCCTCAGTCCTGACAGTAAGGAGCAGGCTCCCTCCTTTTCCAATATGAGTGTGCACCAGTGCGCAAAGCATGGTCCATAAAGACATGGATGAAATAATATGGACTAGGATGATCTAGTATCGATAAACTTGACTGGCCTGCACAGAGTCCTAACCTTAACCTGACTGAACACTTTTGTAATGAATTAGAGTGGAGATTGAGAGCCAGGCCTTCTCGACCAATATCAGTGTGACCTCACCACTGCCGTTTGGAAGAATGGTCAACAATTCCTATAGGCCTAAACTCCAAGTAGAGTCATTTTTGCAGCTAAAAATGGCTATTTTTGGAAATTCAAAATGGCGGACCATGGAGAAGATCCCCCTTTTCATGTATGGAAAGTGCAATTTTTCCAGTCATAATGAATACTTAGAATTGGATGGTGGTGGTAAGTATTCATGAAAAAGGTAACATTAGTGAATGGGCTGCATGAATTCTGGAAATAAACAAATAAACAAATTTCACACAGTGTCCCTTTAACCAAGAGCACACTTCTCTCAGAATTGCATAAATGAGATGTTCATATTTTAAGATTAGAAGGACTTTGTTATTTATGCCTGTAATTGATATTTTTTGTTTGACCACAATGGTCGAGAATCTTTACAGAGTAAAAGAGAAATTAGAGTAAAAGTGTAGTCTTTGAATTGAAGTATCACCGCCTGACTAGGCCTATTGGCTATGCTTCAGTTTGACAACATAGATCAAACCAGTGATAAGTGTTTAGGACTATGTCATCTGACTTTTCATATTATATTATAAAATTAACAAGATAAACAAAACAAGATGGCTAACTATGTCTTATAATAGGCTAGTAGTCTGTAATACTGTATAGGTCTGTTCAGTGGAATGAAATTGAATTCCTTGTTTTTCTTTGAAAACGGCTTGCCACAAGTGTAAAGCAAACCGGCTTGCCTTAGTTACGCCCACTCCTCCGAGGTTCCTCTGAGCTCTGACAAGCGCAGCAGTTGAGCGGCAATCGAACCAGGGAGACACACTGGAGTAGTTGAGAGCTGTGAACAAGCCGATCGCATATGAGTTTTCTCTACCAAATAATTTGTTTGTTCAAGTTATTCCTGGAATGTTTTTGGCCATTTTCTGTTTTCCACACAGGATCTACTCGCGTTTAAGTCGAAACTATCTGGGATCTCTTCAGGTAAGACTGAATATAGCCGTGGCAAAACATTCCCGTTATTTCTGTAACTCAACTGAAACCGGACCTCGCAAAGTGGTACTGTAAATTAGCTATCAGAAGTCATGTCAGAGTTAACGTTAGCTGTTAGCTTGCTGAACTGGAAACAACGGTTCTGTTTTGATTGGTCGCGAGCGACGAATGTTAACTCCAGTAAATAAATTGGTCCTCAGTCATTGCCAGCCTGTGAAATGAATACTGTGAAAGAGAACTTTTTCAGATCCCACCGCGATAAGGTTTTGTCACCATCTCTGTTGGTCTTTGCATACCGGTAAATCAAATCTCACTATGCTTTTTCTCGCCCCTCAGGCTTCTCACATTATCGCTTGGAGTTAAAAAAACAGTCCAACTCTCATCCGAATCCACGCGGAGGGAATGGCACCAGCTTTAACTAGAACAGACAAAAATGGAATTCACTTGTCATCGTCTCTTTTAACTGATGGTATGGATTCCGACAACCCCGTTCTTGGCATCGATTTAGAGCCTCAAATGAAGTTACTGGAGGACACTTTCAGTCCCACGATGTGGCTGAACCTGTCCTCGCTGCCCTTTCTAGACCCCTGCGGCTCGAAGAATCCTCTGAAGTATCCAGATGCGCTGTTGCAGCCTCTCCTGCAAAGCTCGGGTTACTACAAAACAGTTATGCTGTCCAGCCCTCGAGATTTAGTCGGACAGCTCTCTTTGAACAAAGCCAAAAAGTCTCTGCTGACCAAAAGTGACCTACTGTCCCCCTTCCCGAAGCTCAGCAGCCTACAGGATGTGCCTGACATATGTCTGCTTCAGCTCAGCAACTCCATCCCAGTCTCTCCTGATGTAGCCAACTGTCCGTCATTGACACGCCACAGCCCAGGGAAGCACTTGATACAACACAGTGCAGTACCTTTAGACAGAATAGGGGCAGGTGATGGCATTGGCATAGGTGGACGCCGCGGGCAGCATTGGTCATCAGTCAAACAGGCCGTGAAAGGCCAGACCCTGAGACACCTATCTGAGCAGCGCAACCTGGTGGGTCGAGTTGACCGCCTCCAGAGACGCCTCCAAACACTGCTGGGGGAGCATGTGTCTCGCCACTGCACCCAGCAACTGGATGGACTCAAAGCAAAGTACCTGCAAAAGGACATCGCGCCCAAGTCACCTACGCAGTCCATGACCTCCCCTTGTGCTTCTTGGAGCCCTGCTCTATCTACGGACCCAAAGCTCTCAGATGCCCACCAAGCAGAAGCAGAGGCAGACTTGCTGGCAGTAGCTGCCTTGGATGACCTGCCTGCCTGTGCCCCTACTCGGACAGACCCCGCTGCGTCCACAGATCGTGCCACTGACCTCCATAACTTTGCCCGATGTGCCAGCGCTGCCCTGCATGGGTTGCACTCGGCTTTGGACTCCGATGCCACAGACAGCAGCTCGGATGAGGAGTGGGAGCCAGTGGGAACCACCTCCAGGACCAGGCCTCAGGCAGTGTAAGTACCCCGAGAAAACATGAATTGTTCATTATTAATTAGTAACTATCATGAAATAGTATGATCTGACATGAGTTGTTAAAATGGTATGAAATGCCTTCACAGAGTTATAGGCTTGAAGTGTTTTTGCCTCCTCCAGCCCTGAAATTTTTCCTAGGGGCTTGCAGGTGAGGTGGCTTTAGGCCCCATGTACACAACACGGTGATAGGTAGAAAACAGAAAACAGTATCAGTTTTACCTATTTTTGACAACCTAGACTGCTTGAACTATTTATTTAGTACATCCTTTCGTCACTGACCAATGTGTGCATTTCAAGCAGGCACTTCAGAACCGCTCAAAACAAAGGAAAGGGGAAGAACACTGTACAGTGTTCCAGACACATTTCAAACAGACTCTGTTTGAGTACTATGCAGTCAGGATGGAACAATGCGCAGAGGGCAAGTTAAAAGCAAGGAAGTCCATCAGGGGGAGCACAGCATACCCCCCCCCCCCCCCCTCTCCTCTGTCATTGTAGTTTGATCTTCATTTCCTTTTGTAGTCTGAGTGCTGTGGGGTAAAAAGGGGTGGGTTGTCTCAGTCTGGAAGCTGCATTAAGCCTGACCAGGACTGTCTCCGTCACGAGACCCCCTTCTTTGTCGTGTAGCCTAGCCTACATGTAGTATACGTACGTAGCAGGCAGCACAGTGCATCACAAACATCTCCTTTTCTGTTTTGGATGCTAGTCAGTGAGGAGTAGTGATTGCAGTGGTGTATTCTGTCTGTCTCGCAGTGTTCTTTTCCACAGCTGTGAAAACACTAAACCATGGGAAAACCAGTCTTCCCTCCTTCAGGTACAGGATGTGCACACAGTCAGTTATGTGGAAAAATGTGGACTTCAAAAACGTGTCACAGATGCCACATAAAGGCAAAGAAAATCACATAGCGTAGCTTTTTACTGCAGATGGGGTCGCCGGCGGGCCTATCCACTATTTGCTGAAAAATACTGAACTTCTACGTTATCATAACATTGCTATTACTGAGAGCTTTAATAAGCAACATATTAAAGGAGAATTCCGGCCAGTTTGGATTAATATCCCATCTTGGGTGGACCGAGGGAAAGGGATGAAAGGCAAAACCGCAAGAAATTTTCATGCCTGCTGCGCAAAGTTGTTCAATTGCGCTGTTTTCGGTTAAAACCTGGCCCTTCGGGCACGTATTTGACCTGTTTTAAAGCTCCTAGCGTGCATTAAAACCCTTTTGAACGCTTTGGCCGTGGTGTGTGGGTCGATCTAGTGGTTCACATTTCCATTAGGTAGCATAGGTACGATACAACAGGAGTTTTCAAAAGTGGCGCACCTACCTCTTTCAGCTTCCGCCTTCCAACTACGTCCGCAAAATGGTTCGCCAAAGTGATACTTCATAGTAATCCATTTTATTTTTGTCCACCAAAGACGAGCCACAAGAAACATATTCACATGTTTTCATGTCCTGAGTTGTTATTGTCGCGCAGATTCACTTCTCTGTCACTGAACGCAGTGTAGTGACGTCACGGTGTCACATGACTCCTGGAAGGAATAATTCTTTATCTGTAACAAATATTCTGGTTCGAAAAAGATAACCATGGCCACCAAACTCTTCAATTGAACTACCCCAACGGAGGATCCATCTCAAAATATCAAACAGTATATTACGACAGCGCCTCTCTTTCTCGCTTATGTATAATAACTGGAAGAGCGAATGGCGTTCCTTCCAGGAGTCATGTGACACCGTGACGTCACTAAACTGCGTTCAGTGACAGAGAAGTGAATCTGCGCGACAATAACAACTCAGGACATGAAAACATGTGAATATGTTTCTTGTGGCTCGTCTTTGGTGGACAAAAATAAAATGGATTACTATGAAGTATCACTTTGGCGAACCATTTTGCGGACGTAGTTGGAAGTCGGAAGTTGAAAGAGGTAGGTGCGCCACTTTTGAAAACTCCTGTTGTATCGTACCTATGCTACCTAATGGAAATGTGAACCACTAGATCGACTTGTATGGACCCACACACCACGGCCAAAGCGTTCAAAAGGGTTTTAATGCACGCTAGGAGCTTTAAAACAGGTCAATTACGTGCCCGAAGGGTCAGGTTTTAACCGAAAACAGCGCAATTGAACAACTTTGCGCAGCAGGCATGAACATTTCTCGCGGTTTTGCCTTTCATCCCTTTCCCTCGGTCCACCCAAGATGGGATATTAATCCAAACTGGCCGGAATTCTCCTTTAAGACATAGCTTTTACAATTTTGGCTCTGCGCGAAGGGGTTAATCTAGAATAGCGCTCAAATCATTTCAAATGAGAGACCTTCATGGTTGACTTGACAACCGTGAATTTGCCACCTTATACTTAATGATTTTCACTGTAAATGAAGGTTATGCTCGGCTGCAACATGAGAAACTGTTCAGTTCAACCGCTGTCTCCTTTGCCAGGCGTGTACAAAAGTATAGACAACTCTATGAAGATTCCTTCGTAGGCTGGCCTTGAGACGGCTTGTTATGGCAGGCCTGAGGGGGGGAAAAATGGTCTGCCATGTTTATGTTTGTTTATACTCGCTCCGCCCTAATCCCAGTGAGTGCTGTTATTTGGATAACTTTTTCCTGCCAAGTAACGTAGTAGTAGTGTGTGGGCATTGGGCAACTTCCACTTAATTTTCCATCATTAGATTTTGGGCTGTCAAAATCAGGAGATTTACTATAATCTGATCGCTGTCAGGGGATTACCGGTGTACTTGCAATTCATAATATGTTTCGTCTCATTTTAGACTATGCCTTTGTATTCTAGTCTAAGTCACGTCATGCTGTGTTGACACAGACTTTATGAAGAAGGTCCATTTAATAAACTTTGGGATGATGTCACTTACAAAAGGCAAGTCAGACATCAGATGATGGAAAAAATGACGAAAAAATATGACCCTCAGTTTTATCATCTGAACTTTTTTAGCAGGAGATCGGAAAATCATTTCATCAAGTGATTACGTTTGGCTTGAAAAGGTTCGGCAGTCAGGCAACAAGCCTCTGCAATAAACCGAGGCTAATTCATGTCAGGGCCAGGGGGGCCTGGCCAGCTCACACATTTTCCACATGTGCTGTTGCACCAGTACCCGCATACCGTGCGTACACACACAAAACAAACACATTAGCACCTTCCAGAAAGAACCGTATTTCTCTCTCTCTCTCTCTCTCTCTCTCTCTCTCTCTCTCTCTCTCTCTCTCTCTCTCTCTCTCTCTTCACCCAGTGGAGAGTTGAGACCATGTTGTAAGCTTGCAGCTATATTGTGAAATTGCCCCCATGCTATGAGGATAGCACAGTATTCCCAGCAGGAACACAGGACACCTCCCTCCACCCCCACCACTCCACTCCACTCCACTCCTCTTCCCCTCCCCTGCTCTGCTCTGCTCTCCTCTCCTCTCCTCCTCTCTTCCCCTCCCCTGCTCTGCTCTGCTCGCCTCTCCTCTCATCTCCTCTCCTCTCCTCTCCTCTCCTCTTCCCTCCCCTGCTCTCCTCTCCTCTTCACTCAACTCCTCTTCCCTCCACTCCTCTTTTCTCCTCTTCTCTCGTCTTCCCTCCCTCCCCTGCTCTCCTCTCCTCTCCTCTCCTCCCCTCTCCCTTCCTCCCCTCTCCTCTCCTCCTCTCTCCACGCCACTCCACTCCACTCCTCTGCCCTGCTCTCCTTTCCTCTCCTCTCCTGTCCTCTCCTCTCCTCTCTTCTCCTCTCCTCTCCACTCAACTCCTCTTCCCGCCACTCTTCTTTCCTCCTCTTCTCTCGTCTTCCCTCCCCTGCTCTCCTCTCCTCTCCTCTCCTCTCCTCAACTCTCCTCAACTCTCCTCAACTCCCCTCCTCTCCTCTCCTCAACTCTCCTCAACTCTCCTCAACTCCCCTCCTCCCCTCTCCTCTCCTCCTCTCTCCACTCATCCTCTCCTCTCATCCTCTCCTCTCCTCTCCTCTCCTCTTCCCTCCCCTGCTCTCCTCTCCTCTCCTCTCCTCTCCTCTCCTCTTCCCTCCCCTGCTCTCCTCTCCTCTCCTCTCCTCTCCTCTCCTCTCAACTCCTCTCAACTCCTCTTCCCTCCACTCCTCTTTTCTCCTCTCCTCTCCTCTCATCCTCTCCTCTCCTCTCCTCTCCTCTCCTCTCCTCTCCTCTCCTCTCCTCTCCTCTCCTCTCCTCTCCTCTCCTCTCCTCTCCTCTGGTGGATAAATAAATATTAGACCTAGTAAAGCTTTCTCCCTCCCAAAGGACAAACCCTTCATCTTCCCTCCTCTGAAGTCACACACACACTGCCTCTGTGAACTCACCAAAGGTTGAGGTGAGTGTGTGTGTGTGTGTGTGAGAGAGAGAGAGAGAGAGAGAGAGAGAGAGAGAGAGAGAGAGAGAGAGAGAGAGAGAGAGAGAGAGAGAGAGAGAGAGAGTGTGTGTGTGTGTGTGTGTGTTTTAAATGGTTGGCAGCAGTGGTGCTGGAATCATTTTCATCCAGCAGATATAGGCTACAGCAAAGGCTGACTTCTCTTTTTCCACACAGCCCAGGAAAGGAATACGATTCCTGAAAGGGGTCTCATGCTGGAACAGAGGAAGTGAGGCAGAAACTGAAGCACTTAAGCCGCTTGTTTCTCCGTGCCTCCCTGGCCAGCCTGGTTAGTCCCAAGGGGCTGCAGATCTCATCGCAGCTCAGCTGCTCTCATCTCCACTTCACTTTCCTCCACTCCGCCTTGCCTCGCTGTGCCCTGCTCTGCCTTGGGATGCGTTTCTCGTAAGCCTAGTTGTTAGCCAGTTTGCAACTCGGGTAGTTGCCAATGGGAGATTGCATTGCAAACAACAACATAGCTAATGGAAACTATGGTTTTGAGAAATGCACCCCTGCTTTCTTTGCCCCAGACCCTGCCCTGTTGTGCCCAGACATGTCACGTTGGCAAAGTATCACACATACACAGGGTAGCCGCGGGTCCTTAAAAAGTCTTAAAAAGTCTTAAATGTCATTTTCGCCTTGAAAAGTCTTATTTTGTCTTGAATTTTCAACCCAAATGTCTTAAATTTGTGGAGCTTAATTTAGGGAGGAATAATTATGTCAGCCATGTGATGAACTTCGCGACGGAAATCGGGAGTTGTAGCCATGTAGTGTAATTTAGAACGCATTATTGAATTTTATTTAGTGTAAAGTTTCATTGTGTATAGTTTTGTGTTTTCAAACGGCTACATTAATGTAAATAACCAATTGGTTTTGGTGCTTCATTTGAACCTGTGTATGATCTTGCGAGTTGGTCCTAATTTCATTTGGAAAATGGTATTGAAAAGTCTTAAAATGTCTTAATTTTGACTTGCTAAAACCTGTAAACACCGCGAGTTGGTCTTAATTTTATTTGGAAAATGGTATTGAAAAGTCTTAAAATGTCTTAATTTTGACTTGGTCAAACCTGTAGACACCCTGATACAGTTTGAAGTTGAACAGTAACTTTTTGTGGTGTTAATTCAACATTTAGGGAGTTGAATGTAACAATTAGACAGGAGTTGTTGGTACTAGTAAGGCACCAATCAAAATATTTCGGTTCCGGTCACCGGATGCTGTGGTGTATTTGCATCCCCACTTTTGGGCTCCCTAAATGAGGCTTTCTCAACTTGTACTGTAGACAAATGAGTGGAGTGCAGCAGCGGTAACGGTAAGTGGTTAAAGAACCAGTTCAGTCCATTTCAATATGCTGTTGTATTGCTCACGCTACCCTTGACTTGTCAGTACCCGGTGATGCCACATTTTTCGGCTCAGCCCTTTCTGAGATATGAGCTATACTAATGAGGGCAGCGTTTGTTTTTATTTATTTTTTAAATGAACAGAGGCCTACTCCAAATATTTTCCCATAAGGTACCGCTGTTTGCTAGTTGTCTGCTGATGTTGTATAACCTTTCGGATGTTTTTGGGAATAAATAAAAATGTTTTTTTGAAATGTAAACAAAGCGCTGCCCCCATTAAAATGACCAGGATCTCGGAAAAGGCTGAAGAAGAAAGAAAACAAATCTCAGGTACTGACAAGTCCAGGGTAGTGTGAGCATTACAACTGCATGTTGAAATTGACTGAACTGGTCCTTTAAGAAATAAACTTCTTTGACGCCCTTGACTACACTCTGCGTGTTAAAATTGACACTGTAAATTTTACTTTGCTGGTAGCCCCTCAACATACTCTGTTCCACCAGTTGAACACTGTAATAATGACTGAAAAAAATATTAAATACCATAGTATGACACCAATATGACAGCACATAGGGTCTTTGGAAATACATAAGGACTTGGTCATTTCCATTCTGGTAAAAGCTAATTTATGACAGGGGCCGTGTCTTACTTTGTTAATATAACCCGTACGCAACCCTAAACCTGACACCTAGGGGTCCTGTTGTAGCACATTGTAATGGCTTTGTATTAGGAGAGCTTGCAACATAGTAGGAAAAAATTACGAGACACCTGCGGCTTGCTTGACCTGGTTTCTTCTGCGAGGTCTCCCTGGTTCTGGGTCCCCC
>NC_085869.1:21674576-21709576 GCF_034702125.1 Engraulis encrasicolus | reverse complement strand
AGAGAGCGAAGGCAAGGCTGACTCCTGTATGACCTGCTGCTCTAGGGTGCACAGGGTGGAGGGAACCACAAGGGCTGCTGGCCAAGCTACACTGCGTCCACTCCTTTGTGTGGAAAAATTGAGATAGAAAAAAATAACAGTCTGTCTTAGCCTGCTGCAGTCATTTCTTCTCTCAGTCCTCGGTGTTATCAAAACAAACAGTTTTCGCCTTGTCTTCTTAACTTACAAGCTTACACGAGCTGGGACATTGATTGCCTTTGAGGGCGGTGTTCATGAAATAACTGTTAAATGAAGACAGTTGTTTTAAGCAGGATAATATAATAAAAAAGTAATGTACAGTATGTAAGTGATTCGTACCAGCAGTACTTTTCCATGTATTACGCACTTGATCAGATTTATATTACCTTGGTAACACTGGTAAAAAAGAAAGCAGGCAGCCAGGTTGGCTGTTGTAGCAGCAGTGCTTTGACCTAGCAGATGATGCACTAGTGTCTGCCCTGCCCTGACTGTGGCTACTTCTCAATGTCAAAACTAGCGGAGATCACCAAAGAGTATCCAATCACTGGGAATTTTCACGTCCTAGCAAGGCTAGAACACTGGGCATTGAGATAGAGACTGTGTTTCTGTGTCTAGAACAGTGTTTCTCAAACCTTTCCTACCATTCCCTCCTTCAGAGGAAGGGTATCTGTCTGCGCCCCCCCTCAAGCAAAATGGTTACGAAAATACAAATGAATAGGCCTTAGTAAAGTTTATCAAAGCCTATTATACACGTATATACCGTAGCCTACCTATGATGTTCTCTAAATATTAGTGAATAAATGAATGAATATATTGTGAATGTAAAGTGAATGTGTTGACTTAATGGCAAAGCAGAATGACTTCACGCTCCAATATCTCCACGCCCCCCTAGGGGGGCTTCTGCCCCACTTTGAGAAACACTGGTCTAGAAGCTCCTCACGGCCCAGCCCTGGCTCTGGTGGCTGGGCACTGGACTGCTGTGCGGGCGACCCACCTGGGTTCAATTCCCGGCCGGGGTCATTTGCACATCCTTCCCCCATCTCTCTCTCCCAGCCATTCCTGTCTTCTCTCCACTGTCCTATCGAATAAAGGGCCGTACACACACATCACTGCTATTTGCTAGCTTCTCGCTTGCTCGCCTACTCGCCTCTCTTTCATGGAACGTTCGCTGAAAGTTCCCGCGGCTTTAACTGCCAATGAACAGGCGAGAAGTACCGAACTCTGCCTTCCAATTGGTTACTCGCTTACTCGCCTCGCTCGAAGATAAAATATTTTCAATCCGCCCACATCGCATCGCTTGTACAGTACTCGCCTACCCACCAGCGAGACTCGCTGGAACACATTGACATTCTATTGGCTTCATTCGCTGAGCGAGTAACTAGTAGCGACGTGTGTGTATGGCCCTTAAGGAAGGCACAAAAGCCCAAAAATAATCTTACAGGGGTCGTTTATTCAAAAAAAGGTTGAGAACCACTGGTCTGAATTGTGGACTCTACTAAACTAAGTCTGTGTGCGTGTGTATGTGTGTATGCGTGTGTGCTAGGCGCGGCAGTGCGGAATGGCGTTGGCAGGCGGAGCGTGCGGAGATGGCCAGTCGCTGGACCTGGCTGCAGTTGCGGGTGGCAGAGCTGGAGCTGCACATCCAGCAGGTGGGAGACCTGAGAAAGCGCCTCCTACAGGACAAGGTGAAGTAATGCACACACACACACACACATACACACACACACACACACACACACACACACACACACACACACACACACACACACACACACACACACACACACACACACACACACACACACACACACACACACACACACACGTATATGCAAACATGTTCAATCGCACACACACACACACACACAGACACGTACTGTATATGCAAACATGTTCAATCGCACGCACACAAACACACACACACACACACATACACACACACACACACACACACACACACACACACACACACACACGTCCTCATCTCTAAGGTAACGCACGTTTGCTTTCAGCAGGTGCACACATGCTCTTGTGTCTGTCTTATCTTAACCCAATAATTGCAGTTTGTTTGGAATGTCACAGTAGGCACAGCTGTCACACGTGATGGGCCAGATTTATACAGAGCCTCCTCCTCACATCATCACAAGGCCTATAGGTTGAACAGTCCCAGCCATATTACTTTCAACCCTCTCTCGGATATATAATAATCGTAGGTACAATTTAGGTGTCATCTTAGGGGCATTTTTTTTTAAACTCTCTTTGTCTTTGTTCATGTCTGTGCTTTTGATAAAAAGCGGTACCCGTCCCGCCCACACATGCAGCTGGGGCTGTCTGCTGTTTCTAGCTGTGCGTATGACGGCTACTAGGTCTGTAACGGTATTGTGTCAAACCGAGAAATCACGATACACAGAGTCATGATCCTCTATCGCGATGCCAGGAGGCAATACACGTGTCGTGATACGCCCTTTTTGTTACCTTTCAGTACCGAAAACTAGGACTGGGCGGTTAATCGAGTTTTACGGTTTCTCGAGAAGTTTTATGAAATCGATTAGTATTTTGACATATCGAATATCTCGAGTTTAGACTGTAAATGCGTAAGATTTCGCCACTCTGATTTCCCTTCTGTGCTGTGGAGCGGTCCGCCCCGCCTCCTCCTTGCGTGTGTTTCCCCCCAACAGAGCTGGCTCTCCCCTCCCCCTGCTCCTCCTCCTCCTCCCCCTCCCCTTGCGTGTAGCGGCGTGTGTTTGTGTTGATAAACTCTTTCAACATGGCGGCGCCCACAGAAGAAGCCGAAACAGCAGAATTTGTTCCAAAGAAAAGGACGAATGGCTCAATAATATGGCGTTATTTCGGATTTAGAGCTTCTGATGAGGAGCATCTCTATAAGAGGCTTTGTGCGTTGGTCCGTCCGTGACGCTTTCAGACATCTTTGTCCCATACAACCAGAGTGGGGTAAACCGGCTGTGCTAATACAGCCTTGATGCGTTTCCCAATCATTGGAAACCGCTTCGAAATGATAATAAACAACTAAAATATGATTTAAGTGTTTCTAGAAAGTTACCGCTGTTTTTATAAGTGCATACAGTGACACTAATAAGCGTTTATTACTGCCGTTTTCTCTGTTTATCACCGCTGCATACTGATGAGGCACCCCTCGCTTCACAAATAGTGCCGTCTAGGAACAAAGACCGGTTTATTTTCGTTCCGCCTGGAAGCGGTCCGGAGCAACGGGCCTGACTCCTGTCTGACTCTAGCCTGGGAACTCCCATACTGCCTTTAGTTCTACACAATCGTTTGTGATTTGGTCTGGTGTTAACCAGGCAAGTCTGACTCTAGTCGAGCCTTTGATCTCACATGGTTTAAGCATTTTGATGCTTTGTTATATTTTTTATTTTTGTTCATATTATCTTCCTTAAAATAACAAACAGAACAAAAAATGACATTATAATTTCAACATTGAACATCTTTTGGCTAGATAGCCACCGAGCTTTTTTAAAAAAAAGGTTTTTTTTTTTCCCTTGCATAGATATCGAGATATATATCGTATATCGAGATATAGCAGACACTAATCGAGATTATTGTTTTTCTCAATATCGCCCAGCCCTACCGAAAACAAGCACTTGATATGATGTGATTGTGCTTCAGACCATCATCATTATTGTTTTGAAACTAATATTATTAGCAGCCTCTTGTAACCTACTATTCTACCTATAAAGTCATAGATAGATTTAGACTCATAGATTTAAAAAATCGTGGGGTGTATCGAACTGTATGTCAAAGATCATGAAATGAACCGGATCGCTAGTTGAGTGTATCCCAGCCATATTACTTTCAACCTTCTCTCAGATATACTGTAACCACAATTAAAATTTACTATAGGTGTATGGGTATTTTTTTTTAACACTCTTTGTCTTTGTTCACGTCTGTGATTTTGATAAAAGGCCCTGTCCCGCCCACACGTGCAGCTGGGGCTGTCTGCTGTGTCTAGCTGTGCGTATGACGGCTACTTTGTGTTCCCACGCAGGCCTCTGCCGCTATTACCAGCCCCTGCCGTGGGTCGATCCCTTCTACTCTGCTCCCCCACCTCTCCTCGCCTCGCCTCGCCTCGCCTCTCCTCTCCTGCTCCTCTCCTCTCTCCCCCTCTCCTCTTTTCTCCCCTCCTCGCCTCTCCTCTCCTGCTCCTCTCCTCTCCTCTCTTCCCCTCTCCTCTTTTCTCCCCTCTCCACTCTTCACTCTCCCCCTCCTCTCCTCTCCTCTCCTCTCCACTCCACTCCTCCCCTCCAAGCTCCACTCCTCCCTTCCATGTCACGGGCAGCTGTTGCACGCTACAAATCCTGATTTAATTTTGCGGCGCTAATCCCATTGTGGCTGGTCAGTTGTTAACCTGACAGGCCTTGTCATCACGGCCACTTGGCTGTAGAGAGCAGAGGGCATTCAGGGTATTCGTTACAGTCCCTGTAGGTGTAGTATGTGGCTAGGTGCCTTGCTCAAGGGAACCTCAGCCATGGAGTGTGGTAGGATGGGATTCGAACCTGCAACCATCTAATCTAAAGCCCATCTCCTTAACCATTAGGCCAGGCCTGCCCTGTGCTAGATTAGATTAGATAATATTCAACGTCATTGTTATTACACATATAAAAATACAGAGTGACACAGTGCAGTGCAGTAATTCCGTACACATGCCTTTGTATGGGTGTGCTTGACAATGTGTGTGTGTGTTTGTGTGTGTGTTTGTCTGTGTGTGCGCATGTGTGTGTGCCTGTGCGTGCATGACTTTTAGGGTGGGGTGGTGCTGGCCGACTGTCAGCCCAAAACGGACACCCAGATCCAGCAGACCCTGCTGACGGAGATGGCCGGCCTGTCCTGCTTCACCACCAGCCACGGCACTACGTTGGAGATGAACAGCGGCCCCGACCTGGAGACAGAGCCCTGCAGCCCCACGCGCCTCCTGCGCAACATCGAGAGACAGGTGAGGCGAGGGTGGCCAGAGGAGAGGACATTACAGGACATTTAGCTGGAGCATCTCTCCTATGTGACTTTTATTTAGGGTGGGAGAAATAAGTGGTTAGCAACATTGACAAACAGGAGAGCGATTGGGGAGTAGGGCTTTGGTGCTATGTTCAAGGGAACAACAGCCATGAATAGGGATGCACCGATACCGATACTGGTATCGGTATCGGCTCCCGATACTGTTTGTTATACTCGTACTCGTACTCGTCAAGCACTTGCCGATACCAGCTATGAGTACTACTATTACTCAAAACAATGCAAAATCTTGTCATGTTCTGTGGACTTGAAATCAGCATGGAAAAAAGTGCCACCTCATACATTTACTAACATTTAAACCTACATGGAAATGGACAATAAAAATATCACAGGTGGAAAAAAACAAGGCCATGCATTTATTTTCATTGTATATTGGTGGTAAAAGGTATCGGTATCGGTACTCGGTATCGGCAAGTACACACATTAATGTACTCGTTCTTGTATCGGTTTTCAAAAAAGTGGTATCCGTGCATCCCTAGCCATGAATGGAGGTGTAATGGCCCGTGTGCATCAGGCGCTACCTACGCGACCCAGGTAGCTGGGATGGTTGAAGAAATTTCGCCATGAATTTGTTTTATTCGCTCTGGACGCTGCACTGACATGTTTGATTCAGCTAATCACATAACGGCTTGACAGCCTGGGACATTCCTCGATATGAACGTTCCAATTGGTTTTCGCCGAACCGCGTCATAGCGAATTCGCTTAAGATTAGCTTGAGTTTAATCATCAAAATTCGCCCTGGTCGCTCAAGAAGCTTCGCTCCTGGCGAATTCGCTCTGGTAGCTTTATTCGCCTTCCCTCCATAGAGAAACAATGACTTCCGCCGCGCAGGTCGCTTAGTTTGCCTTCGATGTACACGGGGCTTAAGGGATATGTAAGGTTGGTATCCCTAATCTAACTCCCTGAACCATTAGGCCATGGGTGCCCGACCATTAGGCCACAGCCATGGGACGCTGCAGGGTTTCACACGACAAAACGTGTGAAATATATTCGCCTCAAAATTGTGCTGAAAACATGAAAGTCTGAGAAGCTTTTGGCACATGGGAGAAGTTCCTTACAACACTTCTCTTCTTTGATCTTTGAAAAGAGACCTCAGCGAGAGCACACACACTCCTGTGCTGTGGAGCATGAACACAGAAGAAAGAAACAAGTAAGAGGCTGTCTGAAGTGAAGTCCACAGCACGTTACGAAAGTTAGAGAAACATGAAAGAAACAACTGGCAGAACAACTCTGCAACAGTCTGCTGATTCCTCCCGACACTAGAGCGAAAAAACATGTCAAAAAAGTCTGCTGATTTATGTTTTGGGTAGCACCCCATAACTCACTACCTTACCTTTATTAGCTTTGTTTTTCATTTGTCATGTGTGTTGTTTTTTCTTGGCAGCGGCTAATTAATTGAAGTGGGCAAGGGGAAGCTAGCAAGGACTTCCTTTTGGCCAATTAATCAGCCCCTGCTGCCACTTAAATACCCTGGCAGAGGATATTCTAATCAGGTCAAGTGGCGCCTTAAGCCCCTGCTTGTTTTTTGGGGCAGGTGGAGAGGAGTGGTGAGGGGGGGCGATGGAGGGGGGGGCGGATGGTTCTTCTGCTCCACCTGGGCTTCTTTCCCTAAGGGGCCAGTCATCAGGTTGTCTGGAAGTGTTGAAAAGAAAAGGCACGCTCAATTCCCAAAATGAGAAGAACAAAACTATTTTGGGTTTATGTCAAAAAACGAACAAGTCAAATTGAACTGAAGTAACGCTCTTAGCTTATTCTCGATAAACCATACCCAACCATACCCCATCAAAAACAGGTTTTAGCCTGAGCCATCACCAGTTTCTCTGGGTGTCTGGACAAGCCAACATGAGTGGTGTTGTTTGTTGTCAAGGTAGCTGCCTTAACTGTAAAGTGCTGGTGATGTGTGCGGTTGTCAGGATGTCTGGCCCACTGATACTGTAAGCCTGATAGACATGAAGGGCCTCGACCAGGCAGGCAAGCAGGCAGGCAGCTTAGGCTATATATTGCATTATTATATAATTATTAGAGATGCACCGGATCCAAGATCCGGTTCCGGATCCGGCAGGATAATAGGGTTTTTCACAGGATCCGGATCCGGTTCCAGGATCCGGTAGCCGAGGCTTTTCAGTCAAAATAGTTTGAGCCAACGTGATAAAAGGGCCCACGTGTGTGAGTAGGCTATGTGTTTCAACCCTTTCGTAGGATCCGGTATCCGGTTCCGGATCCGGTAGGATCTTAAGCAGTGGATCCGGTATCCGGCAGGATCCTAAAAATCAGGATCCGGTGCATCTCTAATAATTATTATACTTAGTATATTATAGTATAGTATATTATATTATTGTACATTATTTGCATATCTTATCTTGTTCCTTCTCTACAATAAGACAAGCTTGTAATTGGTTGCAGTAATTACAATATCCAACCCTAATACCAAGAATTTGAAGGCCTTTTTCTCAGTTTTAATGTTGGCATAGTTGCTGCACTTCGCCTTTGTAGGGCAGACTATCGTAGTGTAATAGTGGTCAGTGCTCAGCTGCTGCTGTTTGTCATGGTGATGCTAGGAGCTGTGTGAGGAGGACAGGAAACAGGAAACAAAGCTGCAGCTGCAGGTGTTCACGCGGGGCAGTGGACACTATGAATCGGGAAGGGCAGAGTGGAGAACAGGATATGGAAAAACAAATTACATGAATGAATGAATGAATGAAAGAAAGAACGAATGAACAGTTGGATTCATATGGAGGGAGGCTGAATAGGGTAGATGGACTAACACATGTGGAGTTAATGTTTGATGAATACATGTAAGTTATGACAAAATAAAACTGGATAAATGTGAAAAATCAAATGTAATGCATTATGTAATGATTGGAATATGAAAATAAAGATAATAATAATAATAATACTTTCGTTTTACATAGCGCCTTTCAAAACACCCAAGGACGCTTCACAGAATGTTGTGTTGGAAAGTGTGAGTGTGTGTGCGCGTCAGTGTGTGAGCGTGTGTGTGAATGCATGTAAGTGAAAGTGCTTGTGGAACTAGCAGCCATAAGCCTCCAGGAAGAGATGTGTCTTAAGGTGTTGCTTAAACATGGCCAGTGAAGGGGCATCGAAGTAGATAAGTGTAGTTGCATACGTAGATTAACTTGCACTTCAGATTAACACAGCAGTGTGACATTAGCCACGTCTACATGATGTTTTTAATTCCAAGTGATTCAGAATGAAATAGTTCCGTCGAGTTTACATTGCACTTTCATTTAATTCAGAATTGTAAAGTGTTTACAGGATGTTTTCAAAGCGGAACTAGACTGCCTGTGCAGTCGCCTTCGACTGCTTAAGGTATATCCCCGAAACGCGACGCTTCCAGTCCCCAATCATTCCTACCATTCCCGTCCACCTTTTCATAAACGTTTATGATAAATACAAAATATAAAATAAATATATTTAATATCTATACATAGATCAATGACGTGCATAGGCTTAAAACCAAATGACTATTGTGAAAATGAAGGAAAAAATGGGGCAAATGGTAACACTGTTTTAATGGTTCACTATTACAGTGGATATACCACATTAGGTACAGTGTAATAACCAGTGTAACAATATTTAATACCACGTAATACCAGTTTGACACCATGTACCAATTTTGTACTTATATCATGTAGGCTATTTGTGTGTAAGTGGTATTAGATGGTATTGCATATTTTTACACTGGTATTACACTAGTATTACATGGTATTACATATTGTTACACTGGTTATTACACTGTACCTGGTATTGCCTATTTTTACACTGGTATTACACTAGTATTACATGGTATTAAATATTGTTACACTGGTTATTACACTGTAGGCCTACCTGATATGGTAGAATCACTGAAATGGTGAACCATTAAATTAAGGAGTTATCGGGCAAATCAATCCACCCAGTCAGAAGTTATGGGCCAAATAAAAATTCCACCATCTTGAAAGTGTTGACCTCCAAACTCGAATCAGTTCATGAACCTACCCTGCAGCGTTAACACACCAAATCTGGGACAAATTCATCCAACTGGTCAGAAGTTATGGGCCAAACAAAAGTTCGGCCATCTTGAATTCAGCCATCTTGAAAGTGTTGACCTCCAAACTCGAATCAGTTCATGAACCTACCCTAGAACATTCACACACCAAATCTGGGACAAATCCATCCACCCGGTCAGAAGTTATGGACCAAACAAAAATTCGGCCATCTTGAATTCAGCCATCTTGAAAGTGTTAACCTCCAAACTCTAATCAGTTCATGAACCCACCCTAGAGCATTCACACACCAAATCTGGGACAAATCCATCCACCTGGTCAGAAGTAATGGGCCAAACAAAAATTCAGCCATCTTGAATTCGGCCATCTTGAAATTGTTGACCTCCAAACTCGAATCAGTTCATGAACCTACCCTAGAACATTCACACACCAAATCTGGGACAAATCCATCCACCCGGTCAGAAGTTATGGACCAAACAAAAATTCGGCCATCTTGAATTCAGCCATCTTGAAAGTGTTAACCTCCAAACTCTAATCAGTTCATGAACCCACCCTAGAGCATTCACACACCAAATCTGGGACAAATCCATCCTCCCGGTCAGAAGTAATGGGCCAAACAAAAATTCGGCCATCTTGAATTCGGCCATCTTGAAATTGTTGACCTCCAAACTCGAATCAGTTCATGAACCTACCCTAGAGCATTCACACACCAAATCTGGGACAAATCCAAACATCCGTTCAAAAGTTATGGCGTTAACACGAAAGACCTCACGCGGCGGACGCGGCGGCGGACGCGGCGCACGCAAAACCATTACATCCCCGACGCTCCGCGTTTCGGGGATATAATTAAGTTATATTCAGAATGAAATAAGAGTTCATTCTGAATGAAATGTCTCATGTAAACGTGGCCAGTGACTAATCAGCGTGAAAGTGACAGGACGACGACCTATGATTCAGTGTCTTTGATAACGAGCGCCGATGGTGATGTGATGTGTATTTCCCTGCAGAGTGCCCAGCTGTCGCAGATCGTCAACAGCCTGATGCCCCCCCACAGCCTCTCCCCGTCCTCCTCCCCCGTCCCCAAGCACTCCCTCGCCAACGGCTGGGCCGGCGCCGGACAACACAAGAGACCCTTCGACAGGTACACTATGCGCTCTCAAAGACAACACACACACAGTTAGTCATTAGTCCTAGAGAGTTAGTCCTAAAGAGGAAAGTCACCAGAGGATCTTCAGATGTGGATAGTTTACTGTTTTATTGGGCACTTGCTCAATAAAACAGTTGGGCACTTGGCCAATAAAGCTATCCACATCTGAAGATGCTCCGGTGACTTTCTTCCCATAATACACCAGATTGTTAAGTAAAGGAGGATATCTTTCTCATCTTAGTCCTGGCTACCTCTTTAGGAAGTCAATGCATAGAACATTTTCTTTACAGTGTTCAACACTTGGAGAGAGCAGGTCCAACTAGAAGCGTGTTGAATTTGACTTGAATTCTGCAAGTTTTTGAATTCACACTGCAACTTCTACTCGTGGGGATACATAATGAGTGTGAATGATGCATGAAGAAGATTGCTGATGCTTTCGCTTTTTTTGTGTCTTTGAATTCATGATGCGTCATCAATGTGGATGATAAGGGCAGAACAAGACGAGCTGCCTCACTGGCTGTCTCTCCTTCCTCCCGGCGGCATCAAGGCGATTATTATTTGCCTGCTTGGTGAAAATCAGCCCACCTGGAGGTGATGGTGATGGAGGTGGTGGAGGAGGTGAAGGAGGAGGAGGAGGAGGAGGCCGGGGGCATTGTACCCTAGCCAGGTCACGCTGCTCCTGTGCTGTACTGCTGCTGCTGCTGCTGCTGAGGTGGATGATTCAGCTTGCCTTGCTTCCCTCTCTCCCTCCCTCCCTCCCTCCCTCCCTCCCTCCCGCCTTCACGTCCCCCAGAGGAGGGGAGAGGAAAGCAAACAGGGCGCCCAGGGGGGCTGTAGATTGTGTGTGTGTGTGTGTGTGTGTTTGTGTGAGAGTGAGTGAGCGAGAGAGAGTGTGTATGTGTGAGAAAGTATGTGTGTGTGAGTGAATGAGAGGAAGAGAATGAGCGTGTGTGTGAAAGTGTGTCAGGAAGGTGTTTTATTGCATTATGTGTGGGAGAAAGGGACATAGAGAAAAAAGACAGACGGAGAGAGGAAGAGACAATGGCGGAGAGAGAGAAATAGAGAGAACAGAGAGGGAGAGAGAAAAGAGAGAGAATAGAGAGACAATGACTGAGAGGGTGTGTGTGTGTGTGTGTGTGTGTGTGTGTGTGTGTGTGTGTGTGTGTGTGTGTGTGTGTGTGTGTGTGTGTGTGTGTGTGTGTGTGTGTGTGTGTGTGTGTGTGTGTGTGTGTGTTTATGTGTGTGTCTGTTTATGTGTGTGTCATGGCTCACAGGGCCTAGTACATCAGGATTGCTGCCTCTCCACTGACCCACATTCATCTCCCCCAAATGGAGACACATGTCCTGGTCACACACACACACACACACACACACACACACACACACACACACACACACACACACACACACACACACACACACACTCAGAGACACACACACACACACACACTCAGAGACACACACACGGAGACACGTGTTGACGGTCACACACACACACACACACACACACACACACACACACACACACACACACACACACACACACACACACACACACACACACACAAATGGTGACACTCACAGCTTGTCCTGGTGTCCTGGTCGGCCCGTTCGGCAGGAAATGGAAAATGTCTGAGCCTTCCAAGGTCACCGAGGGCAACCGTGATTGCTTCCATCTCCACAGATGCTCCAGATTGTCACTGGTTGTTGTTAGAGCCAATCTACCTTTACTTTATTTTCTCCCCATTATTTCCTCCCTCTTCTCTCCTGCGTTTATGTTGTGTCGCTCTCGAGCTGCTGCCCATTTTCACGGATGTCCAGTCTCCAATGTCTTTTTTTTCCGAGGATGTCCATTTAAGTAGACAGGAAATGAGGTCTGGCTGGTGGAGGGCTTTTGTAGCGCACTGCAATTTGCCTGCATGTGTCCTCTGTCTGTTTGTCCGTCTGTCTATCTGTCTGCCTGCCTGCCTGCCTGCCTGCCATGTACTGTAGACAATGATGAGAGTGTCTGTCTTAGGGGTCGACCGACAGGGTTTTTTTAATGGCCGATGCGATACCGATTTTTTTTTCATCACCCTTGGCCAATACCCGATTTCCGATACCCGATATTTGGGGCCGATATGGGTTAAAAAAAGGTTAAAAAATGACAAATATTCCAGGTCTGAAGTTAAAAATAAACATTCCTTTAACATTATCAACTTGAGGTAGAACAATCAAGTAATAAAATAATCAAGTGTCTTGGTGCTTTAAAAAAAAAAAACATAAATATATATGACATAAAATAATAAATATTGCGAATCGGCCAAAACCACACGTGTATCGGCCAATACCGATAAACTTAAAAAATGCAAATATCGGCCTGATATCGAACCGATATATATATCGGTTTATCCCTAGTCTGTCTGCCTGTCTGCTTGCCTGCCTATCATGTGGACATTGATGACAGATCTGACAGTCTGTCTCCAAGACACATTATGATAATATTTTCTTTTGCACTCTTATAAACCACGAGTTTATCGTGTAGATTATTTTCTAAACTCAATAAAGAGGTGGACTATTATTTTATTACATACAGTATCTGGCAGTGCCAGGATTTCATATATATGCAGTGCTGCAAGGTTTTTTTTCCTGACACAGGAGATAGAGAAACTAGGCTCAGAACTCAGCCACTCATCTGATCCATCCCTTTTCTAAACCAGTGTGGGGGGACACAGTAATATAAAGGAAAATATAGGAAAATTAAAAGGACATTGCGAGTAAATATGTGTTGTGAGGGTCAATCCGGGGTTTGCCCGCAGCATTCCAAAGAAATGTGCCATCCTTGTTAAGAAGGTCCAATAATGATGGTGTCTTTGGTATTTTTTGAATGTTCCATTCACTAGGCTACCATTTGCAGTATTTTCCACCAAGAGCTTCAAAAGGCTCTACTTAGGAATGCTGCGGGTTAGCTCAGGATCACTCCTCACTACACAACATACTGACTTGCCCTGTCCTTTTTATGTTCCAGTGTTGATTTTACACCACAGTATCCTTTTAAGGCAAATGGCGTCACAAACCTGTAAAAAATACATGTAGATTGAGGCAGTTTCACATCATCACAAACTAACACTACTCGTCCCCTCTAACCTTGTTATGCCTGGAATTTCTGTATTCTTCCCACACATTGTACACTGTTGCTGATTATGTCCTGATTATGTCCTCTGTTGTAAGTTGTGTTAGATAAAAATGTAATGTAGTGATTACTGTATCAATGGGCCTTTTTCATGTGGTATTACACACCTTTGATTCAATGTGTTTAAACTTCAAAGCAGGTACAGGTTGCATCTGGTACTTATTTTCTAAACCAAGGCGGTATTTGTCAAATAGCAACTTGTTTGATGTCACTGCAAAAATGGCTAATCATCTGCTCTTCTCTCCTCTCTTCTCTCCTCTCTTCTCTCCGCTCTTCTCTCTGCTCTTCTCTCCGCTCTTTTCTCCGCTCCTCTCCTCTCTCCGCTCTTCTCGCCATTCTTCTCTCTGCTCTTCTCTTCGCTCTTCTTTCCACTCTCCTTTCGGCTCTTCTCTTCTCTCCACCTCTTCTCTTCTCTCCTCTCTTCTCTCCTCTCTACTCTTCTCTCCTCTCTTCTCTCTGCTCTTCTCTTCACTCTTCTCTCTGCTCTCCTCTCTGCTCTCTTTGCTCTTCTCTCTTCTCTCCACTCTTCTCTCCACTCTTCTCTCTGCTCTTCTCTCCACTCTTCTCTCTGCTCTTCTCTCCGCTCTTCTCTTCTCTCCGTTCTTCTCTTCTCCCTGCTCTTCTCTCTGTTCTTCTCTCCGCTCCTCTCCACTGTTCTCTCTGCTCTTCTCTCTTCTCTCTACTCTTCCCTCCTCTCTTCTCTCTGCTCTTCTCTTCAATCTTCTCTCTGCTCTCCTCTCTACTCTCTTTGCTCTTCTCTCTTCTCTCCACTCTTCTCTCCACTCTTCTCTCTGCTCTTCTCTCCACTCTTCTCTCTGCTCTTCTCTCCGCTCTTCTCTTCTCTCCGTTCTTCTCTTCTCCCTGCTCTTCTCTCTGTTCTTCTCTCCGCTCCTCTCCACTGTTCTCTCTGCTCTTCTCTCTGCTCTTCTCTCTGCTCTTCTCCACTCTCCTCTCTCTGTTCTTCTCTCTGCTCTTCTCTCTGTTCTTCTCTCCGCTCCTCTCCACTGTTCTCTCTGCTCTTCTCTTTGCTCTTCTCTCTCGTGCAGCGGTGGCGTGGTGTTCCACTCCGGCCCTCAGGGTGGTGCTGAGGGGGTCCAGAAGAAGCGGCGCGTGTGTCGGCGGAGGCAGCCCCTGGTGCCCGCCACCTGTGTCTCGGCCCGCACGCGGCCCCTCCACACCTACCACAAGCCACGCCTCTTCCACTCCAGCATGCCATGCTCCAACGCCCAGCAGGTAAATGAAGGAATGAATGAATAAATGAGTGAATGGATGAAATACAATTGATTAGGTTAACCTAATCGGCACATCGATTAGGGCAGGGTTGTCAGGCCCTGGGCGCTAATGTTGCCCTCGGCGTCATTTCATTTGGACCGCAAGATCATTTCAAATATGTATCACAGTTTTCCCAATATTAATATAGTCACATGTCTTGAACATGGCTTTCAGTGTGTCTCAGGAATATAAGTGGGACCAGTCCAGTGTAGCAGTGGTTTGAGTTTCCAATTTAGCTTTTGCTTCCAATGAATTTGAGTTTGACGCCCCTGGATTATCAGTGCGCATTCAAGAACTGACAAATGGATATTTACATTTGTGGATCAGTGCACTCTTATTAAGTTTGTTTTGGTGTGCTGCAGTTGTCTTTATATTAAATGTGTTGTAAACAGTGACTGACTACACATTGGCAAGGATTGTTCACCACTTTAATCATTTTATAAACATGCAGAAAAACTTGTTAAAACATGCATTTATATTAAAAATGGGTATTCATAAATACATCAATAATGATACTTGCTAGAGAGAAACTTATTGTATTGTGACTTGTATTGTGAACTTGCGTTTCAGAAACATTTGATTCCGTAGATCTGTATTGATAACCAGATCTATCTCATACTACTGTATATCTGCTGCTTTGGTAAATGAAGCAAGCATTTACCATTGAATTAGATTTGGAAACTATCCAGTGATTGGCAAGTACAGAAATGTTGGTATGTTTTGTCAAGTGCTTTCATGTTTTTGTTGCCAAGAACTCCCACGGTTGTATTTTCACTGGCTAAACATTGGCAAGCAGACGATTATATCTCCATTCAGTCATTTCATAAACATGCAAAACTGAAAAAGGAAAGCTGGGTTTGTTGGTGAAATGTCTATGTGTATCTTGACAAGAACTCCCACAGAATATGGCAGACCTTCATCAGACCTTCATCAGCCATTACCCAATCTTTCTTTGATACCGAAAGGATTATGAATACTGTGGACTCAGTGCTCAGTTTTTAAAGGTGCACCGTTTAATAGTTTCAGTACTTCATTTCTAGAATTCCTGCTGCCCATTTAGAAATGTTACCTTTTCCATGAATACGTATTACTGCCATCAAATTCTAAGTATTCATTATGACTGGAAAAATTGCCCTTTTCATACATGAAAATGGGGATCTTCTCTGTGGTCCGCCATTTTGAATTTCCTGAAATTGACATTTTCAGCTGCAAAACTAGTAAATAGTAGTTTATTATTTTGTAAATATTCATGAAAAGATTACATTTGGCAATAGGTAGCACAGTTTTAAGGAGCAGCATAGTTGCAATACTCTGGTCACCATCCTACACAGTGCTATTTTCAAGTAGTCTTATATATAGTACAGGAGCTTCACTGCTGGTTTTCTTGAATAAAGACTAAAAGTTAATGGAAACAATGCTAGCTACTACCAGTACCAATGGAAGCAGTACTAAAGTAGCAGCACTAGCTGAATCATAACACGTGTTTCCCTATGCTTGCCAAAGAGTAGTTTATACAGCTGAAATTCCTGATCTCGCACTGTCTGCATGGGTGAGTAGGTGAATAGAGAGGCTTGGAGAGCATGAGGACGGGCTTGTGTAGAGATGTCTGTGCACCCTCCAATTTGCGGCAGTCCACTGTTTTGCTTGCACTCTGCAAGGCCACCAGCTGTCTCAGTTTTCTGTATACGCCACACTCACTGGATATGGCAAACCACCATAAACCTGTAACTTACCTTGACCAATCTTCTTTTCAACCACAGATAGGATAATGACTGGAGTTTTTAATGCTATCGTCAAGGTCTCCTAATTATAACATACAAGAGCTTGACTTGGCTTCTTTCATAAAAACGGAATGGAGTAATACTCGCTGAATCACACTGTATGTTTGCTTTGAGTAGTTTATACAGCTCAGATTCCTCAACTTGCTCTGTCTGTCAACATAGTTGAATAAAAGGCAATAGAGAGTCTGGGAAAGCATGAGAAGCTCGGTAGTTGGTAGGGATGTCTGTTCACCTTCTAATTTGCTGCGTGTGCGTTTGCTGTACTGCACTGTACTCCACAAGGCCACCAGCTGCCTCAGCTGCACGTGTGTGTGTGTGTGTGTGTGTGTGTGTGTGTGTGTGTGTGTGTGTGTGTGTGTGTGTGTGTGTGTGTGTGTGTGTGTGTGTGTGTGTGTGTGTGTGTGTGTGTGTGTGTGTGTGTGTGTGTGTGTGTGTGTGTCCTCCAGGCAGGGCGTAGTGTACTGCCAGGGCTGGACTGGTAATCTGGCATGAAGGGCATTTTCTCAATGGCCTGACACAGTCTTCAGAGGATGACACTGCAGTTGTTTTCCTAGGGATTGTCTCACAAATTAGAGGGGGAGTCCCATTGGTCTGTCGTCAATATAGGCAGTGGATACACAGCCAGTCAAGATATAGGATGAAAGTGGCCTGTGTATGTGTTAGGGGCTGGTCTATGCCTAAAATGCCCGGGCCAGTTTTTCAGTCCCAGTCCAGCCCTGTGTACTGTAACATAGAAGCAGCAAGCCAACGTGGGCTGGGTTGTGTGTCTGTGGAGTGCACAGCTGTTTGGTTGTTTGTTTGTTTTTTTGCACACACCCTCAAAGGATTATAATTGAGGATCTAATTTTTGCCACCTTGCACATTAGAACACTGAGCACAACATGAGAGGGTCCTTCATCACCAGATTGGTTTAGCCCTGTTACATCTCCCACTGGACTGGCCTCAGCTGTTTTGTTTGGCCATGCAAGCTAACAGCTTCACTGGCACCTGTTGTAATATAGCCATTGAAAGGCTCAGGTTTATTCAGAGTTAATCATTACACCTTGTAGTGTAAAAAAGTCCCATCCAGACTCACTGTAATGCAAGTATCCAAGCAAGCACCATATTGCATGTTCCGATCTACTGTTTGCTATATTGACATACAGTACAAACGGCTCAATATCAGTGCTTACTCTTAAGGCAATATTAGTGCATATGACTGCTGTGACAGCAGAGACATGTAATGCTAGTACCATGCTCTGTTTAGACCAGGGATGGAAATAAGCACCCGTCCACCTGCCAATGACGGGTGAATTTGGCATTTGGCAGGTGAAATATGTCAACCCACCAGTCACCTTGACGGGTGAAATTTTTCCACAGGTGCCAGGTTAATGCTGAATTATACGCAGAATCCAACATCTAAGGTTTAAGCAAACTGGTAATGAAGAGTTATTGGCATCTCAATAACTGAATTTATGATTTTAGAATCTACCTGCCACAGTGACTGGTAAATTCTTAAGTTCCACCCCTGGTTTAGACACAGCAGAGCTCAGAGACAAGGACAGCTGTCTTCATCAGAGGCCTATCGGGTCTTGTTGTGAACTCGTTGAGACTGGTGAGAGAGGTGGAATGAAGAGTGTGTTAAAATTACACAGTGGAGCTAATCAAGGCCATTTGCATGTATGACGATTCTCTTCCACCCCGCTCCTTTACGCCCCTCTTGTGGTCTGACTCATCCCTCTACCCTCTTCTCCATACCTCTTTTTTCCATTGCTATCTTCCCTCCCTCCATCTGCCGCCCTTTTTCAGCGCCGCCGCCGCCTGTATTCAGCCGTCGTGGCATTCATGACAGTCTAATGAGGTGCTATGGGCTGGGACCGACAAAGCCTCCTATTCTAGTTGGTTGCACGGAGAGGGTCCTTTAGTTTAGCCTGCAAGTTCTCTCACCACCACAGAAACAATTTAGCCTCGACATGCCCGTGCCTGCTTGAGACCTGAGACGGGAAGGCTTGTGGAAACGTAATAGGGATATGAGGGACTGTGTCTGCTGGGAGACACGCCACTCTCCCCACTGTATCCAGGGAAGGGCAGTGAAGGGACACTTCAGGATTCTGTAGTTAGAAAGAGCACTTAACCCATTACACATTTGCTGTTACCACCAGAATGGCAATGCCCAAGTTATAGGGCAGTACTTAGGGCCCTGTGTTATGCCATAATAGTGTAGTACTGTGGTGGTTAACTTTTCAATGACTATTACAGCGTTCCACTGGTGGAATGGCTTGCTTTATGGGAATACATGCAGTCATTTGATACCATGAGCGAGAGTTTCAAGCCTCTGTGATTTGACGCTTGCATCCAAGAACAACTCGTGCAATTCTCTCTTCTCTTTTTTGTTCATTACAGCTCACACCTTGTGTCTGTCAAAGTACCGGTATGCCAAGAACATTTAGAAAGCATTGTCGGCAAAGCTTAGTTTCAGTTCTCACACTTTTATGACATGTCAAGGTTGCCCACCAACCTTCAACATCAGCAGCCTCTCCGTTGTCAGAGCTGTCCTCAGACACGTCAAGCTTTTTTGAGAGTTAGGGCGTCCGTGAATGTGTGGATGTTTTTGACATGCTCTTGTGCTGTCTGTGGCAGTCTGCTCTTCTGTCATTTGATGAATCTGTATTGGAGTCTGTGATCGTCTGGCACAAAATGTGAAATGGGTACAAGGTCAAAAAGAGAGTTTTAGTGTTTGAGTGCTTAAGCTTTAATATGGGTATAATATCTCAAGAGTGTTGATCCTAATTTGTGAATATGTCGTAATGCTTGTAATGATGATGACTTATATGTACCGGTAATGGTTTTTCTTGGCTTGGTATTTCCTGTGGTGTTATTAACGCTACCTTGTTCCATGCATTTAGTGTTCTTCGTGATCAGGAATGGATTGGAATGTAATGTTTTGTATTGATAAGTGTTAGCTACAGGGTTGATCGAGTTCAATGACAGATTCAAGGACTCATTCTTTCTCTGTATCTATCTTCCTTCATTGCCACTCGCTCTGCTCTTGGATTGTTTCTCTTTCTCTCAGGACTTATGGTGTCAATGTGAGCTACAGGTTTTATTGAGTTCAACGACACTACACACACCTCTTTTCTCACTCAACATTTCTCTACCTGTCTTTTTCCTTCTTTGTCACCTGCTCTCCTGTCGTTCTCTCTTTCTGTCATCCTGTCTTTCTCTCGCTGAACCGGCAATAAATCAAAACAAACAAATCTCTCTCTCTCTCTCTCTCTCTCTCTCTCTCCGTTTCTCTCCTTCTCAGGAGGAGGAGGATCGACTCTCCTCGGCTGCCTGCCCCAGCTGCCGGTCATGTGACCCCGTGTCCATGTGCGTGGACCCCTGCTGCCCTGGCAACCCTGGCCTCGCTGCCCAGAGGTTCCACGCCGTGCTTTCACTACGCTCAGGTGAGCACACAGAGGAGGAGGAGGGAAGAGGAGAGGAGGGGAGGGGAGGGGAGGGGAGGGAGGAAAAATACAGAGAAAAGAGGTGAGGAAGAGGAAAAGGAGGAGAGAGAGATGGCTTGCAGTTAACCTTGGTCTTACCATGCCTCCTCATTCATACAGACCAAATTGAGAAACGATTTCTGAAGTTAATTCTGTTGAAATTTGAAACGTGCATCTGATTAACCCAACCACTAACATTTGGAAGTGACGTGTACTCTGCTCGTATGTCGTTGTGTCATCATTCATCCCCCTCCACTATCCCTTCCTCGTTCGCTCATTGGTCCAGTTGTGTGGTGGCATGGGTCATTTCCTAGCTTACGCCAGGCTAACCATGTGTGTATACCAGAAACGACCTAAGATACAGTGTAGCCGAGGTCTCTGAAGAAGTTTCAACATGAATTTGCAGAATTCGCTGTGAACATGAAATGACATGACATGACATGACATGACATGACACTGACACGTTTAATTTAGCTAATCACACAACTTCTCTGGCTTGTCAGCCTGGGACATTCATAGATGAACATTCCAATTGTTTTTTCGCCGAACCATGTCACATCTCATTACCATAATATTAGCTCTCCTCTCCCCTGCCTAACATATTGAGCCTCCAGCCTTTTTATGCTCTTACTGTTTGCCCTCTTTTGTCCCGAGACCAGTGCTGAAATGATAAGAGTACAGTTGTATCCCACATCGTCTCTCTGCACAGCACAGCACAGCCGCTGGTAGTGTATGCAGAGGTATGCAGACAGACGCTGAGGTTGCACCGCTTAGAATGCTTCAGGAGGGCCTTGGAGTCTCAAGTGGAATAGTTACATAGTTACAGCACTGCCTCGGCTCTTTGTTTTGGCAAGCCAGCGTTTGCCTCAAATAGATGATAGGATAGAAACTGGATAGAAACAGTCCTAACTTCAAAACTTCATTGAATGTGGTTACGATGTAAAAAAAATAAGCAGACCAACACATTTTTACCTGGTCTGAATGAGAAGGTAATCATGCCAAGTATGCGTGATTTTTACCATATTTGGGGTGTAATGTGTTCGTGCATGCTTAGGCACAGTCTGCACAGCAACATGGCATACCAGAGTGTTAAGATAAGATAACACGCCAACTTGAACCATCTATCGCGTTCCTGCATCAAGTTAACACGTCCTTCACAACGTGCTGTGACAGGTTAGGTTTAGGTTTAGGTGGTTTTGGTCTGGGCACAATTTCGGTAACCTGGTTCTCACGATGGTTGTAAATGGCCAATTCCCTTGCTTGTCTCGCTGTCCTTGCCAAAAGTAAAAGTGCTAGAGGCGTTGCTTTAGCCTACTGACAGGTTAGGGTTAGGCATGGTTTTGGTGAGGGCGCAGCAGAGCATTTTTTTTTCGCGATTAGCAACAGAAATTCGCTGTGGCAACAGAAATTTGCCGACACGGCGAGAAAAACTGCGCCAACCCAGTCTCCAGACAAAATTGCTTTGCTGTGGCATTGAGGACCACGGCTTGGCTTTACTTGCAAAGGCGTCGCACCTCAACGCAGGAATGCACTGGCGTGAAATGAACACGCCTTAGCATGATGCCACACTGGGATGATGACAGCATGAGCATGACCTGAGTTGACACAGTGTCATATGTCGGAATGCTTTGACTGACTCTGGTGCACTGCTTGCTCCTCTCGCCAGACACTCCCCTCCCCAGTATGATCGCCTCTTATACTTGGTGTGCACATATATTATATTGCTTAATATAATCAGTGTTGCCAGATTGGGCGGTATCCCGCTCAATTGGGCTGCTTGGGATGGCTGTCTGCGGGTAAAAATGGCACCTAGCAGAAAAACCTGCCCAATTTTTGGCCATAGAAATCAATAGAATTGGGCGGGATTTAGTGCTTCCAGGTGGGCTTTGAGCATTTTTTTGGGCTGGAAATGGTCAGCTTCATCTGGCAACCCTGAATGCAATGTGTTGAACTGATATGTGGTGTGGTTAGGCTGAGCTACAGTGTCTGTCACACCACAACTCAAAATAACACTCTGACACATTTACAATCTCATGACATTTACACTTCAGACTGGTGTATTCCCACTTGTTTATCATTTCCTGGTACAGAGCAGAATGATGACACTGAATGTGTTACTGTGATGTGTACCCTAGCTGGGGCACGGTACAGATGTCATGGCATGAGTACACCGTGAATTGACATAATGCCATAAGTTGGTTGTCTGGTAAATCCCATTGCTACTGCACAATCGTTCCGATCTGAAAAGACAGCATGGAGTCTTCCCTCAGCGAGGGTACCAGATCATGGTCCCTGTCTCTCTCCAATCAGAGATCAGGCAGGCGTGGAAAGGCGATGACTGCAGTTTGTTTGAATAGATACAACTGACATGATTGTCTGGCTACGTATGGCAAATGTTACACATTCGTAACGCCCAATGAACAGCCGTTGACAACCACACACCCTCTACGTACGGTATTTACAGTAAGCAGGTCTGCAGACCTTATCTCACTTGTGATTAGGTCTGGTGATAACCAGGCAAATAAGTTGGGTCTGTGACTGACTCTGGTGCACTGATTTCTGCACTCCTCTCCCCAGATGCCCCCCTGTCATCGCACCTGCTGAAGGGGCTTCACCGTGAGGACTGGACCCTGCGGCCGCTCCAGATCACCACGCTGCCCCACAGCCCCATACGCTACCTCAGCTGCGGACGCAAGCAGCCACGACACACCTCAGCCTTCAGTAAGTGCACAGAGGGCGGTATACTAATGCCTCTTTTCCACTGGCGGTTTCTGGTAGGCCTATAGCTCGAGAAAACGTTACTCAGCCGCCACTTTTTTGCTTTTTGAATGGGCACGACACAGCTCAATCGTAAAGCAAAAAGTGACTGCCGAGTCGTGCAGTGTTGAGCTGTAGGCCTACCAGAAAACCAGCAGTGGAAAAGAGGCATACGAAGCTGGTTCAGGAGTAAGCCAGGTTAACCCCTTAAGACGCGGCTTTATACATTCGTTGTTACCAGTATGGTAATGACCAAGTCGTGGTGCTTTACTAAAGGGCCTGTGTTGTGTCATAGTATTGTAGTGCTATGGTAGTTACATTTCAATGACTTACAGCGTGCCACTGGAGGTACGGCGCGCATTAAGGGGCTACGTTCAGAGGTAAATCAATCTAATAGAACAGCCTGGAGTCCTTAAGAAAATGAGGACTCTCCAGGCTCTTCTATTATGATTTATCTCTTAACTTAACATAGTTTACTCCTGAACCAGCTTCTCGGTATAGGCCCCAGGCCGCTCCAGCCGAGGTCATGTTACTTCCTGAAAGCTCTACTGCAGTGGTTCTCAACTGGAACAGTCTTGGGACCCACCATTTTCCACTCTCATTCGGTCGCGACCCAATTTTTTTAGCGTTCAAGTCTATTCAATGCAATTCTCAAAATGTAACCAAGACTCGAATGACTGGTTGCACATTATCTATCTCACATAAACATTCAGATTGTATCCATGACAACAGATAACACGGAGTTCACTAGCCTATCAAAATAAAAGTTATAAATTGTTGCAGGAAAAGTTGGATTTTTTTTTTAGAATTTTTTTTTTTTTTTTTACAACAAGGCTCCGTGACCCACCCATGACCCCTCTGCGACCTACTTTTGGGTTGCGACCCACCAGTAGAGAAACACTGCTCTACTGTACGTAGTAAGGACTACCTCTATGATCTATGTCAGAGCAGGTTTCTTCTCATCTACAAGGGCCTTTGGGGAGAGTAGACTATACATACCATGAAAGTTCACATTCATGTCAGTGCACAAATTGTATGGTCTAGCCTGAAGTCACGTGTCACTAGAAGGAAAAACTAACCGTTCCAAAAAACAAAAAACAAATCAACAAGAAAAAACAAACATACATGGTGCACACGTGGTGCACACATGGAGGGAATTAAAATCACAACTGTTTGTGGAAAATTAGCATGTATTTATTACTGAGGTTTCAATGTAAAAATGTTCATTTTTCAAACGTAGAGGTAATGGAAAGAGCTTGTATTTGTGCAGACATATGTTTGTGTAGTTTCCACTCTGGTACCTGAGGCAGACAAGAACATTGTGCAGTAAAAGCTGCGATGGCTGCAGACTGAATTGTGATTGATGACAGCTATTCTGTTTTCTATTGGCCTAGGAGGTGCTACAGACTCTAGGGTTTGCAGCTTTTGTCTGTATGAAATACTGGAGTGACTGAATTGTCAGATATAGTGTTTGGAGGCTGTTGACAGAAGATATGAATGGTTGCTGTGGGGTATGTTTAACCTACTTTTGGTACTCCACACTGCTGCTGTTACTTACCTTGCTGACTTACATGTATAAGACATGTGCTAAGCAAAATCACAGACCTACTAGGTTATTACAGTTGGAGGTCAATAATTGAGTCCTTGTTCGCAGTGAATACACGCCTAACAAATGACTGTTTCGGCTTGACAGGTCTTATCGACTTATCAACAAATGACTGTTTCGGCTTGACAAGTCACTACAGACAGTTAGACATGTACTAGTCTCTAATAATTAGTAGTTATCATATGCACTGTATTCTTAAGTGTAAGCCTTATCTTTAATCAGTCTTTGTAATGACAATCTAATGAAGGCCTGTTGGATGTGTTGCTATTGATGGCTTTTGGGTGTCAAGCAGGGTCATTACATGTCAACTCAGCATGGGGCTTCAAATCAGATACTTCATATCTACGTTATAGAAAATCAGGATTCGCTTTCAACTGCATCACTGAGTTCACGATTCGGGTTCAATTTAGCCCCGGGTCATTGTTCCCATCTCTCTTCATTTCCTGTCTGTTCTCCACTGTCCTATCAAATAGTAAATGCACAAAAGCCCTACAACATACATGTATAAAAATAAAAAAAAACATTCAATTCCACGAAACTGAACTAACAGGGAGTGGAAAAGGGCATAATTGTTGTGCAATTAGGAGATACCATTTAAAAATTGGGTGAAAGTGTCGGCACTTTTGCCAAACTAAAATTCCAGGCAATCAACTGAGTAGAAAGTAATATTTCATAGCCTGGTGGTCAGTAGTTCAGCAGTGAGGTTTGATTTTGTTAGTAAAAACATGGCATGCCACTTCTTCTATTGATACTCATTTGAATACATTCGTTTTGCGGGTATTAAAATGATTTCACTTCATCTGGTTAGCGATTGGGTGATTTGACATTGAGTCTCTGGGCAGCATTGTTTCCTCCCATCCCATCCCATCCGGCCCTTCAGCAGCCGCAGGCCGCAGCACAGGACGTGGTCACAGAAACTTTACTTAATCACCGATTACTCCGGGGCGGGCGGCCAGACTGTGTATCTGAAGTCAGCCGGAGTAGTCGTCATGTTGCAGTTGGGCTTGCTCAGGAGTCAGGACTGTTATGGTTCATTTGAGTGCCCCTTTACCACCCATCGCCTCAATCATTAATGGCCTGCCATTCCTCAGTGTGTCTGACCCTTGGTAAGACCCGTCAACCTGTGTGTGTGTGTGTGTGAGTGTATGCGCATGCTCGTGCGTGCGAGCGTGTGTGTGTAGTATCGTGTGTGTGTGTGTGTGTGTGTGTGTGTGTGTGTGTGTGTGTGTGTGTGTGTGTGTGTGTGTGTGTGTGTGTGTGTGTGTGTGTGTGTGTGTGTGTGTGTGTGTGTGTATCGTCAACCTGTGTGTGTCTGTGTGCGTGTGCATGCGTGTGCATGTGTGGGTTTGTGTATGGAGAATGTGTATGAGAATATCGGGTGAGACTGGGGAGCATGTTAATGATTTAAACACCTCCTGCTGGGCCCAACCACAGAGCAATAATAGTGTGTTTGTGTGTGTATGTATGTATGTGTGAGAGAGGGAAAGAATGAGAGAGAGTGATAGAGCGAGAGAAAGAGAGAGTGAGAGAGCGATAGAGAGAGAGAGCGATAGAGCGAGAGGGCGCTTCAGGGGAGGGCGCGCACCGTGGCGTAGAGGCCCCCACCCCATGCAGCTCTGTTGATTTCCTGTCAATCTCAACAGCACCAGCACCAGCATTCCACTGCGGAGGCGGGCATGGAGCTAAAAACAACATCACCATTACAGGGGAAAAAAAGAACAAAATAACAAAATCATCCCACGAGAAAACACTCCCTCCCCTCTCTTCTGCCCTTCCCTAGGTGGTTGACTCCCTTACTCTCTCTCTTTCTCTCTCTCTCTCTCTTTCTCCTGCACGCACGCACACACACACACACACACACACACACACACACACACACACACACACACACACACACACACACACACACACACACACACACACACACACACACACACACACACACACACACACTTTTGCTCCCAAAAGATGGAGCAGTTTTCATTTTCCTTTGCCAATGGGTGGGAAGACGATAAGATTACAGCCAGCAAAGGGAGGATGAGAGGGCAGGACGAGGGAGGTTTTTTTTTTTTTTTAAGGCAGAGGGAAGAAGAGAAGGAGAAATAAAAAGGGAGGAATCGGTCATTGAGGAATGGGAGGAGAGGTGGAGGCATTGTCCTGTCCTCTTATCTCAGGGTGTCAGGCCACATGGCTAGCCCACATCTCCAAACATCCCACACACACACACGCAGGCACGCACACACACACACACACACACACACACACACACACACACACACACACACACACACACACACACACACACACACACACACACACACACACACACACACACACACACACACACACACACAAACACACTCACAGACACACAATCACACACACACACACACACAAACACACACACACACACACACACACACACACACACACACACACACACACACACACACACACACACACACACACACACACACACACACACACACACACACACAATCACACACACACACAGGGCATATTACCCACATGATTAACACAAATACACTCACAGACACACATTCCCGTTACACACACACAAAAGCACACACATGCATCTAGATATACGCAAACACAGACACATCGTACGGTATACGTGCATACACACATTTCGCACACGCACACACATACAATACATGTAGCCTACGGTACATGCAAACACACAAATAATACCCATTACACTGTCATTGAAACAGACACACACACTTGTCCCTTAAATGTTTCCAACATCCATTCATCCATCGTACCCAGACAAGGGCAGGGCCAGCTACTGTATATACATCATTCAGCAGCCCTCATCTGGGGCCACCAGTCAGGGCTCAGCCTGCCACAGCGCCTGGTATGGGGGATTACAGTGGGATGGGAGGCTAGCTTCATATGTGCTCCAACACGCTCTTTACTTACACTTACAGTCAGGCCCCAGTGTTGCCAGATGAGGCTGATGATTTCCAGCCCAAAAAATGCTCAAAACCCGCCTAGAAGCTCAAAATCCCGCCCAATTCTATTGATTTCTATGTCTAAAATTGGACGATTTTCGCACGTTTTTCTGCTAAATGACATTTTTACCCGCACACGGCCATCCTAAGCAGCCCAATTGGGCGGGAAACAGCCCAATCTGGCAACACTGTCAGGCCCGCCGATGGGGGGACAAAGGGGTCAGTTGTCGGGCCCAGAGGGTGGAGGGGCCCACAATTGGGACCTCATTACATTGTAAGTATTGAGGTGGGGGCCATTACAGATGGCTTTGTCCCGGCCCAGCAAAAGCTGCCAGCGGCCCTGCTTACAGTACAATGGCTGCCTGACACGACAACCTCTACTGGGGAATTCCTGCCCTCCCTACCACCCAGCCTCACTGCCTGTCTGGTTGGTTAAAGCATTTGTATAACAGTGACTTATGTGCAAAGCCTACCTTGTGTTCTCTAAATTGTAACTTGGAAGTAATATTGTACCGTAAATTCAGAGCATTTTGTAGGAAAGTCGTGGATGGAACATATGTAGAACAAAGTATGTCTAAAATGTGCTGTATTTCGTATGTGGCATCTGTCTGCCTTCACAATGGAATTCTCTTCTCTGATTGGCTGATGTGGTGACCATTCATTCGTGGAACGGGTCAAGTGTAACTTAGACGAGCATAGAATCTTTGTTTGAAATGCCGAGGGTATCTAAGGGATAAAGTTGTAGGAATTGTGAACATGATCTATGGAAAATTAAATATTCACACCGTCGGCATTCCAAACAAAGATTCTAAGCGTGTCTAAGTTGCATATGTGTGATAGTGAAGTGTCTATCTCGCTCACTTGATTCTGGTGCAGTTGGCATGGGTTCCAACAACTTACCAGACAGTAATAGATTACAAAAAAAAACCCTAACCTAACGGCAGATTAGCTGGTTAACGGCCTTCGAAGTTGACCGGTTCCACGAAGTTAATGGCTTGGCGGAGGCCCCCGCCTCGCCATTAACTTTGTGGAACGGTCGACCTCAAAGGCCGTTATGCCTCACGTGTGTTGCATTGAATTTGAATGTATTCTATAGATGTACAGCATGTGGCAAGTGCACAGTAAGATACGGTGGTGTTATTCTCCCGCCACACAAACCCTTCACTGTCTTACTTACTGTCACGGATTCACACAAACACAGACTACAAAAACTGTCCCTCTCATCCCCTCTGCTGATGAATGTGTCTCATTACCTCCTCCAAGGAGGTTATGTTTTCGGTCGAGTTGGCTTGTCTGTCTGTATGTTTGTTTGTTTGCTTGTTTGTCCGTCAGCAGGATATCGCAAAAAATTGTGCACAGATTTGGATGACATTTTGTGATTTTGAGTTATTGGAAATGACAAAAGGCACCAGTGATTAAATTTTGGTGGTGATCCGGCTCACAATCTGGATCCAGGATTTAAAAAAAAAAAAGATTCTTAACCATTGCGGGAAATGGGACATTTTGACATTCCAGTTTCTAACAGAAGGCAGAAAAACCTGAACAAAATTAGGATGTAACATAGTCAAACGTTCTATCAAACAGATTCCTTGACGGAGGTCTGCACTCTCTGAGTGCATTTCTAATATTTGATCTGATTTTTGTCTCTGTCTCTGTCTCTGTCTCTCTCTCTCTCTCTCTCTCTCTCTCTCTCTCTCTCTCTCTCTCTCTCTCTCTCTCTCTCTCTCTCTCTCTCTCCATTCAGATTTCGGTCACACCCCTGTTCTGCCTCACAGGCGGAGGCCAAAGAGTCGCGGGGAGGCATCGGAGGTGCGGTGGGAGTCAGGGGTGCGCGGCCCACCCAGACGCACCCACAGGAGGAGGCCCAGGAAGAGGCTCTACCACGACAGCTCACTGGGTAAGCACGACATGGGGGAGACAGTGGGAGCCATATGTGCATAGTCGTATACAGTGGAGTAAAGGACTGAAGTCTTTCACATATTGCTCTACCACGAAAGCTCACTGGGTAAGCACGACATGGGGGAGACAGTGGGAGCCATATGTACAGCAGGCTCTACCACGACAGCTCACTGGGTAAGCACGACATGGGGAAGACAGTGGGAGCCATATGTGCATAGTCGTATACAGTAGAGTAAAGGGTTGAAGCCTTTCACATATTGCTCTACCACGACAGCTCACTGGGTACGCACGGCAGAGAGCAAAGGGATCTAGTACAGGGTTTTGGTAGTGCAAGGGTTCCCCAGTCTTCATTTAACTCAAGGAAGAGCGCGACACTGCTTCTTCACAGTTCACCACTTTTTTTTTCTTTTTCTTTTTTTCTTTGGTGCTGACGTTTCGGCACTAGGCCTTCATCAGAGTAACCATACCACAAGTGAAAAGACTTCTTAAATAAACAAGTGCATCATGGGACACCCAATAGGAGGTCCCTCCCAATAATTACAACATGGATGTGAATACTATTTACATATATACATATAGATTTTAAATCTGCGTGTACCAGGAAGTCTCTCAAATTTTTCCCTCTCTTAGGGACAAACACGGGAGGTTCGGAAAACTCACTGGTAAGCTGGGGGTCGGTCGCCAGAATATGCCAGTGTTTCCTAATGGACTCTTTTATCTTTGGAAATTTTGGAGTATAAGTCGTAATAAATGTTAATGGGGTTTTGTTGTCGGGTGTTTTTTTGTGAGTGAGAAGATGTTCTCTTGAACTGTTGAGTGCTGTATCATGTGCCTCTTCCACCCAACTACTTGGATAGCCGTGCGCGTAAAACTTTTCTTGAAGGCACTCTGCCTTGTCAACGAAATCCGCGGTGTCCTGACATGCAAGGGTTCCCAACATCTCCCAGCTTGGGGCCGCTTGAAATTTTCATAAATGTTCAGGGCCCACCTTTGGTTCAGTAAACAATATAACTCCAATGAATAGTCAGCAACAACACAGCAACAAATATTATTTATATTTTTTGAAAATGTCTTTTTTAAAAATACCTTCGGACCACCAACGGGCCCGGGCGGCCCACAGTTTTAAGAACCACGGTGGTAGAGGGTTGAAGCAGAAATATTCTAGTAAGAGGAGATAGAACGGGTACATAGAAATTAACGGTGAAGATTCGTAACGCAAATATGGCGTCTACCCGCACATCTCCCGCCTTTCTGGTAACAAGAGCCAATGTGCCTGCTGAGCTGCGTTGCCAGTGATCCAATCATCTGGCTGCATCGGCGCACGCGAAATTATGCACATGCTCAGTTTTGAAAAGCCGTTGCTCTCGTGCCGTTATGGAACTACTGCGCCTGCGCTCTGTCAAAAAAACCGTGAGAAAAGTGGCTCAAAAAGCTTTATTTTGACTCGTATGACACAACCAAGTAGTCTAGATTGATCAGTTTTTCACGGTCGTTTCAACCATATGGTTTTCACAACCGCTGGGTTCCCCTCCGTCCTATACTCAGTTTCCCCATTCATTTTTCCCATTGACTCTCAGATCTGGTCTACTTAATCGCGAAATAGCACCCCGGAGGCGTCACCAAGATGGCCGCCATATGTCCCCTCTCATTCTAGAATCTCTCTGGTTGAAGCCTGTTATATGTTGTCACACTCGTGTAGCAGCAGCTGGTCTGTTTTCAGAGGATGTCGGCTCACTGTTGTTGGTACGTGGGAGAGTGGAGCATGTAGAGATGACCTATTGGATGATTGATGACTCACATTTTATGTTGAAATCATCCATGACCCACATTTTATGTTGAAATGAACCAAAATAGACCCCTTGTCTGGTATAACAAACTAGACCATGTTTATTACATTATTTTACAAAACAGTATTTTTAATGCCTATTATTGTATAGTGACCTTGTGTAGAGGACTGAAGCCTGTTGCATATTGGAACACCAGTTGAACATACAGCCGCTGCCTTGGTTTCAGTGTGCGTTGCTGAAGAAACTTTGACACATCCCACGTCCTCATTGACAAGTTGCTTTATGTTTTGGTGTGTGTGTGTGTGTGTGTGTGTGTGTGTGTGTGTGTGTGTGTGTGTGTGTGTGTGTGTGTGTGTGTGTGTGTGTGTGTGTGTGTGTGTGTGTGTGTGTGTGTGTGTGTGTGTGTGTGTGTGTGTGTGTGTGTGTTGAAGAGGAGGCAGAGCTACTGTCCAGCTTGGTGGTGCCCCCCAGCCCAGAGGAGAGTGCTGAGGAGACCCTGACCCCCCTGCCCCATCACACTCGCCATCGGGCCACAGGGGTGAGACTGACTCACTTGCCCTCATGCTGAAGCAATCTGAATATTGTCCCCAAATTCATACGTAACATGTTAAGGTTATTGTATCGGCATGGCCGGCGTGCACGGCCAGTCCTGTTCAACACCCCACCACCACCACCACCACCACACACACACACACACACACACACACACACACACACACACACACACACACACACACACACACACACACTTTGCCATTCATTCCAACAGGACACCGCTGGCCGCCGTTGAGTCAAAATTGAGTCGGATTTTACAAATGCAGTGTGAATGTGATGACAGTCTTGGGCAAGGTTTTGCTAATTTGGTGGTTGTGGTCTTGAACGAAGAGAAGACACCGGAGCAGCTCAGATGGGTGGGATGCTTTTTCTTTTTAATTCAAGTGCACAACATGTTAGGGACTAACGTTTCGATGGCAAGCCATCTTCATCAGAGTCCATGGACTCTTGGACTCTGATGAAGATGGCTTGCCATCGAAACGTTAGTCCCTAACATGTTGTGCACTTGAATTAAAAAGAAAAAGCATCCCATCTGAGCTGCTCCGGTGTCTTCTCTTCGTTCAAGATTACTTGCCTCCCTCCCGTTGATGCACCAGATGTAAAAACAGAAGCGCGTGGAACCCCTTTTTTGTTGGTGATTGTTGTATTTTGGAAAACAGCAAAACATGCACATGAGCAATACTGTCAGATATAATGAATCATTTACACAGAAACAGGACAGCCAGATCAACTGAACAGCTTGGATTGATGATACTTTATGCTTAGCCTGTTGAATTGAGATGAATGCTGGACTAAACTACTATGAATGTTACTATTTTGCGAATGTTGTGTGGTAAATAATTAGTGCTTCTTTGTCAGTATGTACGCAGGAGGAATGGCGAGAGCACCAAGTATAACATTGACAACATCGTGATCCCCATGTCCCTGGCTGCCCCCATCAAGGTGGAGAAACTCCAGTACAAGGACATTGTCACCCCCAGGTAACGTTACTGGGCTGGGGCCTCTCCTGCAGTCACTTGCAGCTCTCTGGCAACGGGGAAGTGGCGTGTGTGTGTGTGTGTGTGTGTGTGTGTGTGTGTGTGTGTGTGTGTGTGTGTGTGTGTGTGTGTGTGTGTGTGTGTGTGTGTGTGTGTGTGTGTGTGTGTGTGTGTGTGTGTGTGTGTTTGTGTTTGTGTGTGTGTGCACGTGCGAGTGTGTGTGTGTGTGTGTGCACGCGCGTGTGTGTTTGTGTGGTTGTATGTATGCATATATGCGCACTTTCATGTGTACTGTATGTGTGCGTGTGTGTGTGTGTGTGTGTGTGTGTGCGTGCGTGCCTGCGTGTGTGTGTGTGCGTTTGTGCACGCATGTGCGTGTTTTATAGTTTTCTCTTTGTTTTGTGATAAGACAACAGAGATAAATCAAGTACAATTCAAATACAAAAAGCCTTCATAGAGAGCACAGTTGGAACTTCAATGACATGTTCAATCCAGATCTCATCTGGTCAAAATGTGCCAAGTCATGTTCATTGTCTCAGCCTGTCAGGCGGAAGCATGCTGTGTGAACCAGTTGGGGAGTCTGAGTTTGAATTATGTGTTTTGTGAGTTTGTGAATAAGACTGAGTGAGTGTCTGTGATTCATGCTGAGTTAATTTAGTGTAGTGTTTCTCAACGGGGGCGACACAGCCCCCCAAGGGGCATTGGGGGGCGTTGAGAAGGATACAGCTGAGAGGTGGCGGTGCTTAGTTGCCATTGGGGAGCATTAGTCCATTTATTTTTTTAATACTAAGGGGGGTGTTGTCAGGCTTATGATGAAGGTAAGGGGTGTCGGGAGGCTTGTGATGAGGCCCAGGGGGTGTTTGATCTAAAAAGGTTGAGAACCACTGATTTACTGTGTTTGAATGAGAACTAAAATGTCATCATGACATTAGCTTACATCAGCCAATTTAATTGAGGAGGTTCCTACGTAAGCAACTCACTGACAGAGAAGACATCATTTCCTGCAACAGGACAGGCAACGTCTAAAGCCATGGAAAATAATCTGTGTTGTTCCTACCAAATGTAGGGTGTCAATGATTTCTTCAGATGCAGTGCGTCACCCGGGTATTTTGATAAACGAAAAATGTTCCTTCCCTACGCTTACCAAAATATTTTCGTTCACATCATAGGGAAGTATGCATAAGAGCGTCATAAATACGTTAAGCTGTCATGAAGAGAGCTGTCATAAATGCGTTAAGCCTGTGTGCGCGGTAAGGAGAATGCCATTCAAGTCTCCGTTTCTCTCTGTTTATATACAAACACTACCCAAAGTTTTTTTTTAAAAACTGAGTTTTTTTAAAGCTTCGTTTTTAGATGAAAAACAAACGAAGGGAAAGGTCCACGTATATCAAAATACCCAGGTATGTATACACAGCCACTGAGTCTGTGGGACAGCCGTGGCCTAGTGGTTAAAGAGTTGGTCTTTCGATCTAGGGGTTGCAGGTTCGAATCCCCCCTGTCCTCTCCCTACATCTCCATGGCTGAAGTGCTCTTGAACAAGGCACCTAACCCCACATTGCTCCAGGGACTGTAACCAATACCCTGACAAATAATAATGAATAAATGAAAGCGTCAGCTAAGTGCAAGGTAATGTAACGTAATAATGAGTCTACTGGTATCTGTCATATTACATTACATTACATTACATTGCATTTGGCAGACGCTTTATAACCAAAGCGACTTTCAGAAGAGGACATAATCAAGCCAACATCACAAGCAAATACAAAGTGCACAGGAGATATACAGAACAACAAGTGCAATTACAAAGAGGGGTTAGTTTTTTTTTTGTTTTTTTTTTTTAATAATAAAGAGGAAATAATGAGAACACACACACACAAACACACACTCACAAACTAAACTAAACTAAACATAATGTCAGGATTCTGCCCTGGGGCAAGGCCAGTTCAATCATTAGTCTAGTAGATTCTCTCGAAAGAGGAATGTCTTTAGTTGTTTCTTGAAGGCTGCAAGAGAGGTGCTTAGTCTTGCTGCCTCTGGGAGACTGTTCCACCACTTGGGAACCACAACGGAGAACAATCTTGACTGGGAGTACCTAGAGCGACTGGATGGCAGAGCCAGACGGCTTGTGCTGGATGAGCGCAGATCTCTTCCAGTAACATAAGGCGTTAGTAGGTCCTTCAGATAAGCTGGGGCCGTTCCTGTGATGGTTTTGTAGGCAAGGGTCAATGCCTTGTGCTTGATCCGGGCGGCGATCGGTAACCAGTGCAACTCAATAAATAGAGGAGTAACATGGGTCCTTTTGGGTTGATTGAATATCAACCGTGCCGCCGCATTCTGGATCATCCGCAGAGGCTTTAGCGCACAAGCAGGTAGACCTGTCATGAGTGAGTTGCAGTAGTCAACGCGGGACAGGACCGTGGCCTGGACCAGTCGTTGTGTAGAATATTGTGTCAGCACAGGTCTGATATTCCGTACGTTGGACATCTGGATTCGACAGGTCCGGGTGACCGAGTTGATGTAGTTGGAGCATGACA
>NC_085869.1:21642076-21667076 GCF_034702125.1 Engraulis encrasicolus | reverse complement strand
TGTCACTAAATAACTTTAATGCTTAAATATTTTCCTAAACCTCGTAGCTTTGGAGTTTTCCTACCATTCCACGTGCACTCCAGCCGCAATGTTCAATCCTTACAGTGATATGCATTTTCACATAGGGCTACTGATAGTTTGTATCTCGAGTTTGGTAGCCTCTTACTGCAGCAGGGGTTGCCGGCGACCCTATTCACTTGCTGAAAATGCTTAACTACATCATAACATTGCCATGACATTACAGAGAGCCATAGTGCTGCGCTAAGGGGTTAACTGAAAATCAGCTGTTCGGTAGCTCCACTCGATGGGCAATCCCCCTGGACATGGTGGTGAGCATGTGTGCGCATGCCCAGTAGCGTATAGGAGCTAATCTCGATTAGGGGTCGACCGATACAGGTTTTTTAATGGCCGATGCTATTCCGATTTTTTTTTCATCACCCTTGGCTGATTCCCGATTTCCGATACCGATATCCGATATTTGGGGCCGATATGGGTTAAAAAAAAAGGTTAAAAAATGACTATTCCATGTCTCAAGTTAAAAATAAACATTCCTTTAACATTATCAAATTGAGGTATAACTTGTAACATTTAAACACCCACTCTAACAATCAAGTCATGTCTAACAATCAAGTAATAAAAAAACGAAGTGTCTTGGTGCTTTTAAAAAAAACCCGAATGACATAGAATAATAAATATTGCGTATCGGCCAAAACCACACGCGTATCGGCCAATACCGATACACTTAAAATATGCAAATATCGGGCCGATATCGAACCGATATATATATCGGTCTATCCTTAATCACATATCGACAGGACACTCCCTCTCTTTTGGTTTCTTACTCTTTGTTTCTCAAACCCCCTCCTGCTTTTATTTTCCTGTTTCTCTGTCTCTGTCTCTGTCTCTCTTTGTCTTGATCTCTGTCTCTCTCTCTCTCTCTCTTTGTCCCTATCTCTCTGTTAAAACACTATCTCCGTTTACCTGCTTTTCTGGGCCCTCTCACATATCTATCCTGTCTCGCTCTCTTGCACCCTCTGTCTTGTTCTTTTTCCCTCACTCAGCCCCTCTTTTCTGTCTCACTTCCCTCTAGCTCTCTCTCTCTCTGTATTTGTCTTTCTTTTTCTCTCCCACTGCTATCTCTCTCTCTCTCTCTGTCTCTCTCTCTCTCTCTCTCTCTCTCTCTCTCTCTCTCTCTCTCTCTGAGCTGTGTAGTGCAGTTAGAGAGTGAAGGTCATAGAGGACGTGCTGTGAGCATCTCGGTGTGATTGCAAAGCCTCTGATGCCCCTCTTAAAGAGAGGGCTGCTGCTAGTGGTTAACTCCAAACGCCTCAGCCCCGGGAACACTTAAGGGTAATGGCCTGGCAGTCTAATAATGAACGTTTTGTTACAAAGGGTTAGATTTAATCAACGTCTTTGTCTCTGTGTCTACACGTGCGTGTGTGTGTGTCTGTCTGTCTGTCTGTCTGTCTGTGTCCCTGCTTGTGTGTGTGTGTTCCTGCCTGTGTGTGTGTGTGTGTGTGTGTGTGTGTGTGTGTGTGTGTGTGTGTGTGTGTGTGTGTGTGTGTGTGTCTGATCGTGTGTGTGTGTGTGTTTCTGTGGAGATTCTTCTTCAGCCAGGTTGTTTAGTTGTTGGCAACTGGCAACTTCTGGACAGGTTGTCAAGATACAAAAATGGAGTTCAGTTGCCTATAACTAAACTCTTGACTGTGCCTGCGTGTGGGGTTATTACGTCCATATTTGTATGAATGTGGAGGTGCTTTATTGTGAAAGGCCTTTTGGCGTGTATCCACCTCACTCTCTTTGTTTGCCTCAAACTCTGTGTATGCTTTATTGGCATGACAAATGATGCATTATTTTGCCAAAGTTCCCTAATGACTGACCACTAACAGCGCTGTTGTATTTTCCCTTTGTTTATTGTGGTGGATTTTTGTTTATGCCAGCCTGTGGTTGGACGTTTATGTTTGGCCCGAGCTCACATCCTCTGCCTCTCTTCAGGGGCCGACCGAGGACTCCAGGCTCTTCTATTGGATAGTTTACCTCCTAACTTCACCTGATTTTCTCCGGAACCAGCTTTGTAATATAGGCACCAGCTCTCCTTTCTCCTTTCTCTTACTTTCTCAAGCATGTGGTGTTTAGGGGGATGTTTTTGTGAATTTGGAAATGAAGAGAACAGTGGGGCTGAGGCTTTGTTTTTTTTTTTTCCTGCAAACTCTGTGGATGTAGTACTCCCCAACTGTGAAGATTTATAGTAATTATGGAAATTGGTCCAGTAAGCAAGTTGAAGGGCTTTTTAATTCTCTGTCTGTCTGTCTGTCTGTCTGTCTGTCTGTCTGTCTGTCTGTCTGTCTGTCTCTCTCTCTCTCTCTCTCTCTCTCTCTCTCTCTCTCTCTCTCTCTCTCTCTCTCTCTCTCTCCAGCCCCGGGTCCCTTGGGAGAAGCGTGCGTTCCCCCTCAGCATTGAGGAAGAGGAGGCCCTGAAGTTTGTTGAGGAGGAGGAAGATAAGAAGGCGCCTCCTCCGTTCGTGTGCTGGTCTGGGGAGGAGTGCAGCGGCGACTCCAGCGATGAAGATGGAGGAGGAGCAAGAGGAGGAGGAGGAGGGGACTACAGCGGCTCCGAGAGAGGAGACCCCACACCGCCACCCAGTGGACGCAGGCGGAGGCGCACCTGGGCCAAGGCTCCCAGGCTGCACAGCTGACGACGCCTGATGAAGTTGCCATGGCGCACCACACAGGTGATGCGATACTCCGTGCAGTGCAGCCCCCACTGGACCACCACACACACACACATTTGTCACATGATCTCTCCATAGTGGTTCATTGTTGTCCAAGTATATTCCAAGTACATTGTATGCACAATGTTACTCAGGTGCTCATCTGTAACACATGAAGTCAAAATCCAAACAAGAAGGGTAGAGCAGAGGCACTCTGCCATTTGGGGAAAAAGATTTTAAAACGCCTTTAATATAATAGGGCAAATCTATTTAAAGACGCATGGGCCTACGTTTTGTGGCCATATTGGTCTTTCTCATGGCTGCTTTTTAAAATCCCAGAATCCCAGAAATGAAGTCAATAAAACTGTTTGTTTATAGGTGGAATAGGTTACAAGAGACTACTAATAATTTAAAAAGATGATAATGAGGATGCTTTGAAGCTCAGCAGCACAATCACATCATATCAGGACCTGTGTGAAGCTGGCCCCCCCTCCGACCCAAAATGCTGAAATAACACTGCAGATTGTTTGTGCTACGTTTGTGCCGGATTGTGCTGTAAAAATGTTCGTTTGTGCTATTAAGGCTTTTGAGTAATTTAAATACTCAAATACTCATAATACTAATACATTTTCAATGGGCAGCCCCCCCTCCACGTCCATATTTCTCCTAAGTAGTCTCAATCGAAGGGAATTTGTTTGTGCTCATTTGTGCAGTGAAAATTAACGCTTCAATCACTTGTTTTGTAAAATAACAGCCGTTTTATTGCTATTATTAAAACGACTGTAACTTTACAAAACAAGTGATTGAAGCGTTACAGGTCATATCAGGTGGTTGTTTTCTGGACTGAAGGGTAACAGAAGGGCGATAACGATACTGCCTCCTTCCAATGCGATACAGTATTGTGACTGCGTATCACGATCTCTCTGTTCGTCAAAGCCCTACCGGACTCTAATCTGTCCTTTTCCCCACACATGCCATGGGTGCAATAGTGCATTGTGTCACAGCACCCCCACCCCACGCGCGGCTCATTTTCACCATTTCTTTTTTTCCCCGGCAATGCCACTTTGTGTGCCACGCGCACATCAGGCGTTGTTTACAGTGACAGGGCTTATTTGGTCAAATCCTCCCTCATTGCCCAAAGGATTATATATTATCTGCGCAGCATCTGCTGTTGTGCTATACATTGTGTATGTGAGATGCTTCAGAAACGCCTGTGGGTAATCCCGCAGCCAGACACAATCCATACTAACGCACAACTGCTGCGTCTCACGATTCAGCCGTGTTTACTGTATTATCTGGTGCTGATGTCACCACTGTTGTGTGCCGTTCCTCTAACACAAATGTCTGGCCAGAGAATCTGGAACTGATGAGAAGGGTTTATTTGCTGAAGCTGTCCAGGTGGTACTGCAACTAGTTGGCGATCGTGGGCAACTAAGTGAAAAATGAACTGATCAAGCTGCTTAAAATAAATTTTCTTTGTATCATTTTTTGCCGCGCAATATTCATTTTACATTCGATACTAGTCATAAAAAGAAGGCGTCTGAGTCTTAATAAGTTTTTTTTGCATCCATTTTTATTATTCAAGTTTTTGTGGGGCCAAATCCATATACTTTAGCTATATATGCTAGCCAGGACAGGTCAAAATCTTCTGCCCTGGAAGAAATACTAAACACCTATGGAATTTGACAATACCTTCTCTAGTATAATACCAACCATAGTTCTAAGCAGGATATTTGTATTTGTGAGGTTGATGACTGGAAATCGGAATAAAGAGCATTTAGCCCTATTGACTCACATTTAAGTTTCCCAGTCATCACTTCTACGTGGAACTGCACGTTTTTGATGGTACAATAGTCAAGTCGAGTGTACTCTATTGTTAAAAATCTATGTAACAGGGTAAGCACAGATGTTTGAAATTGGAGCCAATGGGAGTGACCATTCTCACATGCTCACACTTTCTTTGGTGTGACTTACCTGTAGTAATTTACTTACATGTAAAATACCGGTACACTGATGTCACCACTCTTGTGTGCTCTTCCCCCAAAGCTGCCAGCTGCCAAGATGTGACCTCCGGAGCTCACAGGAAATGACATCATGCCGCGGAAGCCATGCCTGTGAAAGAGGTGCCACTGTGTTCAAGCGTCCGGCAGATACATAATGGACCAGTACCAAGAGAGTCAAAGTTGGGGAGTCATGTGACTCTTTCAGGCCACAGTGTGTTACTGTAAAGTATTCTTTTGTAAAGTTATTATTATTATTTATTTATTTTTTCACCCATCTTCATGTTGGGCCACATTATTTGTAAGATGGATGTGGATCTGCGGACATCTTGAAGAATTTAAATAAAAAAACAAGACAAGCTTTATTTTTTTCCAAAATGCCATTTTGTCATTTTCAACGTCATACTGCCCTTTTTATGTATTTATAACACTAAAAGTGTATATTATTTGCCATTTGTTTTTTGGGTGTGTAAGACACAACATGCAGTACCTGCAAACTACAGCCATTTTGATTTATGAATTGTATATATGAAATATAGTTTCTGAGCTGAAATGTGTTAGTTCATTGTTAAAATGTTTTTATATCTTTATAAGTTGTTATAGAGCTGTAGAACATTACAGTGTTGTGGGTTTAGGTGTATTTATTTATTTATGTATAATGTATGTGTGTGATGGCCTTTCTGTCTTTTTCTATTTCTCTCTCTTTCTCTCTCTCTCTCTCTCTCTCTCTCTCTCTCTCTCTCACTCTCACTCTCCCGGTGTCTCTCTCTCTTTATTTCTCCCTCCCTCACGTTTTTTCTCTGTTTCTGTCTGTATGCCGATGAGAAGGAGAACAGAGGGAGAGAAAAATAGAGACCATTTTTGTGTCCAAGTCTGTGTGTGCATGTTCAAATGTGGACCATCTGAGTCACACCAAAGTATCTAAACAATATTTTTTATTTGGTACTTGCCCTCAGAGCAGATTCATGTTTCAATGTTTCCAGTGTTTTAAAGTGATGTTCAGTGTGTGTGTGTAAGCGATGTTCTCTTCTTTACGTAGTTCACAGTGTGTCATTGTAACATGGTTGACGTGAGGATGTTGGAAGTAAAGTGTTGATCAAGAAAACGTGTTTGGCTTCTTTCTCCGTGTTTTTTGACAAGCCTCTGGAAGACGATGGAACTGTCTGTGACATCCGCCATTGTTTATTCTCGGTTTGCTGTCACTATGACATTTAAAAAGAAAAAAAATGTTGGTAACACTTTATTTTAGGGATACATCTATTAGCACTAATGAATACAATGTTCCTGTATAAGTAACTTGTAAGGCATGTACTAAGCAAAATCAAACATTTGTTAGGCATGTATTCGCAAATGTCTTGCTCATGCACAATAAGGGATTTATTACCAATTTAACCTTAGTAAGAGCCTAGTAGGCCTTAGCATTTGCTTAGTGCATGCCTTACAAGGCAGGCATTAACATTGTATGTATTAGTGCCAATAGATGTATCCCTAAAATAAAGTGATACCAAATGTTTTTAGGGCTTTTTTGGTTTTAGTATGACAGAAGCAAGACAAGGCAATTTATTTCTAAAGAGCATTTCATACATGGAAGCAATTCAATGTACTTTACGAAGACATAAATACCATGCAAAAAAGTGAGAAGATAAAAAGCATAATAACAATAGCCGCGCAAGGCGTGCGGTAAAAGAAGACAAAGGCAGATACAACAAGATAAAAAAGGAAGGAATAAAACAGGAAGTTAAAAAACAGATAAAAAAGCTAAAACCCTTGAAAACATCTAAAAGAAGGCATCTGAAAGGCCAGGAAACAAGTTTCAGAGAGAGATGGGAAAGGGTTGGGATATGACCCAGGCTGAGACTTGAACCAGTATCCCCATGAGCATGCAAGCCCTTATACAGTATACAGGTGCCTTAGTGCGCTGCGCCTGGCCTGGAATTTTGTCATTTTAGGGGCAAGGCCACTTGGCCTTTTGAGCTTTTTTAAGGGCACTAAGGCCAAAGCCAGGGCACCAAGGCCATAAATTAAAACAAAACACTAATGGATAAAAGCGGCTGGTAAGTTGGTCTTTTTTAGTAATCAAATCGAAATGTAAGCAGCACTTGGCAGGCTGGCTGGTGTTAATTCAGAGTGAACGCAGTGCAAAATACAAGAGTGCGTGAGGGTAGGGTAACCATGTCCGTGACCTCAAAAAGGAGGACAAGTTTTTGGGGGTCCTCCCCCATGAAAATGTGCGTTTCTTAGATGCAGTTTCATGCATTTTAATGCATTTTAATCATTTAGGTGTCCAGCTTAATGCTAACCTGCAAAACTTCGTCAGGCAGGGCATCAATGCCACTGTGGCCTTATGGCAGATATTTTTTTTCAAGGGCACAAGGCCAAAGTGGGAGGGCACGAGGGCCATGGGTGGCCCTCACGAAATTCCTGCCCTGGCTGCGCCACAGCATCCCCATTTCTCAACACCTCGAGTGTTTTTGGATCCCATCAAAAGCCATTTTGACGCTGCAAGTTCCAAACTAGTAATGCTGCCTGCCTGTCTGTCTGTTTGTCTATCTGTCTGTATGCCTGTATGCCTGCCTGTCTCTCTGTCTTTACCATATGGGTCTAGAGATCCTCATACAATGTCATGGTGATAATTGCTAGGAATGGAACTGAATGGAGTTATGAACAAGTGAAGCAACTGAAGTAACTCCAGAGTTGCCCAGTAGAGGGCTCTGTTGTGTTTTATTTACATCTTGGGTCTCTGTCTGCAATGCCTAGTTCATGCGCCTCAAGAATACTTGGACTGTCCAGGCATGAAGGTTTATCAATATAAGCCTGTGTTCAGTCTTGCAGGTATACTCTGCTTTGGATGTTAAAAATAAGCAATTGAGTGCACCACTCTCATTGATGTTGTGAATATCATTAAACCTGTCTCAACATATTTCGGACATAAGGACAGATGGTTATTGCACATCACAGCACTTGAAATGTTAATTAGGTGAACATTCCCTGTTAGCCATGCTCTCTCTCTCTCTCTCTTTCTCTCTCTCTCTCTCTCTCTCTCTCTCTCTCTCTCTCTCTCTCTCTCTCTCTCTCTCTCTTTCTCTCTCTCTCTCTCTCTCTCTCTCTCTCTCTCTCTCTCTCTCTCGCTCTCGCTCTCGCTCTCTCTCTCTCTCATACTGCTCACTGTGTACTTTACATGTGCGAGTCATTTATGTGTGTGAGTGAGGCATTCCTGTGCCTGATTATCTGGCGAACCTCTGAGTTTGGGAGTAAAGCTAACCCTGCAAGCCTCCTCTACCACCATCAGCAGCAGCAGTGAACCATTTGCTGTGAACAGGGTTGCCAGATGAGGCTGATGATTTCCAGCCCAAATAATGCTCAAAACCTGCCTGGAAGCACTAAATCCCACCTAATTATATTGATTTCTATGCTAAATAGCATTTTTCCCTGCAGATGGCTATCCTAAGCAGCCCAATTAGGCGGGAAACCGCCCAATCTGGCAACACTGTCTGTGAAGCTTCTCAGTAAGAAAATGCTGTGTTATTACAAGACTACTCATGCACTCTAGAAGATCATCTGAAGATGTAATCGACTCTCTAAGGGTCGAATTAACACTTTTACTGCGTTGGCAGCGGCTGGTGTCTGGCATCAGCTTGTCTCTGAAGCGTCTGGAAGACTGAGAGGTGTTAGCAGCAGCTGCAGTAGCAGTGATGGGTAATGACCCAGCCTCCGCGTTCATGATTACCTCAGCAGGTAAACGGGGAAGACGGGGTGGCTCAGTTCAGCTGGCCTTTCAGCCCTGGCTAAAGTGGCCAGGAGCAGGGCCGGATTAAGATGGCCTAGGGCCCCTACAGTAGGTGGCTGTGAACCCATCCCCCCGGAGGCCAAATTTCCTGACGAATTTTGCATGGACAGTGTCATAATTACGGTCTTGGAATTAAGGATAACATGTCTACCCATTGTACTGAACACCACAGAAGATTTTTTTCAATATTCTATCTTGTTACAATTTGGCATTTTTGTTCACTTCTGGCCTATCAGGGGCCCTAGGTAGATGGGGGCCCTAGGCTGCAGCCGTATCCAGCCTGTGCGTTAACCTGGACCTGGCCACGAGGTGTTTGATCCATGTCACCGCTTTAGAGCAGGCTACAGGTGACAGTTTCAGAGCCTTTACATGTCTGTCTGGCCTGGCTGTGTTGGTGAAAAGACTGCTGTAGGGACCAGTGCTGTGATGAGACTGTGTGACATTCCCCAGCTCTTTGTCTGTTTCTCTCTTTCTCTATCTCTGCCCCCCCCCCTCTCTCTCTGCCCCTCTCTTTCTCTTTCTCTCTCTCTCACATGAGCCTGTGACTCTTTCTTTCTCTCACTGATCCTAGAACAGTGCACCCCCCCCCAGCCACTCTCTCCCCCCCTGTGACTGAAGACGTGTGAACTGTTGTGGGCACCAAGGGCGTGCCGGCCGGCCGCTCTGATATCGATCGTCTCTGAGAGTTGGGGAAGCGTGTGCAGTCAAATGTGGCTCCCCTGCCTCCCTGCTACTGAGCCTCTCCCACATACAGATGCCATTGCGAATCACTCAAGAGGATATCAACAGGGACGGAGCTATGGGGTGGGGGTGGGGAGCAGGGCATTCGCCCCAGGGCCCTTCTGTATTGGTGGAGGGGCCCTGTTGCAACCTTGGCAGGCCATATGGGGGGCCCTATCATTGTCTTGCCCTGGGGCCCTGTGCGCGATTTTTCCGCCACTGGATATTAATATTTATCCTCCTGTGAGAAACCAGCGCCACCAAAAGCATTGTGCACAGAACATGAAGATATTATATTTTATCCTCCAAACCCTTATCTCTTTCCTTTACCCTCTGTGTGTACAGTATCATATGCTTTTGCACACTTAAAGCTTAAATGCTTTGTTTACCACCCTGATAGCAAAGGTTCGTTGAATCGACGGCGTTGGGTATTTTTATTCGCATTGATTTGATGATAATCGGTGCCGATTCAATCTCCCTTTGTCCCAAAGCCATTCTCATATTGCTATTTAACCCTTTAGCGCAGAGCCTATGTTATAACCTTACTGTCACCAAAATTGTAATGGCTATGTCTTTAATCTGTTACTTTAGGTTCTTTGTAATGTCATAGCAATGTTTTTATAATGTAGCTGAGTATTTTCCCAGCAAATAGTGATTAGGCCTGCCAGAGACCCCATCTGCACAGAGAGGCTACACAAGTCTCTGTCTGTACTTTATTTTTGTTTATTCAGACAATGTTCTGTGTTTTTGTTTGGAAGGTTAAGTTCTGAAATGAAGAAGGTCAGAGCTATGACAGCAGATAAACCCCCCTAATAATTATTGGGTGTTGCAAATGGAAGGAGGTTAGGAAAGAGGATATTGTCCACCCCTCGCATTGCACTGTAGTGTAGGTGGCTAATAATGAATAGGCCCCTGTGTCCTCTGTGGGCTCAGGAAGATGAATTACTCTGAAGTATCCCCCTGTGTGCACACTGCACTGCACCAGGCCTGTCGATAGAGGGGAGGGGGGCAAAGGGGTATGTTGTCCCGGGCCCAGGGAGATAGGAGGGCCAGAATTGGGTCCCCATTACATTGTATGTACAGACGGTCCCCATACAATGCACAACCTTCGACGCGGCAATGACACGTCATCTATCGCGTCACCTACCGGGCCTATTGTATTGGGCAGGGGGCCCTTTTGGATTCATTTGTCCTGGGCCCAGCGAAAGCTGTCAGCGACCCTGCACTGCACTGCCATCCGAGTGAAATAAGGAAATGCTTCACTGAATTTCCAGTGGGGGGGAGCATAATTCTGTATTGACGTTCGCATAGAATCTTTTAGTGGAATGTGCAATTTATTTATTCTCAGCCAAATTCAAAATGGGGACTCTCATTCTTTCTCTCTCTCTCTCTCTCTCTCTCTCTCTCTCTCTCTCTCTCTCTCTCTCCCTCTCTCTCTTTCTCTAACACCTCTCTACCTTGCATTTCCCCCCTTCCCCTCCCCACTTCTCTGTTCTGTGCTTTGTGCTTTGCTCTCAACCCCTGGGGAGGTAACTGATGGTGGCTCATTTTTAATTCCTACTTCCCCATACTCACCACTCTGTGACTCTAGGCACAGAGGGGATGAATGAATGAAAGGAACATATAGACTCTCAGTTCTTCATCACAGTCCAGGTTGGACTGAGAGTCTGACACGTCGTGCTATTACATTTTGGGAGCTTCAAACAGTGTTGCGGACTTATATTTTCCCTTCAATGATCTTTTATTTGGTCCAGCACCTGTGCTGCTGATGTCCGCCCATTCTCTGGCTTTTTGGAATGAATGAATGAAGGTTATCTTCCACACACCGCGCTCTTCCGTCTTGTTGGTGCATCTCTGAAGTAATCTAGTAGTAGGAAATGGATCGCACTCAATTTTTCTTCTTTCTTGTTGTTTTCTTTTTATTTTAACATTGCCAGTCCCTGCAATGTTAAAATAAAAAGAAAACAACAAGAAAGAAGAAAAATTGAGTGCGATCCATTTCCTACTACATTGAATGAATGAACCCAGCTGGTAGGAGGAGCAGGCACTACGAGCGTCAGCTGTAAGACTGGAATGACGTGCACACACTGGTTAGTACTGTATAATGCACTGAGAGCATTTGTAACTTTGCATGTACCGTACTCATGCATATTTTCCCTATGGCCATTTGTAACAAGGATTGATCGGCATGTGCCTGCTTTTATGGCATGGACATCCATCTTCTCTGAATCACACTTACCATCACTTACGGTACCATCCTTTTCAGAAAAGTCCTTCATGGCCCCACCATGGTACAAATGGTAGGGCACTCGTTTGCTATGCGGCCGACCTGGGTTCGATTCCTGGCCCGGGTCCTTTGCTGACCCTTCCCCGTCTCTCTCTCTCCCCTCTCACTTCCCGTCGTTACCCTCATTGTCCTGTCAAATAAAGGCAAAAAAAGCCCTCCCAAAAAAGAAAATAGAAAAGTCCTTAATCCATTGTGTAATAATATTTTCAAGTTGTCCATAAACAATTTTATTTTATCATTGTCACTCAGAAGCACTAATTCCTCAGTAATTACCTCCATCAAAAACTGCAGTGTTCTGGCAGGCTTTATATTCACCATTTAAAGATAATTTTGATGGAATCAGGGATGGTATGGGGTGGCAATGTGGTGAGGCACTCACCACTTCTGATAGGCCTGGCTGGTGTCTGGTGTCTGTCAGCCCGTCTCTCTCTCTCTCTCTCTCTGTCTCTCTCTGTCTCTCTGTCTGTCTGCTTGCTTCCACTCCGCAATGTTGTGTCTGGGTTCTGACTGAGTGCCGAAGCTGCCAACGCCAGCTGTGATGGGCCTGGCTGGCTTCAACACACACACACACACACACACACACACACACACACACACACACACACACACACACACACACACACACACACACACACACACACACACACACACACACACACACACAGGCTGGCATGAAGCCACATAGCACATGGGGAGAAGACGAAGAAAAAAAGCTTTTGACTTTTGGCCCGAACTCATCAACTGTTATAACGACTTGGGTAGAGGCAGTGACAATGACAAATTTCTCGTTACTTTTGATATATTGATATAGGGCCTACTATTGTGCTTAATATTAATATTTACATTTCCCATGAATAGATATATAAAAGTAGCCTATGATCACGTGCGCACGCGATAACATTGATGATTGCAGTGCAGTAGCCTATGCCTTTGTTTTGCTTTTGGGATATGGACTTGGTTTTCTATACTGTTCTTTCCTGTTGTGTAATGCGCACTTCTGGGTTATTTACGGTATTTGGAGTCTGTGGGCGTGGTTAGGACTGTCTAGGAGTCTTCGGTTAGTCACTGCGCTCTGTGAGGTAGTCTGCAATAGACTGGTTGCGCCGCACAGGTAAGAAAAATATATTTATTTATTTGATGGAAAGTCATAATGTAAGGGAAATGTGGGCAGTGTATTTAATCAGCCTAACCTAATTGTATTCATTTAAAAATGACTGTTTTGCCATGCATGTGCTTTATAGAGTTTCTAATCCGTTGTTCAGTGTAAAAGAATGGACGCATTGTTCTGTTGCATGGTGGAATATTGACAGTACTTAGCGGAGTGGATGAATGATGTCTTCACAGAAAAAAACGGTGTGAATCTTGGTGACTTTTTATGTCCCCGGCCTGTTTTATACTTTGATGACGTATTTTAGTTATTTTTTCTCCGCAAGAATGTGGCCAACTCTCCAATTGCGCTTTGGTTGTGCAGTTGTAACAATACGCAATTCAAACCCGCACATTTACGAATGGCATACACGTATTTATCTTGTTGATTTGACCTGTACCGTTAGTGAGACTACTTGGTGGGGTTAGGCTGTTGGAAATGGGAGTGAAGTGCTGGATGTTAAGCCCTCACTGCGGCGTGCAGAAGGGGGACGCTGCGCTTTCAGGTCCAATGCTATGGTGCTGAAATAGGCTGTCCATCCCATTACGGTTTTCAGTCACCTCATTGCCTCTCTTTGCCGAGCCCTAAAACCATTGAGTCCCCTGATCTCTAGCGGTGTGAAACCAGGGTGTGCGAAACAATAAAGGTTGTTTATTTTCTCTACATCTTCGAACAATCGCCCATCGCCGGTCTAGCCTACCTGCTACACTGCAAAGACGAATGGAGCGGAAGGAATGTCAAATTATAACTATCTGGAGCCAGGCTATCAGTTACATCGGTGTAACCTGAAGAATGCCGCCAGCACAGCACGACTTGGCGTCTTATGTTCAGCCTCTCAACACTGTCCAGCATTGGTTACTAGTAACTCGTCTTTCTTTCCGCTCTGAAAAAGACCTGCGCAGCATTGCTGATGACACCTAGCCTCATTATGCATTCTATCTCCATTCATACCCAACGCCGTTATTCATGGCACTGGCGGTGGCGATACACAGGCAGACACGGCTCGAGGGTTATGCATGAGGTTGCTGACAGTTCCTGAACAGAAAGTGAAATTCACCTTGGGGAGCTTCAGATTTTGAGATTGTGAAGAAACTAAACAACCTGCATGGATGTACAATTCCATACCCAAGCAACTGTGTGTGTGTGATAACTGTGTTACCACCAAAAATCCGTTCTTGTTGGCAGACAGATCTCAAATATGGAACAGCCCCTTTGTTGTTTTGAAAGGTGATATAGACTATGCAGAAAACAGAATACTTGTGGGGAGTCTCTGCCCAGGCTCCAACTGTCTCGGTCTTTCACTGTCCTCTGATTTTGTTTGTAGACAATAGACTGAACCACACACACACATACACAGACACAGACACAGACACAGACACACACACACACACACACACACACACACACACACACACACACACACACACACACACACACACACACACACACACACACACACAGACATAGATGTCGGTGTACACTGCCCATCATAAAGATGTTCTGTGTAAGAGAAAGTGCTGAGTCATTTAATGATTCTCACGTCTGTGTGAGCCTTGCTGTAGCACACTAATGGGAATAGACTTCTCAGTTATCAATTTTGTGCAGTGAATGGAAATAATGTCTGCAGGCAACCAGTTGACCCCCCCCCCCTTCCCCCAAACACACACACACACACACACACACACACACACACACACACACACACACACACACACACACACACACACACACACACACACACACACACACACACACACGATGCACACGCCCCAGTCATCCCGCTCCGTCATGCCAATCGGTACATTGATGTCATGATGTCCATCTCTACTACTACTGTTCGCCATTTCATGCCTCGGATCCAGAGGACCTGCAGTATACACTGCATCAGCCAGCAGCAGAGAGAGAGAGAGAGGGAGAGAGAGAGAGAGAGAGAGAGAGAGAGAGAGAGAGTGGCGTTTGCCCCCCTCCTCCCCTCCTCCCCAAGGTGCACTGTAAGGAGCTTATTGCATAAAAAGCCCATAGATGACAATGGCAGACTGTCAGTTAGTGATGAATGCAGAGAGAGAGAGACAGAGAGAGAGAGAGGGAGAGAGGGGGGACTCATTGGTATGCGAAGGCCGTCGCCCTCCATTTTACTGCCCGTCCGTACCCGGCCAAAGGCAGACTGGAGAGAGACAGGTACAGCAACAAGCCCAGCCAAGCACCACCACCACCACCACCAAGTAACCACACACTACACAGCACATCCTGTAGTGTTAATTGAACACCTAGAGGGTCACTTTTAACAGACATCATAATGTTGGTCGTACTGTTAAAGTGTTGGATGAACACTGCAAAAAAAAAATGACGGAGTGCGACGACAAGCCGGCAAATGCTTCCAATGCTAAACAAGGAATCAAGTCAAGTCAGACACAGTTACCTGCTCGAGCCTAATGACACATTTGCATGCTGTCACACACTATAGCCATTGATTTGCATTCGATGTGAACACTCTTGTCGTGAGGCATGAGGTATGAGAATAATGTGCACATAATGACCAGAGAGAGGGAGAGACAGGAGCAAAGTGAGTGAGTGAGCTAAATCGATGGAGGTGCCAGGACCCCCACCTCACATCTGTCAGCAGGATGGACTGAGGCAGGAGCCGTCAAAGTGGGGAGAGGCGAGTATAGGTTGACTGCACACCTAGGCCAGACAAAATGGAACAAAATGCTGAATGGAACGAGGCATAGGCAGAGAATGTGTGTGTGTGTACAGAGTTGTGGTTGACGGACACTGGACTGCCTACCCAATCAGAGGCAACTCAAGGCTCAGCTGGGGGCCCCAAGCAAAGATTCAAATGAATGAACACTTGAACCAAAATCGCCATTACTGTAGTGTGAGCTGCTATTCACCAACTAGGGGCTTGGGGTCCCCAAGTGGCTGCCTGCCTATGCCTAGCCTGGTGACAAGATGTGCCTCTGTCCCCAATGGCTGTCATGGGGACAAGATGTTGAATGGAAGGGGCCCACAGACACTGACAGAGAACCCCCCCCCCCCAGAGATGTGTGTGGTACTATGTCCCTGGATGGGGATGAGGCTGGAGGTATGTGTCGACAGGATGGGCCAGAGCTAGCCAGGCCACGCACTCCTAGTGACGCAACACCTTCAGCGTTGCTTCTAGTCAGACCAAGAGCCATGTAAATATCGCTTCTGATCTCTGAGCTCCACCCACTTTGTCACAAATCAATCAACCAGTAGCAGACCTAGGGAGGCGGGTCAACCATGCAGTTTGGGAAACGTTAATTGTTATGCTGCTCTTGGTCTCGAGGAGATTTGAAAGTCGATGATAATCAGGCTAGGCCAAAGCCTCAAATGCCTCTTTTCCACTGCTCGACACAGCACAAATCAGCCTCCTCTTTTTGCTTTTTTATTGAGCTGTGTCATGCCTGTTAGAAAAGCAAAAAGTGACGGCCGAGTCGCACTTTGTCGAGCTGTAGTTCTACCTGAAAATCCCCTGTGGAAAAAAGGCAAAAGTGGAGGGAGGGAAGGAGGCCAACAATGCTTGACTACAGTACACAGGACTGACTCCTCAATGGCTGCAAGCGGCACAAAATGTTGAATGGAAGGGTGGGGGGGGCCCACAGTGGCTGAGACAGTGCCCCATACCAGTTGTGTGGTACGGTATGTCCCCTGGATGGAGGCTGGAGATTTTGAGGGAGGTGAGGGACAGCTGGACGGTGCTTTGAGGCTGGGCATATGTTGAAAAGCCTCGGTCTCAGGTACCCATGGTGCAGGAGGGGAGATAGAGATCTAGTGGCCTCTGTGTCCTGGGTATCTGTGTACATCAGCTGCTGGCGTCTGCTCTCAGGGCCTCTGATAGCATTGGCTGGGTCCAGGACAAAATCGTTTGAAAGGGCCCCCCACCCAATACATACAATGTATAATAAGGACCCAATTCTTGGCCCCCTCTCTTCCTGGGCCAGGTAAAACGGTCCCCTTTGTCCTCCCCCTGTGGACACCCCTGTCTGGCCTGCCTGCGTGCCTTCACTCGGGGAGGAGGAAGCCCCTTGAATAATGCAGCTCCTTCACATGTAACTCTTTCCTCACCTCGTCCAGGCAACACAATAAAAGCTGTCACTCAGCTCTCGGTTCCACCCACGTAGGCAGTGCTTAAACAACCCCAAGTCAAGCGCCCACGACGACGACGACGTGACAGTGACATGATGTATTGTATTTGTTTTCAGGGGCCGCTGTTACACATTAAATACAGTTGATTTTTGGTGTTAATGGCGCGTGTGTCTGAGTCAGGGGGAAATCTTTTTTACGGTCAGCCAATCGTTCGGTCGCTGTGTGTTACTGTTTTATGGGACGAGGAGGTTGACCTAGTGTCCTAGAGCAGTGTGGTAATAGTAGTGGCAGTGCTGTTGTCAGGGAAGCTGACAGGGGCCGCTGACAAAGGGGCCAATTGTCCCGGGCCCAAGAAAGAGATTGGGCTCAGAATTCGGTCTTCATTCATTGTATCAAATGTATTGAGACGGGGTGTGGGGGGGGGGCTTCCGATGGCTTTGTCCAGTCCCGGGCCCCGTCAAAGCTGCCAGTGGCCCTGACTGTAGTAGTAGTAGGCCAGGCTGTAGTGGTGTGGGATGGCACGTTGTCACATTTAGCTGGCCGACTCAGGCTGAGCTTGCCCTAATCAGGGTGACGTGGTGACCTCGATCTGGCCAGAGACGTTTGAGTCTGAGCTCCAGCACTCTGAGGGAACAGAGAATAGAATGCATGGAATGGGAATGGAGGACTGTGTGTGTGGACTCGTTCACATCTAAGGATCCAGGAATCCAACCCCCACCGCCCCGATGACAACAAAGTGACATGATCTCTGCTTTAGAAAGAAAAAGTGCTTTGTGTGTCCCCCTAGGTATGAATACGGGCACCGTGGGTGGGGCTGTTCTCTGCCTCTCTGCTGCAAGCTCTTTGGGTTCCAAGTGAATGCACTGTAATTAGAAGGAAAGAAGGGGTCTGTGCCTTTTGGGAAGAGGAAGAGGAGACAGCTGAATCTGACTTCAGTAGTGTGGTGGGTGGGCGCTATGAGAGGCTGAATACTGAGGGGAGTTGCAAGCAGGCCTGTGTGTTTGTGTATGGTTTTTATATTATTTGGGGGGAACTGTGCCCTTGTAAGCATAGGAGGAGCCATATTGCAGTTGAGTGGAGAGAGAGAGAGAGAGAGAGAGAGAGAGAGAGAGAGAGAGAGAGAGAGAGAGAGAGAGAGAGAGAGAGAGAGAGAGAGAGAGAGAGAGAGAGAGAGAGAGAGAGAGAACGCCGTCCGCCAACACAATGACCTCACTGTTCCCCTCCGTGCACGGCTGAAAACATGGAACTTCCTGCCTGAGCTATACAGCATGTTGGCCTCTCTGCTGCGTGAAATCAGTCTGGTGCCAGCCAGCACTGGGCAGTTTATAGTTACATTACCGTCAACTTGGAAAGGTGTCAGTGGGCAGCAGTGAAGCCGACAAGGGGGAACAAAGGGGTCAGTTGTCCCGGGCCCAGGAAAAGAGAGGGCCCAGAATTTAGTCCATATTACATTGTATGTATTGGTTGGGGGACCCTTTCAAATGACTATGTCCCGGACCTGGTAAAAGCTGTCATCGGCCCTGTCAGTGGGGTTTTCAATCCTCATGGAAATACGTAGAGGGGTTGGGCTGTTTGTGTCTTAGCTCGGTGCGTGACAACATGCATTGGACATGTATACTTGTATTCATTGGACATGTGTGCACACCCACACCCACACCCACACCCACACTGACTTCAGGTCAGCTCTGATTAGGTCAACTTCCTCATGTACTATACTAGTACTGTATGAGAATATCCACCAAAGCCCTGCTGTAATCTGGCCTCTGCTGCCCTTGGGTCAAAGACGTCCAAAAAGGAATTGTCATTCAGTGTAACGGATACCTTCTGCTAACTGTAAAGCTAAAAAAACATGATTTTTAAATTGTTTCAAGTGAATGGATGACAGCCGAGGCTTTCATGAATTCACTGGGAAAAAATAAAATAAAAAGAGTCATGTTTCTTACAGTTACAGTCAGCAAAAGGCATCCGTTACACTGAATGACAATTCCTTTTTGGACGTCTTTGACCCCCTTATCCCCCATCTCACCCCCCACCTTCCCAGCTTCCTCGGCCCAATTCGACCCAGTCCTTTATGCCCAGCCTCATCCACCCACCCACCCATGGGTGCCGTGAGGGGGGGTAAGGTGTTACAGATTCTAAGGGCCCAACAGCTCTGACTGGGCCCTGGAAGGATGCTGATAACATAATTTGTCATTTTGGGGGCCCAAAATTTGAATCTTTCATTTCAATCTTTCCCAACATTTTTTAGCAGCGCCCCTGCACGCACCCACACACCCGCCCCTGCTGTGTGAGTAGTCGACAGTTCCAGACTACTGAACCCACTGAAGCAGTCACATGTATCACCCAGGCTCAGTGATGGAGTCTCCATCTAGTAGAGTATTGACCAGTATCCAGGTCATTGGCCAGCACTGAGTACTGTAGGCCAGTGGAGAGAGACTGCAGAGCGTGCACTAGAGGCCTGCCAAGGGGAGGGAGGGAGGGAGGGCTCCCCCTGTAAGCAGTGGAGGAAAGCCTGGTGTGTAGTCTCTACAGGAGGCTCAGTCAAGAGCTTACCCGCGCCACAATCACCATAGTCCCTTATGGGTGATACATCTGGTGGACACCTAATAATGTTGCTGAATGCTACATGTGCGAGCTACATACCAGACGTAGTCAAGTCCTCATATCATACTGTATGTCTGTCATATCTGGTAGTAGATATGTTATAAGTACGTAAGCCTGTCTGTCTGTCTGTCTGTCTGTCTGTCTGTCTGTCTGTCTGTCTGTCTAACTGCCTGCTTGTCCGTCTGTCTGCTTGTCAGCCTGTTTGTCTGTCTGTTTTGCCTGTCTGTGTCTGACGTTGTGTGTATTGAGTTTTCCATTTTTTAGTGCATGTCGCAATGTTACAATTAGCTTTTTGTGTGTTGAGTGATTGAATGAGGCAGGCAGGGTAACTGGCCTCGTTTGCCCCAGCTCTGTTGAGCATCAGAATTTATTGGGCTTCTTGTGTGTAAGTTAAACCGTCCAATCCCTGAATGACTTGGCGTCCACAACCGCAACTCAGCTATTATTATACGGTGTGCTGTGCGGCTGCTCCTCAAACGGTATCATTATGAAAATAGATTGGATATAGAAAAACCGTCCCCAGAGGTTTGCTCATACCCACTTTTTTCCACCGCATAGTTACTACACACACTGGCAAATCATATGTAATCCCAAAGGTTGACTGACGGCTATGTGACGCCTTTCCTTCAAGAGTTCAGAGAAAAGGCCTTCGTGCCATGGCCTAAGGGTATGACACTGGGTTACTACAGATGGCGACCCGGGTTCGGATTCTGTTCCGGGTCATTTGCCGATCCTCCCTCTCACTTCCTATCACCTCTCATACTGTCCTGTGAAAATAAAGGCAAAAATGCCCCTAAAAATATATATTTTTAAAAGAGTTCAGAGAAAAGCCTTTGAACCAGGTAACCATTCTCCTTCAGACTTTCGTGTATGGCCAGCACAAGACTGTATTGCAGTGCAGGTTTTCTGCTCGCGCCCAAACAAATGACTTTTCTCCCTCTAAACAGTGTTTTTTTTTTGTTCCTGACTACGTCATTATCATTGGCGACTAAATCTTAACCCCCGAGACAGCTGTGAAATTAGTGCAGTATCTCTGTGCTGGGCGGGACAGGAGGCTTGCGCGCTCCATTCATTGCAGTGTCAGCTAATCAATGTGGAGAGTAATCATTGTCCGGCCAGCCAGCGGTGTATCAGGGCCCTACGCACCGTAGGGCTGGACTGGCCACCTGGCAATCCAGGCATTTCCCGTTGGGCCCCAGACCCTCGTGGGCGTTTACATTTTTTTATTTCTGAAAAAGGGGTCCACAAGGGTGCCGGGCCTACCGGTGAGTCAGTTGTGTGCCACTAATTATGAGGGGGGCCCCTTTAAGCCAAAAGTGCCCGGGCCATATTTCTCCCCCCGTCCAGCCCTGCTGACCGTAACGCTTCGCTCCCTCTGCTGCATGGCCGTAGTGTATGTAGTCCATTGATAAAGCACACACAGCAGCACACACACACAATCTCACAATCTCACAATATCAATGGGCATTCCCCATACTTGATGATCAGAGGACACGTCAATAACAGCTGAGCCATTTGCTGTCTTGTCTGGTGACCAGTCACAGGTTTTAGTGGCGTGATTGATTGCATGTGTACTGGACTTACTGTATATGGAAAAGAAATGTATGAAACTAGCAAAATAAATTCACCCTCAATGGATTCGACAAATCTCATTTGGCACATAAAAGTTGCACATTTCTAGTTGTTCTCATTCTGTATAGGAGTACAGAACACATACAAATGCACACAAACATTGTATAGGGCAGTGGTGCTCAAACTGTGGTACGTGCACCACTGGTGGTACTTGAGACATCTCTGGTGGTACTTGGAAGAATTCATGTTTTGTGCATTGATTTGAAGGCTGATCAAGTTGTTGCAGTCGAAAATGTCTCTTTGGTCTCACATTTTGTAATATTGAACTTTATGAATCTGAAAACATAATGCAGAATAATACTAGGCAAGCAAGAAATTTAAAAACAAACTTGTGAATGTTAGCGTAGCTGTTGATGCGTTTATTAACCTCTCCTGTATTGACTGACAAAAGTGAATATGGAAGGCCTTTGCTGCGATATTGTAATGTTGGTTGTCAAGGTGGTACTTGGAGAGCTCAGTATTTTCTCGGATGGTACTTCACACAAAAAGTTTGAGAACCACTGGTATAGGGAATGTAACTTAGCATATGTGCATGCACATACATTATTATATGGTACATCTACAAAATGTTTTATAATTATGTATGTCCCACTTATTATTTTCCTCTAAGAATGGTATAGCCATTGAATGACTGTATTGTGGTGGACACTAGGACTGTTCCATGTATTTCCTGATGGTATAGGCGGACAGGGCTGTCGGGATGAAGGGCTGTGATAATGAGTCATAGGTGTTTTCCCCTGCTGTGTGCTTCCCTGCTGGACGGCTTCTAGGCCATGTGTCCGTGTGTGTGTGTGCGCGCGTGCGTGCGTATGTGCGCGTATGTATATTCGTACGTGCGTTTGTGCGTACATGTGTATTCGTACGTGCGCGCAAGTGTGTGTGTGAGTGCGTGTGTGCATGTGTGTGTATTCGTGCGTGTGTGTGTGTGTGTGTGTGTGTGTGTGTGTGTGTGTGTGTGTGTGTGTGTGTGTGTGTGTGTGGGGACGTTCTGGGCTACTGTTTAATCTATCAATCCCCTTGCAGATCCTCCGCTAGACCATGTGACGCGTCAACCTGTGCTGAACTGACAGGTATTAAGGCTGCTTAAGTGAGCACTGCAGCCATGAGAGAGACTAATCAGCGGAGACAGCAGTGTGTGTGTGTGTGTGTGTGTGTGTGTGAGTGTATGGTGTGTGTGCGTGCGTGCGTGCGTGTGAGTGTGTGTGTGTGTGTGTGTGTGTGTGTGTGTGTGTGTGTGTGTGTGTGTGTGTGTGTGTGTGTGTGTGCGCATCCTTAAAAACACTGTGTGTGCGCATATGCATGTGTTTACAAAGCTAGTGGCCATCCATGTCTTAGCGTGTGTGTGTGTGTGTGTGTGTGTGTGTGTGTGTGTGTGTGTGTGTGTGTGTGTGCGTGTGTGTGTGTGTGTGTGTGTGTGTTATCGTGTTATCACCTGTGTTTGTGTGTCTTTGCCTAGTGTTTATGGAGGGCAGGCAGGTTTGCATAAGTCTAGTCAAAGTGAGGCCCTGTGATGTTATGTGTGGCTTACAGGGCCAGATTCATGTATCCTTTATTTAGCCAGGATTGTCCCATTGAGACTAGAGTCTCTTCTGCCAGGGAGTCCCGGTCAAAATGGCAACATACTAGTGGTGCTAGATTAAGATGACCCGGGGGCCCTAGGCTACAGTTTGCTGTGGGCCTCCCCTGGGGGCAAATTCTGTGACATAATTCCACAGACAGTGTCATAATGACAAGATACTAGGAATTAAGGATAACATGTCTACCAACAGTGGCTAGGAGAGGTAACAAGATTTAAAACTGTACTCGACATGACAGATGAGTTGTTCAATATTGCATCTTGTCATAATTCTACCATTTTTTTCACTTATGTCTGTTCAGGGTCCCCCTGGCAGGTGAGACCCCCCCCTCAACTAGGCTGCAGCCACATGTAGCCTGCGCGTTAATCCGTCCCTGGGGCCTATACCAAGAAGCTGGTTCAGGAGTAAACCAGAAAATGAGGACTCCATGCTCTTCTATTACACGATTTACCTCTTAACTTTCAGGAGGAGAGAAGTACCGCACACTCTCAAGTTAAATAAACAGTTTTTAATGTGACAACGTTTTAGCCTGTCGGCCTTCCTCAGGTCAAGTGTTACCTCTTAACTTTACCTAGTTTACTCCTGAACCGGCTTCTTAATATACTCCTCTGGTGGCTTGGTGACTGCAGGTTGCATGTGTTTAGCAGGTTTACATAACCTGTCATTGTGACGCCACTGCCCTAATCCACTTCCCCCTCCCTGTAGTTGCCTCCCTTACAGTAGCAGTGGCAGCAAGCTGAATGACAGACCTGGACCTCATCAAAAGTCCCATGTAATTTGTGTGTGTGTGTATGTGTGTGTGTGTGTGCGTGCGTGTGTGCGTGTGTGTGTGTGTGTGTGTGTGTGTGTGTGTGTGTGTGTGTGTGTGTGTGTGTGTGTGTGTGTGTGTGTGTGTGTGTGTGTGTGTGTGTGTGTGTGTGTGTGTGTGTGTGTGTGTGTGTGTGTGTGTGCGCACTTGCGTGTGTGCGTGCGTGTGTGTCTGTGTGGGGGTCTGTATTGCACATGCACGCTATAAATTGTGTATATGTGTGTGTGGGTGTGTGTTTGCAAAGGCCTGGGCCTCAAGTCTTTTACTTTCGAATGATGTTGTCAGCCAGTCTCAACACATCTTCTTGGGAATAACCTATACAGCATGTTGTGCAGAGATGAGAGACAGCAGAGGCCCTAAATGAGAAACGAGGTTTTTATGTTGTTGCCTGGACCAGGCTTTGTTTACTGTCCCACTCCCACTGCCAGTGCCTACTGTAACTCCCCACTGAAGTATGGGGGCATGGGAGCTTGCGTGTGTAACATCCTGACATTTAAAGATACAGAATCATGCTGACATAGCAGAGGAACCAGTATGGCGTTTGACTGAAACTAGCACAAATTCATATCTGTGTTTTTGTTAGACACAGTTGAGATAGCCGTACCACAAAACTGACTGAATGAGTTTTGATGTTGGTTTGAAGCTTCACCGTTCAGTCAGTTTGAAAAAGGAAATGCCTTGTCACCTCAGAAAAAAACAACGTTGCCTGATTGCGTGATGAATTCAATTCTATCCCTGTCATCCCTGGTTGACTCCCTCACTCACGGCACGGCAACATAATCTGTAGGTCTAGACTTTGTGCCTTGAAATTACTGTTCTTGAAACCACCAATGGGACAACAGCCTAGGTAAACAACAGATAGATAGAACATTCCAGACCCGAATTGATCTTGTGCTATGATGGAATCCAAATCACACAGCCCCCACATGAGAGAGAGAGAGAGAGAGAGAGAGAGAGAGAGAGAGAGAGAGAGAGAGAGAGAGAGAGAGAGAGAGAGAGAGAGAGAGAGAGAGAGAGAGAGAGAGAGAGAGAGAGAGTTAACAAACAGATAACAATGTTTGATTATCTCTGTTAATTTAGAGTAGTGTTTTTCATCGGGGTTGGTACAGCCTCCCAAGGTGTGTAGGAGAGCTCTAGGGGGGGCGTTGAGAAGGATACAGCTGAGAGGGGGCGTGCTTAGTTGTCATTGGGGGCCCTTAGTCCATTTAATTTTTTAATACTGGGGGTTGGGGGGTGGTGTCCGTCTGATGTCAAGGGGGCGTTGGGAGGCTTGTGATGAGGCCAGGTAGCTGTTTCTTCATAAAAGGTTGAGAAGCACTGGTTTGGAGACACTACTGGGATTGCTCATACTACTCCAGTATGTCATCATCATATTGCATGTGGCATGTCATCAGCCTCACTGGTGTGTCTTGAGGTCAATAGTCAATAGTGGTGAGAGTAGCAATAACTGGGTAGTGAGTAGAGTATGCCTGTTTCTTGTCCACTGGTGGCACATAACAGTCTCATGCCATATCCTCCACGTTTATTTGATTGGAGAAGTAGAGGTGCGAGGAGGAGTAATATCAGTGAGTGGTGACTGAGCATGTGTGTTTGTTGATCCGGTGCCGACACACACATATCC
>NC_085869.1:21622076-21637076 GCF_034702125.1 Engraulis encrasicolus | reverse complement strand
TAACTATTACCCTGTCTACGTACATTTTATGATTTGCAGCAACTTAAAATTTGCAGCAACCTGAAGTTTAGGAGCCCCAGGGCATCTTGATCCGGCCCTGCGTGTACCTGGTTGAGTGAGGGGAGTGGGGGGTGGTGGGGAGGAGAGCAGAGCAGGGCAGGCTCTTGTGCTGTCTGCATCTTAATCTTGTTTTGTGCTCCAGGGATGTGCAAGACCTCGGACCAGAGAGATGCATAGAGATTTGTGCCCAGGGTACAGGAGTGGTGGCAGGGCTAGTTGGAGAGGGACAGAGTGGGCTATATTCTGGTGGTGTCCTGGGAGAGAGAGGGTTAGTCAGGGGGGTCCCTCCCATCCTGTCTCATCCACACACAAGCTACTCGTATACGATAACTACTGTATAGTGCTTGGAGCTCAGTGGCTTGCCCACCAGACGGCTGGGGCCTCAAGCTGCCAGCAAAAAAACAAAAAACAAATCTGGGCTCGGCCATGCTTTAGATCTTCCATACTACACGCCTCGTCGCAAAGCAGCAAAGGATGTCTCAATGTGCCAATAAGTATGTACATTAGTAAGTCATTGTAATTTATGAAGCATGTCTACAACTGTTCCATTTGATTTGTTTACCATTGGTGTTTAAACCTTCAACTACTACTTTCAAATACATGTCTGTTTTCATTTAGGTTCATTTAGTTTTCATTTCAATGTATACTACCGGAACTGTTTTTTTGTCACACCGTCGTCTGATACACAGTTCATTCTCTCTTTGAAGGCTTCTATGACCAACATGGCTCATGCTGGTTCACCATCAACACAACAATTAAGAAGCGCAATTATCTTTTCATGCTTATCGAGGCCATGACTGTGGGGCGATAAGCTATCTTAGCCAGGCAATTAAATGGCTGTTTGTCTCTGGGTCCTGAGTCAGAGATGGTGAGATACTGATCCCTGGCAGAACGAGAGAGAAAGAGAGAGAGAGAGAGAGAGAGAGAGAGAGAGAGAGAGAGAGAGAGAGAGACAGAGAGAGACACAGAGAGAGGGATCAAGAAGGAGAAAGACGGAGGTAGAGAGGGAAGTTGCACGGCATGTGAGAGATGGGGTGAACAATAAAGAGTGAGTAGAGAGTGTGAGAGAGAGAGCTAAAATGGCTTGATGAGCCTTAGCCAATCAGCATTCACCTTGTGACTCAATTCAGCCGCTGTCCCACCTTTATGACATCACTCACACAGCTGGCAGCTGTGTTCGTCTGGCCAGCCCCGTAGCATAGCAAAGCAACTGTGAAAACATCTCTCAAACGTCCATCTCAAAATGCGTAAGGTGCGCGTACATCCCAAAAAGGCAAATTGCCACAGGTGCAGAATATAAAGTAACGCATAGGGGAAAAAAGAGAAGGAATATTCTAACACAACAAAAGCTCCCTTGACGTGATTTAATGTTTGAAAAAATGGCACTTCCATGTTCAACGTTTTACGCACCTAACGAAGACCTTACAGGTCGAAGTGTTGTGCCATTTTTTCACACATTAAATCACGACAAAGGGAGCTTTTGTGGTGTGTGAATGTTCCTTCTCTTTTTTCCCCTCAGACGACCAGCTCCCCACACAAATAACAGATTACATCAGTCAATGAAAGTGGCCAGGCTGAAGTAAATTGGTAGGCCGCCTATGTCATGTCCAGGGGACAAGGGAGTGGTGATCTAATCTGATGTACTGTAAGATGAGTGCTGGATTTCTCAAGATAGTGGCTATTTCTCAACGTCAAGTGTATGAGCCTTGGAAGTGTGTCAGCCTAATTAGTCATGCCAAGTGATTGGATACTCCGCTGAGTTCACCAAAGACTATCCAGTCACTGGGCGTGATTACGAAGGCTGATACACCTAGAAGGGTGCACACTAGACTTTGAGAAATGGCCAATGCCTTGTTTTAAGAATTTGAGACCATTTTTATTCAGCAGCCATGACATGTAGGACTGCGCCTCAGCAAAACAAATTCGTCACCCAAATGTGCATTTTGGCTCTCCCAAAAATACTAAAAACTTCTCCCTCCAGCCAAAATGGATACTCTCTAGCCTGGCAGACGCAGACTCTTTGTAACAATGACTTCAACATTTGGATTCACTTATACAAATTCCAAAGGCGGACACACACTTATGCCCTCCTGAAAACCGCTTGTGTCTCCAAGAGGGCCATTAAGTCAATGAGTTATGGTCCCCTGTTGGCTGTGGGGCTGGGTAGCTTACTGGGTGTTGGTTGGCATCCTCTGAGCCCATCCTGATGCAGCACATCTGACCAGCTCTACACGGTGAGCTCAAGCATGGCCGGGCAGACCAAACTGGCGAGGGGCTGCTGCCTGGCACTGCTGTTTGTTTGCTTATTGGCACAAAGTGGGGTACATTATAACCCCTTCCCTTCCATTCCCTTTCGCTTGCGTAATGCGTAATGCTGATGGGGCGCGCAATGCATCCTCATCTCGTTCTCACTCGCTTGCTCTCATTCGCCTAACGAGACAGAATGCTGCCGAGTGAGTCTCCATGTCAACCAGCTCACCCTCCTCTGGCCAGCCACCCACCATCACCGCCCACCCTCACTGCCCACCCTCAAATCATGAGAACTTTCCAGAAGAGAGAGAGAGACCAAGAGAGTGCTTAACACGACATGGCTGTTTGCAGTCAGGCTGCCGGCATTTTTCATTGCTCTCCCAAAACACTCAATTTTGTCCCTTTCATGCCAAGTTTCTTGTTATCCAAAAGCTGCTCTGACTGTATATAGCTGGCTCCTACTTCTCACCACTCAACAAGAGTCACATCAACCACTCACTCTCACACAAACACATGAGGATCCTCGTTATGATCTCGACCCCCTTCCTCTTCTTCTTTGGTGCACTCTAGCTCCAGATGCCAGTGAGCCATGATCAATTTAGGCGGGTCTGCGTGATGTGTAAACACCATCCAGATGCCCATTAGTAGCTTCCAGGGCCGGAGCCATGCTATAGTTAGGGCAAGCAGGGCATATGCCCCAGGGCCCGAGCTTCTCCATTACTGGTGGCGGGGGCCTTATTGTGACCTTGGCAGGCTTTATGGGGGTGCCCTATAAGTGCCTTGCCTGGGGGGATGTAGGCACTTGTTCCGTCACTGGTAGCTTCACTCTGGAACGCCAACGCCAACCCTTGGCTTGCCAGGACAATAGTGTGCCATCCATGACATGAGAAGATTTCTGTGGGGGCTTGATACAGCCTGAGACCCCCCTTTTCCCTCCCAAAGAGTGGGGGGAGGGAGGTCCCTTGGCCCTTCACCCTGCTGTAGATCTTACGCCATGTGAATTGCCAGTGGCAGCCATAGCAGCATTGCTAAAGGGTGGGTGACGACCCCCCTGGTATTGTTCATATAGACATTAATCTGTGGCCATCTGCTGGGGTAGGACTAGGAAGGGTCCCTCCTGCTCCACTGTGGAGCCCCCACTGAGTTCATGCAACCCCTCTGGCTTTGTAGCAATCTGTGCCAACACCCCATCCTACTGTCTATAGTCTCTCTTATCTGTAGTCTCTCTATCTGTCCATCTCTTTTCTATAGTCTCTCTATCTCTCCATCTCTTATTCTCTCTCTCTCTCTCTCTTTCTCTCTCTTTCTCTCTCTCTCTCTCTCTCTCTCTCTCTCTCTCTCTCTCTCTCTCTCTCTCTCTCTTTCTCTCTCTCTTTTTTTCTCTCTCTCCCTCTCTCTCTCTCTCTCTCTCTCTCTCTCTCTCTCTCTCTCTCTCTCTCTCTCTCTCTCTCTCTCTCTCTCTCTCTCTCTCTCTCTCTCTGTTTACCACTGTGTACTGTGTAACGACTTGCAACTACTCTCTTTTCCTGCTCACTTTTCTCTTGTCGCCTTTTCCTTTTCCTTTCCCTTTCCCTTTCCCTTTCCTTTTCTCTGTTTCTCCTTCTCTCTCTCTCTCTCTCTGTTTAGTTTTCTCTTTCTCTGATGTGTGTTCCTCCTGTCTCTCTCTCTCTCTGTGTTTCTCAGTCCATCTATCACACACTTTTTTGTTATCCTCCTTTCCTACTGTTCCTACTGCAGCTTCTCTCTCTCTCTTTCTCTCTCTCTCTCTCTCTCTCTCTCTCTCTCTCTCTCTCTCTCTCTCTCTCTCTCTCTCTCTCTCTCTCTCTCTCTCTCTCTCTCTCTCTCTCTCTCTCTCTCCCCTCTTTTGTTCTGTCTTTATCTTGTCATTGTTCCGTCCATGTCTGAGTCCCTTTGTGACTCCTCATCAAATGGGATTTACCTGGTGAAGCTACTTTGGGGAGAGAGAGAGAGCGAAGGAGGGAGGGAGACTGCTGGGGAGAGGTGCGTTTCAGGGAGGCCAGTAGTCGTCACCCGAAGCTGTTAGTTCTCTCTTTGGGATTACACCCTAGGCCTTCTGCGCGATTAAATATTCGCCATCCCACCCCCCACTGCCCCATGTCCCTATCCCTGCAGCACCAGCAACACATCACAAAAGGAAATGATAGGATTAGTGATGGAATGGAGGGGGAGGAGGGGATTTATTTAAAAAACAGAAATAATACACAGCGCTACTTAAAGCAGAGGACACCCCCCCCCCCCCACAGGCATTAATCTTCCCCCCTCCTGGAGTGAGCACGCTCGGTCAAAGGAACCACCACCACCACCCTCCTCTCCAGACAGGGAGCTAGCTATAGCCTGCCCTACAAAGGCCAAGAGCTGTAACTACGCCAACATTGAAACTGAGAAGAAGGCCTTCAAAGTATTGGTATTAGGTTAGGTATGGCAATGACAGCAATATCTCTAAACCTGGATATATCTGGACCATAAGATAAAGGTGGTGTTATGCAGACTATTTTCAGTCTAAACTCAGCTTTAACAATATGTAGTTGGGTCACTTGACGTTTCAGCAGTGGCACACGTCAGGGCAGCGCAACAACAGCCAGTGCCACTATTGTATTAATTATTTGTTTGTTTGTTTGTTTGTTTGTTTTAGTGGCCTGTCTAAGAGGCATATTCATTGTAGAATATCAACCATCAATTACTACCTCATTCATGGGCATTAGATGCCGTTGCGCCACCTGACGTCCGGTGAGCCCCCCCAAAAAAACGTCTCAACCCAGTTACTGCACTTTGCCTTTGTAGGGCAGCAGCGAGCTCTGTCGTCAGAGATTGTTTAAGTATATAGAGATATGCCATTGTAATAGGTTGCTATGGGCACCTAACGGGACCAGGTTCCGGTCTGCCTAAAGGGACGTGTCATAATGCTCCTAGCATTGAATAGAACAGTCCTTAGGTCTGCCTAGGTCTGCCTAAAGGGGGATTTCACCCCCTCCCCCTTGCAATAATAGAACCCGGAAACAATGGGCCAATGGAACCTCTCTCTCTCTACCCTCTCTGTTGTCTTGTCTGGGCCTGGGTGGCCCATGCAGCGACACAGTTTTATGTGTCAGCAAATTGGGCTCAGTGCTGTGCAGTGAGCAGCGGCAAGGCTGTCATATATTTAACAACAGCCAATCGAGAGGCCGCCTCTGCCTCTGCCTCTGCCTCTGCCTCTGTTTTTGATTTGTTAAAGCAATCTGCTGTTGTGGCTGACCCAAGCATGTTTTTATGCGTCTCTTGATGTCCATTCTCAGGCTTGGGGATGGAGGGAGGAAGAGAATAAAAAAAGAAAGAAAGAAAGAAAGAAAGAAAGAAAGAAAGAAAGAAAGAAAGAAAGAAAGAAAGAAAGAAAGAAAGAAAGAAAGAAAGGTTTGTGTCTTGTGCCAGGTCCTATATTTAAACTGCTGCTGACAACGCATGCTGGGGATAGCCTTGGAAATGTAAGGCAACCACAACATTAGATGGATCAGTCTCTTTCTCTCATTCTCTCGCTCTCTCTCTCTCTCTCTCTCGCTCTCTCTCTCTCTCTCTCTCTCTCTCACTCTCTCACTCTCTCTCTCCTGACCCCCTGTGTACGAGTCGGTATGCTGTGCTCTTTGTTTTCCCTCATTTCTTCTCTTCTCCAGCCCCCTGCGACTCTCCTCTCCTCTCGCTCTAGGATTTGATTGTTTGGTGTCCATGGCAACCTGCATGGGAACAGCCAATCACGACTGCCAAGGTCCCTGTGGACCTCTATATGTTGACCCCCCACCAGTGCAGTGCACAGGGCAGAGAGAGAGAGAAAGAGTGAATGAGGGAGGGGAGGTAAACCAAGAGACACGGAAAGGAAGGAAAGCAGGAAGGAAGGAAGGAACAAACAAGCTAGAGGAATATCCCAGAGAGCTTATTTTTTGGCATTTAATATACAGTACAAGATATATTATACACACATGCATAAATAGCCACTGGGTTAGCCTTGCTGAAGGCCTCTTCACCCATGTACGTATACTGAGGTCTAAGGAGGCGAGGTAATGGTGATATTTGAGCTGTAAACATCTGATAACCATTAGTCTATGGCTGACACAGTACCACATAATACAGTATGAGTATATAATATACTAGTATGTATAAATGCTGAGAGAAAGTAATGCCTCTTTTCCACTGCCGGTTCTCTGGTAGGCCTACAGCTCGACACAGTGACCGGCCGCCGCTTTTTGCTCTGTGATTGAGCTCTGTCGTGCCCAATCGGAAAGCAGAAAGGTGGGGCCGCGCTGTGTTGAGCTATAGGCCTACCAGAAAAACATCAGTGGAAAAGAGGCATACGTTAGCAAAGGGAAAAACCAGAATAGAAAAGAGATGTGTGTGTGAGAGATGGGAAAGGCCCAAGAGGCTCAGCGTTTTGCACCACTACCAAGATTATCTGCATTCTTGCCTGGACCCTAGCCTGGTCCAAAGGATGGATGCAGCTAGAGTTCCTTGTACTGTACATCTGCAGTGTGTCAGCATCACCACTTCCACATGCTTTTCATTGTGCATCGAATGTGACAGCATCATTTAAGATGTCACACTGCGGCGGTGGCAGTTAAAGCTAGTGCAGTCCATCAAAGTTCAAGAGAGTGAGCATAGAGCGAACCTGATGACGCATTGGGCGAAACGCGTTGTTCGCTCCGAGAAATAAAGTAAAGAAAAGTAAGCAGTGTGCGGTGTCTCTTGAATTTTGTTCACTAGTGCAGTCCATGTTGGCTACCACCACCAGGGTTGCTGACAGCTTTGGCTGGGCCCGGGACAAAGTCATCTGAAAGGGCCCCAAATCAGATGCAAACAATGTATTGAGGACCCCCTGTCTCCCTGGGCCCAGGACAAATGACCCCTTTGTCCCCCCCTACATCCCTGACCACCACCATCTGTAGTCCTCCAGAGGGAGTCAGCTCATCCCTCAGACATTTGGCAGGGCGGCTGATAGCTTTGACTGGGCCTGGGACAAAGTCATCTGAAAGGGCCCCCCTCACCCAGTACATGCAATGTAATGAGGACCCAATTCTGGGCTCCTCTCTCTCCCTGGGCCCGGGACCACTAACCCATTTGTCCCCCGCCCCCATGTTGGCTTCCCAGACATTTTGGGTGGGGAACATCGTCTGGGGTAAGACTGCCATGTAAAGAGGGAACAATTGATGTGGGCTGTTCACCAAAAGAAAGTTAGTGGCTTTAGAGATGTCTTAAAATGATCTCATGAATAGCTATATGTAGTAAGTGAACACACTACTTTCCACTAAACAGCGGAAATAAACTGGCTGGGATTTCTTTCTATTTTCCATCCAATCCTGCTATTTATATATATTTTTTATTCATCTGTTTATATCTGTCTAGGGAACCTCTGCTGCAAAGATTAACTTAAAAGAGCGGTCACTTGAGAGCTGAGGGGGGGGAAAGAAGTCTACATTATTCCTCTGCCGGTTTGGGGCCTTTATAGTCTGTTCTGCTTTCTTGGCTGGCGTCTTCAGCGCAGCATAGTCAGTTGGTGAGTATTGAGCCGGACTCCATATTGGCTTCAGACCTTTGCTTTCACAGGTCCTTAGAGGAAGGAGGCGCAGCAGGTACTATATATGCAGCAGGGGTCAGATTGTGATGTGGTAGAGGCTGACCCTGCTGGATCACGTGGCTGACATTAACGCAGCGGAGGAAGAGCAGGAGGAAGAAGGGGAGGAGGATGAGGAGGAGAAGGAGGAAGAAGAGGAAGAGGAGGAGGGGAGGAAGAGGAGGAGGGGGAGGAGGAGGAGGGGGACGAAGATGAGGAGGAAGAGGAAAAGGAGGAGAGAGGAGGAGGAAGAAAAGGAGGAGAGAAGAGGAGGAAGAGGATGAGGAAGATGGGAGGAGGAGGAAAAGAAGGAGAGAGGAAGAAGCAGAGGAGGAGGAAGATGGGAGGAGGAAGATGGGAGGAGGAGGAAGAGGAAGAGGCTAAAGTTCCCCTGTTGCTCCTCTGGAAAGGTGACGCCTTGTGGGTCACTTCCACTGATGTACGAGCCGTGTCATGTTTTCCATCTCCCAGGGATGCCTTGACCTTTCCTCTTCCCCCCTTTGCCTGCCTATACCTGCCAGGTGACAGCGGCATCTTGTCGATCTCCGTCTTCCTTCGGCTGCCAGGTTTCATCACGGCAGGGTGTGTGAGCGTGTGTGGATGCAGTGTGTGTGTTTGTGTGTGTGTGTGCGTGTGCGTGTGTGCGCGCGCGTGTGTGTGCGCGTGCGTGTATGTGTGTGTTTATGTGTGTGTGTGTGTGCGTATGTGTGTGTATGTGTGAAACCAGCAGAAGCCTCGCAGCAGGCCAACGATGAGATCCATAAATGTCAGGAGTTGTCACCCGCAGATGGAACTTAGTGATTCGTGAGGGGGGGGGCTGTTGAACCCGATGCGCTTATGTGGCCTGACAGTCCCCGCTGGGGACACGCCTGCTACCACAGCATGGCGGCAGACCGCATGTACACTGTACACTAATATGTTAAAAGTTGGCTCACCTCACCTTATCACATGTTGAATGGATAAACTATAGATTTGGCTACGTCTCATAGAGTTGGCCATGCCATGTCTCCTTGCAGCTTTCACTGGAGTTAGGGGGGTGGATCGCGTAGATGTGTAGCTCATGTATCGCGTCATAAAGATAGAAATAAAAGAGGAAGTCGAGCTGGGTTTTATAGGTGTCTGTTGGATATATTCTACTGAGATCTATAGCCCGAAGGCCAGTAGCAGTGTTGTCAGATGTGTCTTACCATTTCCAGCCCAAACAATGCTCAAAAACCGCCTAGAGGCACTGAATCCTGCCTAATTCGAACCCAAATTGTATTGATTGTATTGGCAGTAGATCTACAGAAAAACCTGCCCAATAACCATTTTTGACCGTTTTTACCCGCAGACGACCATCCCAAGCAGCCCAATTGGGCAGGTAACTGCCCAATCTGGCAACACTGGCCAGTAGAATAGATGAGCAGCAATGTGCCGTGTAGTGAAGAGTGGACTTAAGGGTCCTCGAGAGCTTCGCAGCTGCAGCCAACTGCAAGACATACGGTGCCCAAGAGAGCTGCTTTCCCCTCAGTATACACGCCACATGTTTACACACTCTCACTTGTTCGCACACACACACACACACACACACACACACACACACACACACACACACACACACACACACACACACACACACACACACACACACACACACACACACACACACACACACACACACACACACACACACGGAACATACAACCTCCTCATTGTCTTCCTCCTTCCCTCTTGCTCTCTCATTCCCTCCCTCCTGCTCTCTCTCTCCCTCTCTCTCTCTATCTCTCTCTTTCTCTCCCTCTCTCTCTCTCTCTCTCTCTCTCTCTCTCTCTCTCTCTCTCTCTCCCTCCCACCTCATCACTTTCCAGAGAGCAAGCGAGCCCTGCTGCTTGGCACCGTTTATTCGCTGCTTCGCCGTTAGCAGTTGCCATGGAGATGGACTCTCTCTGCGTCGTCATGGAAACAGAGTTTTGCCTCTCTACGAAGCCTCTCTCTCTCTCTCGCTCTCTATCTCTCTCTCTGTCTCTCTCTCCAATGCTCTGCTCTGCTCTCCTCGATCCACCCACAGCTCCACCGACCAGAAGAGGCTCTTTAGCAAGCCTGCCCGCCTGCCCGCCTGCCTGTACACTGCACACTGCACACAGCGGAAGTGTTAGTCAGCAGCTCCATGCTTAGCTGGGTCTCACTCTGTCATCCCAAGGGAGCAGGACGAAAAACATGTTTTCTTGTCTTGGTGGCGAGGCGACTGGACTGTTCCATATCAGTGTTGTCGCTGGCTGCTCCCCTTCTAGGAGCTCTAGAGGTTGGGAAGAGAGAGAACATGAGGAGAGAGAGAGAGAGAGAGACAGAGAGAGAGAGAGAGAGAGAGAGAGAGAGAGAGAGAGAGAGAGAGAGAGAGAGAGAGAGAGAGAGAGAGAGAGAGAGAGAGAGAACAATAGATAGAGATGGATAGATAGACAGAGAGAGAGAGTGTGAGAGAGAGAGAGAGAGAGAGAGAGAGAGAGAGAGAGAGAGAGAGAGAGAGAGAGAGAGAGAGAGAGAGAGAGTGAGTTAGTGGAGAGTGGCTCCACTCTCTCTACTGTGTGCCATGTGAAAGCAATCGTCGCAGGCGGCTGGAATCTGTTTTTATCAGCACGGCGGTGCGGTGCGGTGCGGTCGGTGTCGGTTAAGACAACAACAAGACGTTTTTAAATTCCACACAGCCTTTTGTTCCTCCAGCCCCCTAAACCCCAACGCAGTTTAATAATTAAACAAGCCATCACAGGGGCTGATAGATTAAACATAATGAAGGCATCTGATTAGTGTGTGTGTGTGTGTGTGTGTGTGTGTGTGTGTGTGTGTGTGTGTGTGTGTGTGTGTGTGTGTGTGTGTGTGTGTGTGTGTGTGCGTGTGTGTGTGCGTGCGTGAATTCGAGGCCTCTTGTGTGTTTGTCTGTCTGTGTCTGCATATTTGCGTGCGTGTGTGTGCTTGCACATGTGTGTGTATGTGGGGATCATGTTGGTGTGTGTGTGTGTGTGTGTGTGTGTGTGTGTGTGTGTGTGTGTGTGTGTGTGTGTGTGTGTGTGTGTGTGTGTGTGTGTGTGTGTGTGTGTGTGTGTTACATTTTGCCGTGTTTGGGGCCTGAACGAACATAAGCTATCCAGCAGCTGAACCCTGATGGGAATTGATGAGAGAAGAGAGGTGGAGAGAACAAGAAAGAGAGAGAGAGAGAGCATGGGGAGAGAGAGATATCAAGAAGGAGAAGGAGAGAAAGGGGGGGTACGGGGGGGGGGGTTGTTTAGCAGCATATGTGATATGTGTTGCCTGCAGTGGAGTTGCAGTCCAATGCTAAGTCAGTGTTTCCCAACCTTTTTTGTTTCGTGTACTCCCTAAGCCTTTTCATTGTGCCATGAGTACCCACTAACTCATAATTTACATCCCTTTTTCTATTGCAGTGTGACTATGTTCCATGCATTTGTTGAAATCAAATTTTTCCAAGTACCCTCTGCAGTGTGCTCGCGTACCCCTAGTGGTACACGTACCCCTGGTTGGGAACCACTGATCTAAGTGCTGTACTGGGCCCGGACTTATGAATGGGCCGCGCTGCGCAGCGCTGAGGAAGTGGTTTGTAATGCGCTGCCGTTATGTATACATCCGGTGTCTTGTTTTAGCAGCAGGGGGAAGACGGCTGTCAGCAGGCCTCCGCACAGATGAAGCACAGACGCGAGCTGTCAGCCACTGCTGGACCTTTAGCCCCCCCCGCCCTCCACCTGCCCTCCACCCGCCCTCCCTTAAACTTCACTCTTTCACCCTCACTCTCTCTCTCTCTCTCTCTCTCTCTCTCCCCCTCTTTCTCTCTCTCTCTCTGTCTCTCATTCTCGCTGTCTTTCTGTCTCCCTCTCTCTCTCTCTCTTTCTCTCTCCCTCTCTCTCTCTGTCTCTCATTCTCGCTGTCTTTCTGTCTCCCTCTCTCTCTCTCTCTCTTTCTCTCTCTCTCTCTCTCTGTCTCTCTCTCTTTCTGTCTCTCATTCTCGCTGTCTTTCTGTCTCTCACACTCACTTTCTCAATTCCTTTCATCTGTCCCATACAAAGTAAATTCTGCAGCATTTAGTTCAACACTTAGAGAGTCGAATTTAAAACTCGATGTGCTGGTCTCCCTGGCTACGTTTACATAAGACACTTAATTCGGAATAAACTCACTTTAATTCTGAGTAAAGCCTTATTCCGCTGTGAAAACGTCATGTAAAGACCTCACAATTAGGAATTAAATGAAAGATCAAAGTATTCGATGCAACTTTTTAATTCGGAATTATTAATTTGGAATTAAAAACGTCATGTAAACGTAGCCACTGTCTCACTTAGGGTTAAATCAACTCTGCAAGACTTACCGTGCACTTTATTTACTTCATCCTATACGGAGAACAGAGAGAAGGGTGTGGGGGTGCACCTTGTTTACATATTGTGAAACTCATTAACGTTCCACTGACACTTCAGACAGAAGCTCATCTTCCTCTCGTCGTATTGTGGAGAGTATCTCAGCTGATCGGCTGAAGAGTATGAATATTAGAGATGCACCGGATCCTGATTTTTAGGATTCTGACGGATACCGGATCCACTGCTTAAGATCCTGCTGGATCCGGAACCGGAAACCGCATCCTATGAAAGGGTTCAAACATATAGCCTACTCACACATATGGGCCCTTTTTATCACGTTGGCTCAAACTATTTTGACTGAAAAGCCTCGGCTACCGGATCCTGGATCCTGGAACCGGATCCGGATCCTGTGAAAAACCCTATTATCCTGCCGGATCCGGAACCGGATCTTGGATCCTGTACATCTCTAATGAATATTAGAGTGGAGGGATCCTCCTAGGACCACATGTAGGTCAGAGTCGTAAGAAGAAGGAGAGGAAACCCAGAGTAAGTCCTTGGTTGGCCACATGTGGAGTTGCAGAGAGCTCATGAACCTCCTAGGGTTGGTTACAGACTCGTCTAAGCATCTGCGTTGTGTTGTGTGGTGTTGTGTTGTGTTGTGTTGTGTTGTGTGGTGTGGTGTGGTGTGGTGTGGTGTGGTGTGGTGTGGTGTGGTGTGGTGTGGTGTTGTGTTGTGTTGTGTTGTGTTGTGTTGTGTTGTGTTGTGTTGTGTTGTGTAACAAACTCAGGGACAACATCAGAGCTACGTTGTTGTCATTCTCTTTACTGATGACACTCTCTGGTTGAACAAATACAAATATCATCAGTCGCCGGGGTGAATCGCCTCTACCTGTACATAAGGTTGACAGGGCATACTGATTCACATCATTTTAAAACGAGGAACGAGAAGAGCAAGGCTCTAATAACAGTGGAGACAGAAGTAGGTAGTAGGAGAAGAAACCCGGAGTAAGTCCTTTGTTGGCCACATGTGGTGTTGCGGAGAGTTCATTATCCCGCTAGAGACTAGAGCAGGATGTAATTGGGAGAAGTTGTTTGGGCCTGACTCGTGCACAAGCTCATAAAACCAAGCTGTGAGATTTCCACACCTCGTTGTTAAAAAAATAAATTAAAAAAAAGGACACACACACCCAAGGAAGATCTGAGGCTGAAGCACGGATGACCGACTTACAGCTCACCAGACTCTTGCCCTGGATTCTTTTTTGATGTCTTTCTCTGGCTGGGTTCACGCTCCCTCACGTCATCATCGTAAAGTGTGGAGAAATGTGGGCGAAACCTCACTTTTTTTTTGTCTGTGGCAGGCTCCGGCAGTGATGATGGAGTAGCAGGGCTGTAATGATATTGTATCGAACCGAGAAATCGTGACGATAATGTATTGTGATGCAAGAAGGCAGTATCATGATACACCCTCTCAAAATTGTTACCCTTTCAGTTCAGAAAACACATAATATGATGTAATAGTGCCTCAAAGCTTAAAGGATACATTTGAGAAATCGTGTGGTGTATTGAACCATACAAATCAAAAATCGTGATACTAACTTAATCATGAGTTGAATGCATCGTTGCAGCAGTATGGACTAGACAGAAGTGGTTCCCAAACTAGGGGCTGGAACCCCTAGGGGGGGTCGCGGAGGTACTGAAGGGGGGTCGTGAACAACAGGAACTATGTTCCAAAAGGGGGTTCCTGAAAAACATTTGCACTCATTGATGATGCTCTCCTTTGGCACGAATAGATGACAATAATGTTTAGGCAGTGCTCTTCTGTGTGTGTGCGTGTGTATGTGTGCGTGTGTGTGTGTGTGTATGTGTGTGTGTGTGTGTGTGTGTGTGTGTGTGTGTGTGTGTGTGTGTGTGTGTGTGTGTGTGTGTGTGTGTGTGTGTGTGTGTGTGTGTGTGCGCGTGTGCGTGCGTGCGTGTGCGTGCGTGCGTGCGTGCGTGTGTTTGAGGGAAAGGCATATGAGTCACTCTGCTCTGATTCAGTTGTCAGCAGGGTGCTTCTGTTCTGGCAGCACGAGAGGGCCATCCTCCTACGTCGTGTAAAAAATCAGCCAAACAATCACGCCTCCACACAGCCACCCCCCCCCCTTCAGCATGCCTCTCACGCGCTCCTATTCACGTTTGTTTGTATTCCTGTTTGTTTGTTTGTATTCATGTTTGATTGTGTGCGACACTTTAGTTTGTGAGTCTCTTGTCCACTCAGGTGAGCATTCCAAGAACATGGCTAAGTAGTAAACCAGGGGTCCGTATCTCGAAAGCGTCTTTGCTAACGACGTCCTTCATAAGAGCGACTCAACTCTCTCTCTCGACAGCGACGCTCACCACTAAATCCAAGGGAATGGTAAGACGGTAATAAGACGGTTTTAAGACGGTCTTAAGACGGTTAGCAACGTCAAGAATCGAGAAACGGACCCCAGGTTAAATTACCCTGGAGGTGGTGGTATCATCATAATAGAAGAGCCTGGAGTCCTTATGTTCTTACCTAAATGGTACCTGTGGACTATCTATTAGCAGGTTTACCACTTCCTGCAGGTTAACTTAGCCAGGTTTACCACTTAACCACGTTCTTGGAATAGGACAGGACTTTGTCTCCCCCATCCCTCTCTATCTCTCTCTCGCTCTCCATCTCGCCAAAGCCCAGCTAGTGTATGTGCATTTTTAATCCGGAGCCAATATTTTATGTCCTTCGATTAGACTTGGGAGCGCCAACAG
>NC_085869.1:21607076-21612076 GCF_034702125.1 Engraulis encrasicolus | reverse complement strand
GACAGGTGTTGGAATTCTAATCAAGGCGCTGCTAATGAACTTAGCTGGACTTGTCCTCCTGTCCGCTCAAATGAATTAGTCATATTTCGTTTTCAATGGCGTGCCCTTATCAGTGGACTAGTAGGATAAAAAAAGCCTGAAGCCTGAAGCCTGCCCAGCTTTCACATTTGGCTTGAGTTCTATGGGTGATTAGTCGACAGGATGTGTGTCCTCTGTTGGTCTTTGGGCAGAGAGGGGGGCAACTGGCAGGGCTGGACTGGCCATCTGGCATAGCAGGCATTTCCCGGTGGGCCCAGCACCCTTGTGGGCCCCTATTTTCAGAAATGTTAATTTTTTTGTTTGTTTTTTTTGTTTTCTGAAAGTAGAGGCCCACAAGGGTGCAGGGCCCGCCGGTGAGTCAGTTCTGCACCACTTATTATGAGGGGGTCCCTTTAAAGGGACACTGTGTGAGATTTTTAGTTGTTTATTTCCAGAATTCATGCTGCCCATTCACTAATGTTACCTTTTTCATGAATACTTACCACCAGCATAAAATTCTAAGTATTTATTATGACTGGCAAAACTGCACTTTTCATACATGAAAAGGGGGATCTTCTCCATGGTCCGCCATTTTGAATTTCCAAAAATAGCCATTTTTAGCTGCAAAAATGGCTGTACTTGGACCATACTAGAAAATATTTGTTTAATACTTAGTAAACGTTCATGTAAAGATCAAATTTGGCAATAGGCAGCCCAATTTCAATAAGCAGCATAGTTGCAGTACCTTTTTTGACCATTTCCTGCACAGTGTACCTTTAAGCCAAAAGTGCCCAGGCCCTATTTCTCCCCCAGTCCAGAGCAGCCCTGGCTTCTGGGTACTCGGCTCAAGATCTAATGGAAGTCCAGATCCACTGAAAACAACAGCCGGCCTCTGGTCTCTAGTCCTCTTCATTCCGTCTGTTTCAAACTCGCTCATCCCTCGGCCTGTCCACTTTAATTTCGTTCTCCTCTTTTAGTGTTCCTCTCTCTTTCTGTCTGTTCAGTCTCTCTCTCTCCCTCTCTCTCTCTCTGTTCAGTCTCTCTCTCTCTGTTTTACCAGTAGAGCGGCACAAACGTTGTCTGCCTCAAGCCCACATATGGCATGGCTGGGTAAGGAGCTTGGCATTAAGACGTGTGTGTGTGTGTGTGTGTGTGTGTGTGTGTGTGTGTGTGTGTGTGTGTGTGTGTGTGTGTGTGTGTGTGTGTGTGTGTGTGTGTGTGTGTGTGTGTGTGTGTGTGTGTGTGTGTGTGTGTGTGTGTGTGTGTGTGTGTGTGTGTGTGTGTGTGCTGGGCGTGCTGTGACAGTGGCAGTGATTGTTGACCTGTAACAGGTGTGTGGACTTGATTTCAATATGGTGTCACCACCGTAAGGCCTATGATCTCGGATATTAACCTTTCTTCTACTCATCCTGATCACCCATGTATCTGCGTCAGGCTGTGCCCTCCTAGTTACGCAACACCTTCAGCGTTTGTCAGGTAAAGACTAATGCTTGAACTGGCCTTGCCCCAGGGCAGACTCCTGATATGATGTTTAGTTTAGCTTAGTTTGTGTGTGTGTGATTGTGTGTGTGTGTGTACTCGTTATTTACTCTTTATTTAAAAAAAAAAAAAACCTAACGCCTCTTTGCAACTGCACTTGTTGTTCTGTATATCTCCTGTGCACTTTGTATTTGCTTGTGATGTTGGCTTGATTATGTCCTCTTTTGAAAGTCGCTTTGGTTATAAAGCGTCTGCCAAATGCAATGTAATGTAATGTAATGTAAAGAGCAATGCAAGTACTGCTGAGCTCCCGAAAAAATCAGGAACTCCTCCCACTTTGTCAGGAAGAAAACAACCATTAGCAAACCAAGGGAGGCGGATCAACCATGCCGTTTGGGAAATGTTAACTGTTATACTCTCGGTGAGACCAAGTCTCGAAGAGATTTGAAAGTCGACGATAATCAGGCTACATGAATGCGTCTTAGGCATCGTTCTGTTAAAATCATAATTTTCTACGCCAGCTGAGCAAAGGAGAGAGCAGGCCAGGCAGGCCCTCGCTCGCCTCATGTTAGACAACTTAATGAAATAGCCAAAGCTGGTCGTCTGGTATCGTGGTCTTGACGTTGCTTTTCCTCCCCTGATGATGGACAGTCTAATAAAGCGCGATGTTGATACGGCTCTCTATCTGTCTGGGGGCATGGCAGCCATGTCAAGAGGAGATATGCCCCTACTGTATGCCTGCCTGCCTGCCTGCCTGCCTGACGGTCATTTTTCTTGATTAAGGGCCGGCCAATAATTTGGCTGTGGGGCCGATGAGTCATTGGATTCCTGTGTCTTATCGTGTCTGGGGGTTAGCTGAACATGGAGGGGAAATAAGAAAATGGAGATTTAAAGTGAATAACATTAACGTGCATTCATACGCAGGGCTTTAAATGAACACCAGCCAACCGGCCCTGGTGAAATTTGAGTTTGGCTGGTAGAATAGACCAGCTTACTAAAGCTACTTTGACCCATTAGGGAGTGTGTGTTTGGCTAGTAAGATTAACATTTAGCCATTTTGGCTGGTGATGAAATCAGTTAATGTAGAGCCCTGATCACATGGTAGGGCGTTAGCCTCTCCTTTAGCGCCCCAAACCACAGGAAAATATACAAACACATATTATAAGTAAACAAACAAACAAACAAATAGATAAATAAAAAGTCAAGATTGGAGTTATGTTAAGGTCTCTGCTGCATCAATTAGCTGTTTCTTAACAGTATGAAACAGAATGTAACATTACAGCACTGGTAAATTCAGTGTTGATATACGTACATGTACTATAGATACACTAAAAAAGAAACCATTTAGTGTTACCAAGATAAAAAAAAGATGAAATAAAATTGTTAGCTGTCTATAAGGATGACTTCTCCGACCCCTGAAAATATTAAATTTCCGAAACTGCATTTGATTTTTTTCGGTTGGTTTTTACAGCACCACTGAATCAAGAAAAATACGTCTGGACACAAGGGATCGATCCCAAAGCACACCACAGAAACAGAAGGACACAAAATTGGATTTGAAGAAAACACATTATTATAGCGCAATGATCCTGTCACGTTAGGACAAGACGCCTCCGCTGTGACTGTCCGCATGAAATGCCAAGCTACTGTAGCCGCCCGCACGCCACACAATAGCGGTCACAATGCTCCTGTGGAGGTGTCTGGTCTGCTGTGTAAGAGATCGTCATGATTGCTTTCAGTCCATTCCACTGGGAAAGAGCTTTGTTTGACCCGTATCTTTCAGCTATAGCAAGACCCTCCCACAGACACCTGCTCTCATCGACAGAGCACATTAGCACATCTTTAATAGGTGTACTGTGCAGGATTGTGGCCAGAGTAGGTATTGCAAATGTTCTGTTCATTGAAACTGTGCTGCCCATTTCCAAATTTAGTAATAAACTAAGTAATAAACTAATTGTTAGTAGTATGACCAAAGTACAGTATATTTTTCAGCTAGACATACTTAGCATTTGATGGTGGTGTTAAATATTCATGAAAAAGGTAACATATCTGAATGGGCAGCATACATTCTGGAAATAAATTACTAAAAATAATATTACACAGTTCACCTTTAAAGCTGTGCCAAACAGTCAAGTCGACATCGAAGCCCCATTTGCAGTCTAAGCACCCTGAGAAAAACTGTTGCATCATCAATAAAGAATAGATTCATGAAGATACTCAGGCATCAAGGTTATGTCATCCGAAGGAGTTAAGTTTAACACACCTACCTAGACTGCTTTTTCAAGGACTAGAAGTGGTCGTTTTTGGAGATTTGCAGCAGGCAAGGACCGTGAAATAGCAAGTGTTGCCCACTTGCTGAGCACTTGATCAGAGGGAAAGCCTGGTCCCAGTAGAGAGGTTGATAGCCTGATAGCCTGGCTCAGGGTGGCTGACAGCTTTGGCTGGGCCCAGGACAAAAGTCATCTGAAAGGGCCGCCCCACCCAATACATACAATGTAATGACAACCCAATTCTGGCCCCCTCTCTCCCTGGGCCCGGGACAACTGTCCCATTTGTCCCTCATGTCAGTGAGATCCTCCTGCTTGAGGAAGGCAGGATGGAGGCCACTCCACTGCATAAAGTGCAGCAGCAGGCAGAGGCACCACCAGACATTTTGGGCCCCATGAAAGAATTTTGGGCCCCCTTAAGGGCCCCTGTCAGTGCTGTCAGTGCTTGGGCCCTTAGAATATGTAACACCTCCCCCCCCCCATCCCCCCACCCCCACCCCCTGCACTCATGGCAGCAGGAGTGTGCTGGCATCTCTCCTTATGACAGCGGAACATGTACACCCATTGAGAATACATAATATGTTGTGTAATGTAGTGTAGCATAGTGTAATTTAATGTAATAGATTATGTAATATACCAGCATGAGTAGTGTATGGGGGCCCAGTGGTCGCTGTCCAGTTGCTTGATTGACTGTGGTGTAGTGTACTGTAATGTAATGTAGTATAATGGAGTGTAATGTAAAGTAATATGTGTACACCTCATTAAAGACGACACTGACCCCCATTTACCGTAAGATGGCAGCGCGGCCAGAGAGAGTAGAGAGAGAGAGGTTCCATTGGCCCATTGTTTCCGAGTTCTATTATTGCAAGGGGGAGGGGGGGAAATCCCCCTTTAGACAGACCTAAGGACTGTTCTATTCAATGCTAGGAGTATTATGACACGCCCCTTTAGGCAGACCGGAATCTGGTCATGTTAGATGCCCATAGCAACCTATTACATTGGCATATCTCTATATACTTAAAGAATCTATGGCGCGGCCCTCTAATATCTACAGAAAGGCCTCGTAGAGAAGTGCTGTGAGACCCAGAGGGCCCTGGGCGTGCTGCTGAGGCCTGTGTTACGTTTTGTGTAAAGTGCAGTGCTGTTGTTTGTTTTGCCTGGGCTTTTTGGGATGTCAGCACTTGTCAACGTGGCGTTAGTCACGGTGGCTGGCGTGGTGTGGTGGCTTGCTGAGGG
>NC_085869.1:21577076-21599576 GCF_034702125.1 Engraulis encrasicolus | reverse complement strand
TTCTCTGCCCTACAAAAGGCAAAGTGCAGTAACTACATATTTGGTCAAAAATTAGTTTATTCTGAAAATGGTTATCTTAACATCTCATTTATCTCGTAACAAAGCCTTGTGGTCCAAATGTGTGCCGTTTTATATTCCTATGCCAAATTTGCAGTTACTGCGATATCCAACCCAACACCACTTTGAAAGCCTTTTCCCCAGTTTCAGTGTCGGCTTAGTTACTGCACTTTGGCTTTGTAGGGCATTTCTGTCCTCTGGGCAGCGGGGCGGATGCATTAAAACCGTCCCTACTGTACGCGTGTGACAGGCACTGTGTCCATGCCCCATGCCAGCGCTTCTCCTCCCTGCCCTCTAGCTCAGGCGAGCGCGCCCAGCCAAAGACCATCACGCAGGCAGGCAGTATTTTTGGAAAATGGATGGAAGTGCCTACTGAGGAAGTGCATTGAAAAGGAGGCCTGCCTGGCCCCTGTCTGGAATGGCGGGCCAAAGTACCGGTAGTCCTATTTAAGCGTGCCTGGTCACAGTCGCAGAGGAGGAGGACCCTGAGAGGATCAGGCTGGGCTGTCTGGAGGAGAAATAGGGCCCGGACACTTTTGGCTTAAAAGGGGCCCTGCATAATTAGGGGCACAGAATTGACTCACCGGTGGGCCCCGCACCCTCGTGGGCCCCTATTTTTTAGAAATTCACAATTTGTTTTTTACATTTCTGAAAATTGGGGCCCATGAGGGTGCAGGACCCACCGTGAAATCCCCGGTATGCCAGATGGCCAGTCCAGCCCTGGTTTCAGGAGACAGCGGTGAGACAGTAGGGCTGGCACTAGCAGCCAGATGGTCTTCTTACTGGGTAAAAAAAAAGATGTTTGGAAAGGGATGAAGTGGTTGGTTGGGGGCCGGCCATCAGACCTTTTCTTAGTCTAAGCAAATGTACACTTTGGGCTTTTATTTTACTAGATTTGAAGAGCTGTCAAAGTCAGCAGACAAATGCTAGCGGATCTAGACTGTGAAGGGGGTCGGTTGGAAGGGAGTGGGGGGGGGGGGGGGGGTTCTACTCTGGAGGTGGAGACCAGGAGCATACATGTCATTTCGTATTCCAGATTTCTCAGGTTGGAAAGTCAGGATTTCCCTTAGGTTGTATATTAGAATATTATTGTATATTCTTTATTAGAATATTAATTGTATATAGTATATTAATCTATTTACTGCCATTGGGAATTCCTGATTATACAACTATAAAACTCTGCTCTGTATATTTTCCTGTTTTTTTTGCCCTTTGCCCATCACAGCCCTAAGTTACTGCATGGAAGGTCAGCAGGCACGTAAGAGTCAAAGGCCATAGTGAAGCACGGAAGGCCAATCAGTGAGGTCAACCTATAACAAAAAAAGGTTCCAGCACCACTTGAACCTCACAATCACAACAAAACCAAAACACCCCGATGCTTGACTGACTGGTCAAAGCTGCAGGTCACACAGGCACGGAACCAGACAGTGAACATGCCGGAACATACAGTACCAGGGGCTGAGGTTGGGGTGGGCTGGGGGTGGTAGGAGCTAATAGCAGACACCCATGGAGCTTGAGGGGGCTAAGTGGGTCATGTGTGGGTCTTCCCCCACCCTCCAGAGGGAAGGGGGCAGCGAGGCTCTTTGTCCCCCGCCGATGGGCCCTTTGCTGCGGGCCTAGCGATGCCCCCGTGCTCCCTTCTCAGTGGGCACAGTGCTAATTGGGCCATGCAAAAGCTGCATTCTTTTCCCAGCTAGAGCGGGGGGGCTGGGGGTTAGTGCTGTGTGATTTGGGAGGGCAGTGTAGCCCCACTCAGTAGTCACTGTGCCCATATAGGAGCCCCTTGCATGGGCCACTGAGTCCAGCACCCTCCTTAGTGCCAGCCAGGAGGAACAACACAGCACAAAGGATCACGGGAGAGTTAACCTACATCAGTGTTTCTCAACCTTTTTTTAACAAACACCCCCTTGACCTCATCATAAGCCTCCCAACGCCCCCTTGACCTCATCATAAGTCTGCAAACACCCCCTTAGTATTGAACAATAAAATAGACTAACGCCCTCAATGGGAACTAAGCCCCACTTCCACTTGCTCCAGCTGTATCCTTCTCAACACGCTCCTCAAACGCCCCCTGGGGGGCTGCAGCGCTAGCGCCCCTGTTGAGAAACGCTAGCCTAGATGAAGTGCCAGGCTGTGTAGGTGGCACAGCATGATGCGTGTCGTCGTGTGGCAAATGGTGCCTTTTGAAGACGCAAGCAGTGCCAGTGCATTAACAGCATTAGCTTTCAAAGCCAAAGCTACGCTCACGTCTCCTTTATTACAGCACCGCGTCAATGTGTAAATATGATCGTGAAGTATGAGTGTGTGTGGGGAGTTGAGAGTGAGACTGAGTCACTCACCTGCTAGCAGGACGAGCCTTGCGGAGTTCTTTGTGTGTGTTTGTGTTGTGTTTGCCATTTGTCGGCCATGTGCATGTGTGCTAATGACTGAAGGGGGGCATGGACAGAGACGGCCATTATTATACTCACACAAGGGACGAGCTGAGATGTGGCACTCATTTATGCAGCATACACACAAGCAAGCGCCAGAAGCACACATTTTAAACACACACACACACACACACACACACACACACACACACACACACACACACACACACACACACACACACACACACACACACACACACACACACACACACACACACACACACACACACACACACACACACACACACACACACACACACACACACACACACACACACACACACACACACACACACACACACACACACACACACACACATATGCAGTCGCAGAGAAAGAACTGCCTCATTGTGCAGAATCTTCCGGAAAAGTCCGGGGAACACCGTACAGCGAGAAGACGAGCAAAGCAAAGCAAAGAAAAGAAAAGAAAAGGAAAGAAAACTCCTCTTTATGAGGATGAAAGCCTCCGAACGATGCCACGCTGTCAGTGAGGCCGAGTCGCAGCATGGCATCCTGGGACTTAAAGCCTATTTAGAGAGCGTCAGGGAAGCCCATGCAGGGAGGAAGGGAGGAAGAGGAGGAGGAAGGGGGGTGGGGTTGTCACACATATCCTCTCGGATTTATAAATATAATGGGGGCATCCTTTGTGTCATATGCTGAACAATACACATGATCTAGTAGCTGTGTGCAGCAGTGAAAACAGCAGATACTTTCTGGAAGTTTCTTGGCAGAATGACTCATGGTTTTGTTAATTTATTACCCCCCTCCTGCTCCTCTGTTGTTGGCTATTTGACTTTAGGGGCAAACTTTTGAAAATAACTGCTGTGCGCTATTCTGGAAAAAAATTAAACACTCTTTTATAGGCTTTTTGGATTTCTTTGCCCTTCCTTTCATTTCTTTTAAAATCAAACTTTTCCACAAAAAATCGGAGCCCATTTCTTTCTTTCTTTCTTTCTTTCTTTATTTCTTTCTTTCTTTCTTACCTTCTTTCTTTCTTTCTGTCCCTTTGTCTCTACCTCTGTCTCTCCCTCACCCCTTCCCTCATCTCAACCCTCAGTCAGGCTTGCTGGAGGCTGGCAGCCTGTGTGTGTGTGTGCGCCCGTGCGCATGTGTGTGTGTATGTGTGTGTGTGTTCGTGTTTGTGTGTGTGTGTGTGTGTGTGTGTGTGTGTGTGTGTGTGTGTGTGTGTGTGTGTGTGTGTGTGTGTGTGTGTGTGTGTGTGTGTGTGTGTGTGTGTGTGTCTGTGTGTGTCTGTGTGTGTCTGTGTGTCTGTGAGTGTGTGCGTGCTCGCTCGTGTGTGTGTGTGTGTGTGTGTGTGTGAGGCTGTGTGTGCTTGTGCTCGCTCGTGTGTGTGTGTGTGTGTGTGTGTGTGTGTGTGTGTGTGAAGGCGGTGAGGGGGAGGGAGGTAGTGTTAGAGCAGCAGCCCTATCTCTCACAGTGAGAGAGAAGCCGGCTGCTGCTGCTGCTGCTGCTGCTGCTGTAGCCCGAACGAACAAACCTGTCGGCGTCCGCTCTCTCTGTTGTTGCCGGGGATATAGGCAGTCACATGACCGAAGAGACGGAGCCGAAAAGGACAGCCAGTATTCTTCACCTGGCCTGTCTCCCTCTGGCTGCCTGTCTGTCTGTCTGTCTGTCCGAACACCTGACTGACTGAGCGTCCATCTGTCTGTCTGTGTGGTTGTCTGTATGCAGGTCCACAAGTTGCCTCCTCATCTCCCCTGTCTCTGAGCTCTCCCTCTGCTCTGCTCTGCTCTGCGCCCAGCTGAAGTCTGCCTGCATTCTATCCTGCCGTCCACTTCTAGCAGGTAGGGAGCTATTTTACTCCATTGGTTGCTGTTGCTCTCTCTCTCTCTCTCGCTCTCTCTCTCTCTCCCTCTCTTTCTATTTCTCTCTCTCTCTCTCTCTCTCTCTCTCTCTCTCTCTCTCTCTCTCTCTCTCTCGTACGCTTCTAGCAGGTAGGGACCTTTTTTTCTCCATTGGTTGCTGTTGCACTCTCTCTCTCTCTCTCTCTCTCTCTCTCTCTCTCTCTCTCTCTCTCCCTCTCTCTCTCTCTCCTTCTCTCTACCTTTCTCTGTCTGACTTTGCTTTCTCATTCCTCGCTCTCATATGCCTCGCTTCTTTCTTTCTTTCTCTCTCTCTCTCTCTATCTCTGTCTCTCTCTCTCTCTCTCTCTCTCTCTCTCTCTCTCTCTCTCTCTCTCTCTCTCTCTCTCTCTCTCTCTCTCTATCTCTGTCTCTCTCTCTCTCTCTCTCTCTCTCTATCTCTGTCTCTCTCTCTCTCTATCTCTGTCTCTCTCTCGCTACCTTTCTCTGTCTGACTTTGCTTTCTCATTCCTCGCTCTCATATGCCTCGCTTCTTTCTCCCTGTCTCTCTCCTCTACCTTTTCCCCCTCTGTCATGCTTCGCTCCATCACTGCCTGCCTCTGTGTGTGTGTGTGTGTGTGTGTGTGTGTGTGTGTGTGTGTGTGTGTGTGTGTGTGTGTGTGTGTGTGTGTGTGTGTGTGTGTGTGTGTGTGTGTGTGCGCGGGTGTGTGTGTGTGTGTGTGTGTGTGTGTGTGTGTGTGTGTGTGTGTGTGTGTGTGTGTGTGTGTGTGTGTGTGTGTGTGTGTGTGTACGGGTGGTGTGTGCATGCGTGTGTCTCTTGACTGCAGAGATGCTGCGTCACTGTGCTGGAGTCTCTGGCACATTAAGAGTGCGACGCTGCTCTGCTCTGCTCTGCTCTCCTTACTCGCCCGCTGCCTCCCTCTCTTGCCGCGCTGCCTGACTGACTCTCCACAGCACAGCACCGGCATTTTCCTACATTCCTACGCTGCTGCCTCTCTCTCTCTCTCTCTCTCTCTCTCTCTCTCTCTCTCTCTCTCTCTCTCTCTCTCTCTCTCTCTCTCCCTCTCTCTCCTCTTTCCTTCCTTTCTGCTGCTTACTGACGACCTACTGTTCTGTATTTCTGTGTTCTCTTTCTTTCTCTTCTCTGTTCCCTGTTCTCTGTTCTCTGTCTCTCCCTCTCCCTCCCTCTCTCTTTCTCTTTCTCCTCATTCTTCCCTTTCTGCTGCTGGTTTACTGCTCTGTATTTCTGTATTCCGTCTTTCAAAATACATGTGATTTTCAAATGCAGTCCTATTTTGTGTTGTGTTGTGTTGTGCTGTGTTGTGTTGTGTTGTGTTGTGCTGTGTTGTGTTGCAGCCCGTGGTTATGTTTCGCACCTTTCACACCTACGTATGTGTTTGTGTGATTGTGTGTTTGTGTGCTGTGACGTGATGTGACTTTGCACCTGGGGGGAAGCGTTTATGTGATTGGCCAGGCCAGGCTAATGGCTAATGGTGGCACGTGAGGCTAAGTGGTGGTGACGTGGGCTGTCTAGACACCATCCATCATGCACACCGCACCGCATCGCACCGCACCGTCCGCCACCCCTGAGGTCCACACGCAGGCCACGCTCCTGTCCAGTCCGGCTGACTAGCATGAGTCGGCATGTTAGCACACACACAAACACACATACGCACATTTCACCTTGTTGTTGAGACATCGCATGCACGTCTGCACGCATGCAGGCAAGCTGACAAACACACACACATGTGCGTGTAGGCACACACGCAAGCACACACACACACACATGCACTCAGACGCACACACAGACACAGAAACACGCACGCACGCACGCACGCACGCACGCACGCACGCACGCACGCATGCACGCACACACACACACACACACACACACACACACACACACACACACACACACACACACACACACACACACACACAGGTCGGCATACCAACTCAGTTGTCAAAGGGTTTCATGAAAGTCAGTCAGACATCTAGACTCTTTTTTCCTGTAGCCTAATACTTTAATACTAATATTTTTTTTCAATAGTATTAAGGAAAGGCATGCATGATATCATCTTTACTATTCACTGTTTTTCATAAATCTATTAGTTAATACATTTCTTTCTTTATTTCATTAGTTCTATTCTTTCTTTATGTATTTTATCATTTATTTCATTATTTCATTCATTCTTTTATTCCTTCTTTGGCGGCATTTTACAATAACCTTCACTCACAAAGTCACCTGAGGTCATGACTGTCACTCCTTAGAGCTCATGGTGACTTACCATCTCAAGGGAAATAACCTAACCAGAGTAGTCTGTGGCAAAAATATGTCTCGTGGGACTGGAGAACATCTCATCTCAACCCCACACTGAAATATCCAGCAGCAGGGGAGCCAACAAGGGGGGCAAAAGGGTCAGTTATCCTGTTCCCAGTGAGTAGTGAGGCCCAAGTTTGGGTCCTCAGTACATTGCATGCATTGGGTGGAGGGCCCCTTTAAGATGTCTTTGTCCCGGACCCAGCACAGCCAAAGCTGTCAGCGACCCTGCCAGCAGCAGCCATGTTGGTTTCTAATATGGTGATGCTGTCCATAGTGCACTGCAGTTTGTCAATTGACCAATAATTGAGAAGTATGCTGTTGTAGTATGGATGGATTGGGTGGTGGCCTGTGTTGCCAGATTGGGCGGTTTCCCATCCAATTGGGCTGCTTACCGGCCGTTTGCGGCCGTTTGCCAGTAAAAATGGCACTTGGAAGGGTTTTTCTGCTACTTTTTCGCCATAGAAATCAATGGAATTGGGCGGGATTTAGTGATTCCAGGCGGGTTTTGAGCATTTGGTTGGGCTGGAAATCATCATCAGTCTCATCTGGCAACCCCTGGTGGTGGCATGTGTCCCTGGGTTGCTCCGGTGGCGAAGAACAGCAACCGAAACCCTCCATTAGGGGGAAAGGAAATGGAGGTTGTGGAGGCAGCGCTGTGGCCAATTGCGGCTCCTTATTGACATGCTAGCAATTAGAGCCTCGGCTTCTGACGGCATGGTGTTTCGCTTCAGAGCACGCAGGGGTGGCTGTGCTTCCGAGCCAGACAAGAGTGTGTGCTTGTCGAGCTGACGTTGTTTGTGTGTGTGTGTGCGTGTGTGGGTCTGTGTGTGTGTGTGTGTGTGTGTGTGTGTGTGTGTGTGTGTGTGTGTGTGTGTGTGTGTGTGTGTGTGTGTGTGTGTGTGTGTGTGTGTGTGTGTGTGTGTGTGTGTCTGTGTGTGTGTGTGTGTGTCTGTGTGTGTGTGTGTATGTGCGTGTTTTGTATGTTTGTGTTTGTGTGTGTGTGTGTTTACGAGTTTTGTGCATGGCTATCTATGTGTGTGGCCTGAAAGAACTCTGAGAGCCAGGCCAGGGGCCTTTTTAAAGCCCTGCTGGTGTATTTGGAGTTAGCCAAACAATCTCGGCGACGGAAAACAGGCACGGAATACATAAATAGCACCACTTCTGTTCCGTGCAGTGTTATTCAGCATCGGCGACATCAACACGTGTGGCGTCGCGTTTTCCTTCGCCCATTCCGCCATCCTGTCACGGTTTCGTGTCAGCTTTGCCCAGCTCACCCTCCACTGTGCACACCAGGGGGGTGTACTAAGAAGGTGGTTCAGTTGTACAGCAGGTGGTGAAGTTAACCTTGAGGTAGTATAGAGGTAAATCACCTAATAGAAGAGCCTTGAGTAGTCCTCATTGTCTTAACTACGTTTGTAGATGATGCAGTACAGGTTTACCATTTCTTGTAGCAGGTGAGCTAAGCCTGGTTTATCACTTCATCGGATTCTTACGTGTAGTATAGCCCCCAGGGGTGGAGGAGTTTAGCAGGACTGCCAGGGGTGGTGGTGGGTGTTGGTGTGGAGGTGTGTGTGTGTGTGTGTGTGTGGGGGGGGGGGGGGGGGGGAGGAGAGGAGAGGGGACCCCCACACTGTGCCACTGCAGCAACCAAGCCAATGTAATCATTAGAGGGGGTGGTGTGTGTGTGTGTGTGTGTGTGTGTGTGTGTGTGTGTGTGTGTGTGTGTGTGTGTGTGTGTGTGTGTGTGTGTGTGTGTGTGTGTGTGTGTGTGTGTGTGTGTGTGTGTGTGTGTGTGTGTGTGTGCACGAGTGCGTGTGTGTGTGTGTGTGTGCTGACTGACTCCGCACCCCCTGCTGCCATGCTTCCCACCATTTCCTCTCCTCTCCTCCTCCACCACCTCCTCTCCATTCCTCTCTCCTCCTCTCCTCTCCTCCCATCCTCTCTCCTCTCCTCTCCTCTCCACTCCTCTCCTCTCCTCTCCTCCTCCACCACCTCCTCTCCACTCCTCTCTCCTCCTCTCCTCTCCTCTCCTCCCATCCTCTCCCCTCTCCTCTCCTCTCCTCTCCTCTCCTCTCCTCTCCTCTCCTCTCCTCTCCTCTCCTCTCCTCTCCTCTCCCCTCTCCTCTCCTCCTCCTCTCCTCCCCATCCCCTCTCCTCTCCTCCTCTCCCTCTCCCACTGCATGCCCCAGTAATTGACAGACACTGCAGAACTTTTGTCACATCTATTTGTGCTGGAGGTTTTTTGTGCTGTTTTTTCAATTTCTAGTTTGGGCAAAAGGAGTTTTTTTCCAGTTTCAGCAATCTGATTGTTTATTTACCTCCTTATTGACGAAGTGCTGATGCCACCGATATTGCCGCCATCTCCAATCTCCATACGACGTCCTAGAAATCGGTGGCATTGTTTTGCCCTTATCCTTTGGACCGCGGCCAAATTCCTTGTGTGACAAAAACCGCCACGTCGCCCTTGTGTGACAGAGCAGGTCAGAGCATTTCGGTGTGACGGTGCGTCGTAGCTAGTGTGCACATCAGCATCAAACCGCAGGCAGGGCCCCTGTATCGGGGGCAAGAGTCAGATTGCATTATGGTGATTCATTGTGAAGTGGGCCGCGCATCGCAAGCGCTTCTGGTGGTGACTGACTGACTGACTGCGTGTATGCGTGACCTAAGTACACGTCCGTCACACACTCCAGCAGTGGGTTTTTTTGTCCTCCTCCTCATCTTCCTCCTCCTCTTCATCCTCCTCCTCCTCCTCCTCCTCCTCTGCCTCATCCGCTTCCTCTTCACCCCATAAGCGATGTCTGTCTGGGACTATCTGTGGGCTACAGTAGCAACTGGGCATGCTCCAAAGTGTGACATTCTGAAGGGCAGTGTGGCGAATGCCCCATGGACCTCCATCATCAGCCTCTCACCCCCCTGGCCCGCGTGCTCGCCCAAACATGCCAGTGGCACGCAAGGGCACACAAACAAACACAGGAACATGTCATATGGTCAGTAATAGACACTAGCATGTTGTTTAGGATCATGTGTAATGTGTATTATGCCGCAGTACTTGGTTGGATGTTCAGTACTGGGGCAAACTGCAAAGTTCTCCCAAGCAAATAGTAAAACTATTTACTATTGATATCTTTTTCATATTATTTTAGGGGCTTTTTATGCCTTTATTGCACAGGAAAGTGTGAGTTGGTGACAGGAAGTGAGTGGGAGATAGAGACAGGGGAGGATTTCGAAATGACCTCGGGCCAGAAGCGTCCCCAAGTCCCCAGCGTTGCAGTGCAGTGCCCTACCATCAGAGCCAAGGCAGGGCACTAACATTGCATGTGACATATTCTCACTAACAGGATGATACAGGCGGTTTCGTAGTCCGGCATGATGACGTGGCCAGGTGCTCTCATCAAGCAAATCACAAGCCCACAAATGCCTCTTTTCCACTGCCGTTTTTCTTGTAGGCCTACAGCTCAACACAGCGCGACTCGTCCGCTACTCTTTGCTTTACGATTGAGTTGATTCGTGCCTATAAGCAAAAAGTGGCACCCGAGTTGCGCTGTGTCGAGCTGTAGGCCTTCCAGAAAACCGGCAGTGGAAAAGAGGCAATAGAGGAATATGGGGAAAATTAGAACATGTAGTACAGGAACAAAGAGCAGGGCACACATGCCGCCTTACCATATGGCACCCCATGTAAACAACAACAATAACCAGTCCTTACGAAACCGACTGGCAATCTTCCCACCGACCTTATAGCCAACAGTGCTGCCGACTGTGAGAAACGCCTCCTTTAACCCATTGATGCCTAAAGCACTTACAAAAAAGGCTGCTGAATGCCCTGAAAGCCCTTTTTAAGAAAATGTATCCTCAGCCTTTAAAAACCGAAATATCTCAGCCTGTGAAGCACATAAAAACATGCCATGAGTTGCATTGAAACGCTAAGACCCTCATTTTGCCTTGGAATGTGTTCATTCAACGCTAACATACCAAGATTTTTAATAAAATTGTCTCAAATCTCATGAGCCTGAATGTTGTGTCATGCAGCTCCAGAAGTCAGGTCCAATGTTGCACAACGCAACATCCAGCATCAATGGGTTAAACCCACACAGAGCAGAGAGCCTGGTCCTGTCACTGGATGCCCTTTACCATCGCAGGGTTTACTTTACAAGGGGCTGAGATGGCACTGAGGTGGTGGTTCATGTGGCGTGTGATGGGCCACCGCTTGCTATCTGTGTGTCAGTAATGGAGGGCTTTGTCAGCCCGTGTAAAGAGCAGTCCCCAGGATCCCTCATCTCTCCGTGCCTGTCTAGAGCACTGACGGAGCATGAGGAAATCCATATGGTTTGGTGTGTGTGTGTGTGGGGTGTTTTTGGTGTGTGTTCTGGACAGTTGATAGTAAGCTGTCTGTTAGTGATGTGCTCAGGGGAGCCCTCAGGAAGGATGGCCACTTACTACGGATAAAAGAGGAAAGAGAATAGAAGAAGAAGAGATGAAATAATGACGATGGGTATGAAGGGAAGGATGGAGAGACAGAAGAGAAAAGAGAATGAAAAGACATGGACCATGTGAAGACAAAGATGGGACTCGTGAGATGGTCAAGGTCTTTAGAAAAAAGAAAAAAAGTGGAAACATGGCAAGAGTATTCAGGGTGTTTCTTACTATAGGCTGGTATACTGTAAGTATGTATGAGGATTTGCACGGGTGTCTTACCAGGTTTTGTTCTTATGCGTTTGCAGGGCTATATAGCAGTGGAAGAGGTTGGCAGCGCTCCAAATTTATCGGAGCTTATGCAAAGCAGATGTTTTCTGGAGTCTCCTGCTCGGCACTGAAAGGATGTTCCCATTTTTCAAAGTTTAGTATTTCGCTTTCATAGTTGACGGGTGTCTTCCCACACACGTCAAATAGTGCACACAGAACAAGATCGTTTAGCCGTTTTCAGGTTAACATGACTTTGTGTGCTTGCTATTCCAAATATAGTGCCAATCCAGGTCACATTTTCAATCGATTCATTGAACATCTTTTTTTTGCAGCAGCTCATTTTTCAAAGGTTGCACTCAAACATAATTGATTCGGATCAGATCAGTTATTATTTACTGCACTAGCATCAGAGAGTTTGAAATGTATGAAGGCCATGTCTCTGAATCTGATCCCCCTTCTCTTTGACCACAAGATAGAAGAAAACTTAATTTTAACCCCTCGCCTCTGCAAATGATACATTAAACATGAGCAGGCAGCTGGCTGTTGTGGAGGCTTGGTCAGAAGGGAGAGCGAGAGGAGAGGAGAGGAGAGAGGCCGTGAATTATGCATGCCCTCAAGGCACGACGAGGACCTGAGTGTCAGGCAGAGACGAATGCAAAGGTGTTGTCCTCTCTTTGAGATGGCTTTTAAAAATGTAAACCTTTTATACTTGTGTTACCCAGTCTAACATGATGGGAAATACGCTTCTATATACGGACACGATGAGCTCAGACACTTTTAGGGTTGACAGTCCAGTCGTCTCGTCTGGATTGAACTTGTCTTAAACTTTCCAGGAAAGTTTCTGTAGTGTGCTTTGTGTCGCCACGGGGCAATAACTCGCTCCGTAACTTTTGAACAATCCGCTGGGGATTGCAGGTTTAAACTGAAGGTCAGATGGCCATAACCAGAGCGAGCCATGATGGATGGCCTAGCAACTGTCTTGGCTTTTAACCGCAACATTATTTCTTTGAAAAACAAAACCCCCACAAACTCCCATTGATTTGAAGGTGACGTCTTTGTCTGTTTGCCATGCCATCAGTCATACGTGAGTGCGCTCCTCAGGCTCTGTGGACTGTGACTCACAATGCACAACAGCAGACGCAGAGTCACCCCTGCGATGATGATGAATCTCTGTTCGCTCCGGTATATTTGTTTAGCAAGCGCTGTTTACAGCGCAGAGTCACTGGATTGGCTCTGATTAATGGGACTCGAAGTAGCAGTTGCGGGTGTTATAGATTCGAGTGGAAAAAGTTTAAATCTCCTTTCTGTAAACTGTTGGCGAGAGCGCGAGCACATGTTCCGCGGCGTGGAAAGATTCAGGAAAACAGCGTGAGTGTGAACGCAGCGTATCGTACAGTACAGTGCGTGCCATCGCTGTCGAGCTGAGGGGGACGTATCTCCGAGTTCTCCACATGGGAGGGCTCGGTGCCATCTGTTTTACTGTGTTAGTGTGGAAGCGCTGGGACAAACTGCAAAAGTGCACCATGAAGCACATTCAGCACTCTGCATTGGAGGGATCTGGCACATTTAGTCCACTGGAGAAGATGGAACTGCATTGTAGGTCGGGATAAAGGGCCAGTTCTTCAGCCATGATCATCATTAGAAAGTCAGCATCAGGGATCCAAAACCCTGATCTTGGACCACAATTTCTGGGGACCGCGATCATCGCAAACCCTCCAAAACCTCCCAAAATCCAATCCTTTACTGAGACAACTCACTTATACAGTATATTGCTGATTACACCATGGTCATTATTGCAAAGCATGAAAGGTCAATTTAGATGCTACGACAAGGTCCAAAAATGGAGACCAAAAGTCTTCCAAAGAAGCCAAAGACTTCGCCTGCCTACGACTCTGAGCATCGTGGTTTGGATAGCCAGCACTGTCTACGTTTGTGCCATGCCAGTCGGTCAGACTTTCCTTCGCGCCGTGCTGTGCCGGCGCTGCCCAGCTCTGCCAAGAGACATATGTGTTCCGAGTGTTCGCGCTTTGCTTTCCGAGAGCAGATGAACCCGAGGCCATTGTTGTGTTATGGAGCTTATTTGTGTTTTTCGCTCTTGTGAACGCATCGTTGTCTGAGGCCTATTTCTGGCGGATGACTCATGGCGTGGATTGTTGTTGGCTTTTTTATCCAGCAGCCAGCACTTGTGTGTGTGAAAAGCGCAGAAAGTGGAAAAAAATTCACTCCCTATTTTGTTCTCTTTCCCTTTTGTTTTGCTTTCCTTCGCTTTCCCGTCTCGACTCCCCATGGCAGTAGCAGACGAGGCCTTGTCTCCCTTGACCTTTTCTCTCTCTCTCGCCTGTTAACAAACTCACACCCTCCGTCTTTTCCACAACTTGCTCCCGGTTGCACACCACGTTGGTGTCCATCTTGGCATAGCCCCCCTGACCAGACCATCACCTCCTCCCGGCTTCCTTGATGTGTGACCTTTCTCTTTTCCTCTTTTCTTTTCTTTTCTTTTCTTTTCTTTTTCATCCCTCATTCTCCCTCTCAGTCTCTCTACTTGACTTGTTTCTTTTTGTCATTTTACACACACACATGCACGCACGTACGCACACACACACACGCACGCAGACAGATCAGACAGACACACACGCAAGGACACACGCACGCACCCACACACAGACAGACACGTACACACGCACACACACACACACACACACACACACACACACACACACACACACACACACACACACACACACACACACACACACACACACACACACACACACACACACACACACACACACACACACACACACACACACACACACACACACACAGAAACACATAGGGGAGCACATAAGCATTCACACACAGAGAGTGGTACCCAAGAAGCACACACTCACACCCACCCCCACACACCCCCACACACAAAATACACACAAACTCTGGCCCTATATCCAGGGGGGCATTCTCCCACGCTCCCCTCCTCTTGAGTGGGTATGCTGCAGTCCTGAAGGCTCTCTGGCACTGACAACTTTTCTGAACTCAGGGCAGCTCTTCTCTGAGCTGAGGGCTTTACCAGGGCTAAGGGTGGATTAGGCTGGAGACTTTTCTTGGTTTTCCATGAACAACAGCGATGACTGACTTGTTCTGACACCAAGGATGGCCGGACATTTTCTTCTTCACCCCCCGACATGTCCTTTTCTTTGATTGTATGTTAGAAATATGCAATCGATGGTCCTTTTCTTTTGAGGCCTATGAATTGCTTGCGGCTGTGATTTTGATCTGTCAAATGATGAAATACAAATGAAAGACAACCTTGTTGGTCATTGTGATTGCACAAGGCATTTTACAGCGCTCGCTGAAGAAATTACCCTCCATACTTTTACATTACATTACATTTCATTTAGCAGACGCCTTTGACCAAAAGCGACTTCCAAGGAGAACATTTAAGCAAGAACAGGGTAAGGTGCAGTGTACAGTTGCAACACTGACAAAATTGTCCAACAAAAGGTAAATAAAGTATATACAATACTTACTTACACTCTATATCAGTGTTTCTCAACCTTTTTTTAGGCGAGGCCCCCTTTGAATCACTGAAAAATGTCAAGGCACCCGTAAGCAACAAGCTGTAACACGGCATCCCATCGGATACCGCAAAAGCTTAGAAAAGTAACACATTTGGAGACATCACACAACCACGTTCGAAGTTGCAGCTTCCTGGGGCGACCTAAATTAACTTCATTGTGCGTAAATGACAGATGACAGATTCCACTGACTAAGCATTAATGTATTAATTTAGACAAATATGTATTATAGTGCATCAATTATTTATCAGCCACGTTTCTGCGGCACCCCTGAGGCCCCGGCACCCTGGTTGAGAAACACTGCCGTAGGTGTTTTGTTTCCAAATGACCATGGCGATAAATGTCTATGCTTGCATGGACATAAAGCATGACATCACTGATGATGTGTGTGCGGTGTCAAAACAGTGTTGTTGGTTTTTTTGGAGTTCAATTCAACCTGCCCCTGAGGTTCATATAATCCTTAAGTGTTGTTGATAATGAACATGATGTGATGATTTGTTAGTTGCCGTCCAGCGACTCGGTGGGTGAGTGGGGTCACTCTCAGCTGCAGTGAAGTCCCCAAGGGCACCATCACAGGAAGATTTACTGGCGTTAACATTTACATTCAATTCCCTGTGGCCCTCCAGAAACCACCACATAGGCACGCGCACACAAACACACACACACACACACACACACACACACACACACACACACACACACACACACACACACACACACACACACACACACACACACACACACACACACAGCCTCAGGCACGCACACACACACACACACACACACACACACACACACACACACACACACACACACACACACACACACACACACACACACACACACACACACACACACACACACGCGCACACACACACTACCCATGTCTACATATGCACAGTATATCAGCACATAAGGGCAGCTCTGTGTCGTGCTCACTGCCATGTTTTCGTGTGCTGAAATACGGCACACTTCTACCTTCTTTAGTGTCCTCTTGCCACACTATACAAATGCTGTCCCTGTGGCTTTTATCACATGTATGGCTCTCTTCTATACATGTACAAAGTTGAACCTAACAAATCATGCAGCTACAGTGTATATCTACATAGTGCTGTCTGCATAAAAGCCAGAGAAAAGACAAACTTTTTTACAATGTTAGCCAATTTCTCCTCATTCATTGCACGCAGTACACAGGGAGACAGTAAGTTAGTGGAAGCGCTGAGAAGGGATGGTTGGATTTAAACCCCCATGTTCACCAACATCACCACCGCACCCTGTGGGAGTAGCTTTCAACTGAGCTCCCTCTCTCGCAATAAAACCACTCCATTCAATCACTATCAATTAGTTCTATTCAGCAAGAGCAAAGCCAGTCAACTTTTTTGTGGTGTCTGCTTCGGAGTGACAGAGACATGTCTGATCTCGATGACAGCGTCTGGTCTGGTCATGTCTACTACTGTCAAGCATCTCATCATTATCAGCGCCAGTGTAGCAATGTGGTTAATCAGCTGTATCCACAAGGGGAGCAGAGAGAGAGAGAGAGAGAGAGAGAGAGAGAGAGAGAGAGAGAGATATGGGGTGAGAGTCTGAGAGATAGAGAGATAGGCGGGGGAGAGAGAGAGAGAGAGAGAGAGAGAGAGAGAGAGAGAGAGAGAGAGAGAGAGAGAGAGAGAGAGAGAGAGAGAGAGAGGGAGAGGTGGGGGAGGGCCGCTTCTTTAAAATACCTGTCCGTAGGGAATGCTTACTCATGCAAGTTGGTTGGAAGCAAGAGTAGCCGTCCTCAGCACTTAATCTTCCGTCATCAGAGTCCATTAACCCTCGGCGTGACAGGGGACAGCGCGATAAGCCCGTCTGTCTATCCCCGCAACCGCCTCACCTCTCCGCTCCCTCAGCTCAATATGATTTATGGACAATATCAGCACAGTTCAATACCCCGCCCCCCCTCAAGTGTTCCAGAGCTTTTAAGCGCACGGCGAACGAACATCTTAAAAGATTTTGAATAGTGGAGCCGCACTTGTACGGACGAATACGGTTTATCAAATATTGAATTAATTAAATCATGTTATAGATGTCTTAAGTGCAGCCGCAGTCAGTATGAAACAAATGATTGGGCAAATGGAAGAAAAAGACAAAGTGTGAAAAGTTCAGTGCACATGATTTATAATTGAAGGGGATTATTTTATGTTCTTCACCGAGAACAATAGCCATACACCCCACTCTCATTTATGCTTGCCTCTGATGTGAGACTTAAAAGTGTCTCCGTTTTTCCATTTGGCTTTACGTAAAGGTCAGTAAAAGCACAGACCCGGAAGTTCTTTAATGGGCTTCATCTTAGTTTGTGCCACCACCCCTGAGTAGACTACAAGCTGAATGCATACAGTACAGTAGCAGAACATTTCTTCACGATCCCGTTTTTTTTACTGCAACACATTGCAAAAGACATACAGAGGCTGACATAGCATTGACAAAAAGTATAAACAGACAGTTGAGAAAGCATGCATGGTTAGCATAAAGAATAAACGCAGCATCAAATCTCCATCCTCCTACGCATACGGTATGTGCAGCATCCTCTTCAGATTGGACTTGTCAGTTGTGTTGTATGTAGTGTCCTACTTTCACAGTCCAGTCACTGTATGTAATGAACTGCGCTCATCCAGCACAAGCCGTCTGGCTCTGCCATCCAGTCGCTCTAGGTACTCCCAGTCAAGAATGTTCTCCGTTGTGGTACCCAAGTGGTGGAACAGTCTCCCAGAGGCAGCAAGACTGAGCACATCTCTTGCAGCTTTCAAGAAACAACTAAAGACATTCCTCTTTCGAGAGAATCTACTAGACTAATGTTTGAACTGGCCTTGCCCCAGGGCAGACTCCTGACATGATGTTTAGTTTAGTTTAGTTTAGTTTAGTTTAGTTTAGTTTGTGAGTGTGTGTTTGTGTGTGTGTGTACTCGTTATTTACTCTTTATATTTAAAAAAAAAAAACCCTCTTTGCAACTGCACTTGTTGTTCTGTATATCTCCTGTGCACTTTGTATTTGCTTGTGATGTTGGCTTGATTATGTCCTCTTTTGAAAGTCGCTTTGGTTATAAAGCGTCTGCCAAATGCAATGTAATGTAATGTAATGTAATATGTAACAGCAAACTGTTTTGAAAGTTGCTGAAATACCTCCCTTCAGAAGCACTTTCTTAGTGCTGAGGTAGCCTATATGCCTGTACGGCATGTGTTGGTTATGTCTCATTAATTCACTCTGATCTTGACGTCTTGTAAGTGTAAGACCCCATTTACAGTACCTAATCAGGACCACAGTTAGATCTGAACAACGGTGTCATTTTTCCTTTCAATTATCTCCATTCGTCCCAGCGTGTATTGAGTGTTTGATAATTTTCCTCAGATCATTGTCTGCCTGTGCCAGTCCTCTTCTGGCATCCATTTTGAATGTCTCCCTCCCACTAGCGGAGAGCTGTTGCTGACAGCCCGTAGCAGCCCCTTGGGGAAACACTTCTCTTCCTGCCAGTGTGTGTGTGTCTCAAATCATTTGATGCATTCGATCATTTGATGATCGGACACACAGACATGTGCTTACACACATGCAAAGGCATGCACGCACGCACGCACGCACACACAGACACACGCGTGTGCACACACACACACACACACACACACACACACACACACACACACACACACACACACACACACACACACACACACACACACACACACAAGCAAACACATACAAACACACGTGTGTGCACATACACACACACTCACACACACACTCATGCAACCGCAAACACATACTGTACGCTCACACACATACAAACAGCACACAGCAACACCCCAAACAAGTAAATGAGAGGCTGTCCCAGTCTGAGCGCTTTAGGGGGGTGCTTACAATGATAATCAGCATGTATTGTGTTGTATTCATGTGTTCTCCAGTCCCACTCGTGCACTGAACATGACACATCATCAGACAGAAGGGAAATCAGTCGTCAGTGTTCCTCCTGTTTGTAACAACGATGTAGTGACAGTATCTGCCCACGATTACATATTTGAAAATGGCTGTCAGGTTTTTTTTCTTGTTCTTTGTAAGCAGCTGACTTCCTCTCACTAAGTGAAGTGAAAGCCCAACTGGGAAACTCCAACTCCCATTGTCATTGTGACACAGCACTCCACAGCGCCACAAGTGCACACTGCACACAAAAAAATTGCATGCATGCCTCAACCGTGCAAGGGGGGCAGCCCTCAATGGCACCCGGAAGGTAGCCTGATTATCATTGACGTTCAAATCTCTTCGAGACTTGCAACGCTGAAAGTGTTGCATCACTAGGAGGGCACAGCCTGGCTACCCGGAACGGAGCAGTGCGGCGGGACGGCACCATGCTTAGGGTACATCTGTCATGGAGGAGGATGGGGGAGAGCACTAGTTAAAAATTGATGAGTTCAGATGCAAAACCCCCTAACTCCATGTCTGAAGACCTGCACTTCTATATTTTTAGAGAACCCCGTTGTTGGTTTGGTTTATATTTATGTACTTGATAATACATATAAATAGTTATATTACATAAATAAAATAAAAAATATGAAATTTTGATAACTTTGTATTAAATAAAAATGAATTAAGATTATTTTCTGAAAAGGCACTTAGGGTTTTTTGCATCTGAACTCTTCAATTACTCCCCCCACCAACCTGGCAGGTCGGGAGTAGAACCTTTTGGGCTACAAGTCTGACGCCCTAACCTCTTACCCATGACTGCCCAGGGAGACACTTGTGTGAAGGAGTGAGCCGTAACAGTAGCTGTGGAAAGCAGTGTGCACTACTCGCAAGGGAAAAGGTCTCGTGCGAGAGGCCATCGATCTGATGCGGCTGGCCAGCCAGCTCACCTTGGACAACCCTGCCAACTGCGACCCTGTAAACTCATTAGGTTGCTAATTATTTAGAAAGGCTTTCCGGACCGCAGTCAACAAACACACTTTAATGGACACACACACCAGCATGCAAACAAACACACAAACAAATACACGCAGTGCAAACAAACAAACAAACAAACAAACACGCACACATACTATGCACACTCCATGTAATAGTCTGCTGCTGCGTCCGGTACCTCTATTCCCCTCCTCCTTACCTCTATTCCCCTCCTCCTTACCTCTCTACCTCTCTCCTCTCCTTGCTGTACCTCTCTGCCTCTCTCCTCTCCTTACCACTCTGTCTCGCTCCCCTCATTACCTCTCTGTGCTTCTCTTCTCCCCCTTTCCTCTCTTCTCCTCTTTACCTCTGTGCCTCTCTTCTCTCTTTACCTATTGTTACCTTTCCTCTCTTGTCTTCCTAACATCTGCGTCTCTACTCCTCTCCTTTCTTCTCCTCTTCTCCTTACCTCCATGTATGCCTCCCTTCTCCTGCTTACCTCTCTCTGTGCATCTCTTCTCCTCCTTACCTCTCTGTGCCTCTCTCCTCTCCTTTCCTCTCTCTGCCTCTCTTCTCTGTTCTCCTCTCTGTCTCTCTCCCCTCATTACCTCTCTGTGCTTCTCTTCTCCCCCTTTCCTCTCTCCTCTCCTTACCTCTCTCTGTGCATCTCTTCTCCTCCTTACCTCTCTGTGCCTCTCTCCTCTCCTTTCCTCTCTCTTCTCCTTGCCTACAGTATCTGTCCCTCTCTCCTCTCATTAACTCTGTGTCTCTCTCTCCCCTGGTCCTTGACTCTGTGTCTCTCTCTCCCCTGGTCCTTGACTCTGTGTCTCTCTCCCTCCATCTGTGTGCAGGTGTGAATTGGACATCTCTTGCTGATCGCCCCTCCGGCTGGTTACCTTCACTATCCTGAGTCCCTCCAGGGGAGCGCGGCCTTCACCCAACTACCAACGACCACCCACTCACTACTGCAGCGTAGCCCCATCTCAGCAGGTAGGGACTGGGCTGCACTTTCCTCTCCTCTCCTCTCCTCTCACCCACCTCCTCTCCCCTCCTCTCCCCCGTCTCCTCTCCTCTCCTCTCCTCTCCTCTCCTCTCCTCTCCTCTCCTCTCCTCTCCTCTCCTCTCCTCACCCACCTCCCCTCTCCTCTCCTCTCCTCTCCTCTCCCCTCCTCACCCCCGTCTCCTCTCCTCTCCTCTCCTCTCTTCTCTCTGCTCTCCTCTCCTCTCCTCTCTTCTCTCTCCTTTCCTCTCCTCTCTTCTCTCCTCTCCTCTCCTCTCCTCTCCTCTCCTCTCATACACATCTCCCCTCTCCTCTCCTCTCCTCTCCTCTCCTCTCCTCTCCTCTCCTCTCACCCACCTCCCCTCTCATCTCCTCTCCTCTCCTCTCCCCTCCTCTCCCCCGTCTCCTCTCCTCTCCTCTCCTCTCCTCTCCTCTCCTCTCACCCACCTCCCCTCTCATCTCCTCTCCTCTCCTCTCCTCTCCCCTCCTCTCCTCTCCCCTCCTCTCCGGTCTTCTCTTCTCTTCTCTTCTCTTCTCTTCTCTTCTCTTCTCTTCTCTTCTCTTCTCTTCTCTTCTCTTCTCTTCTCTTCTCTTCTCTCCTCTTCTCTTCTCTTCTCTTCTCTTCTCTTCTCTTCTCTTCTCTTCTCTTCTCTTCTCTTCTCTCCTCTCCATCCACACGGTGAAACATTGCAGGCAGTTAAACGTGAAATAAGTAAGTTGCCCTGCTGCCTGAAGTTTGTAAGTTAATTCACCTTGAGAAAGCCCCGAGTTGAGTAAAGCCGCCTCAAGCTGAGTTAACTTGCCAACTTGAGGCAACAGGGCAGCTTACTTTGTTACCCGGTATGTTCAACTGGCTGCAATGTTTTACAGTGCACCAACCACTGATCTAATTACCTCCATCCTTGCCCTCACACCCCCACCCACCTCTCCCCACTTATCCAGCCAAGCTCCATGTCCACACAGTCACCTGTCCTGCCCACGCTCTGGCCACGGCCAGTGTTGTAGGCTACTGTTTCACACTTTAGGACAGTGTTTCTCAACAGGGGTTCCACAGGCCCCCCTCAGGGGTGCCGCAGAAACGTGGCTGATAAGGAAATTATGTAATATAATACATATTAGACAAATATGTATTATATTACATAATTTACTTATCAGCCATGATAAGTTAATGCTAGTCAGTGGAATCTTTCATCTGCCATTTACGTACAATAGAGTAAATACAGGTCGCCCCAGTCAGCTGCAGCTTCGCACGTAGGTTGTGTGACGTCTCCAAATGTGTTACTTTTCTAAGCTTGTGTGGTATCGGATGCGATGCCATGTTACGACCTGTTGGTTTGGGGTGCCTTGAAATTTTTCACGACTTGAAAGGGTGCCTTGCGTAAAAAAAAGGTTGAGAAACACTGCTCTAGGATTTCACCATGTTTTTGCACGGTCCAACAACCCTTGGTTCTCTTTGAGGGGGACCATAAACAGATGCCGTTTCCTCACTTTTTAGAATACTTTTTTTTTAGAAAAGTAATTAGTTGCTTTCTGTGGTTGTTCAAGTTAAACATACAGTATGTGTTTTTTTGGTAATGCTGTGCATATGCCTTCACCACATTACTAATTCACCATTGCAGACAACTCAATTCACACAGTTGCGATAAAATGTTGTGTTGTATGTTGTAGATTGATTAATAACATGCATGTGGGAGATACACACTTACTATTT
>NC_085869.1:21562076-21569576 GCF_034702125.1 Engraulis encrasicolus | reverse complement strand
CTTCAAAGCCTTGGTACTAGGTTGGATATTGAGGTAATGTCAGACTTCACATTCACGGGACACATTTGGACCATAAGGACTGTCAAAAGATGAAGGACGTGTAATGAAGACAATTTTCAGTCTAAAGTAAATTTGGACAAAATATGTTGTTACTGCACTTTGGCATTGTAGGACAGTAGTTACCTCACTGCAGAGGCCTGTTTCATGCAGCTGGCTTATCTTCAGCCCCAGCCACAGCCACAGCCTGTGGAGGTCGATTTCTGTCGAGACTCTTGCGGTCGCTTCGTCCCCAGAACCCAGAACCGTCAGCAGCAGGCCTGTCATTCCCCCACACCAGCACCACCACCCCCCTCCTGACACACACACACACACACACACACACACACACACACACACACACACACACACACACACACACACACACACACACACACACACACACACACACACACACACACGCACGCACGCACGCACGCACGCACGCACACACACACACACACACACACCTCATCCATGTGCAGTCAGGGCTCTTGTCACTGCCACTGCTCCCCACTCCAGCTGAGGGGCCTTGCACTCCCTGCAGAGAGAGAGGGAGGGAGGGAGGGAGGGATGGGGGAGGGTGGTGGCGAGAGAGAGAGAGAGAGAGAGAGAGAGAGAGAGAGAGAGAGAGAGAGAGAGAGAGAGAGAGAGAGAGAGAGAGAGAGAGAGAGAGAGAGAGAGAGAGAGAGAGAGATTGAGCAAGGGGGGTAAAGACATAGGAAGGAGAGGGGTAGAGAGCGAGAGAAAGCGGAAAGTGAGAGAGTGATTGAAACGGGGTGAACGATACAAAGATTGAAGCTAGCGAGCGAGCGAGAAATGGAGAGAGAGAGAGAGAGAGAGAGAGAGAGAGAGAGAGAGAGAGAGAGGAGAGAGAGGAGAGGTGGTAAGGGGGCAGAGCCCTGCAATGCAGCAGCTTCTCTGTTCTCTTGAGTGTGCAGGACAGCGATGGAAAAGGCAGAGGAGCCAAATGAGGGAAAGGAGGAACGAGAGGGTAAAATGAACGAGAGGGTAAAATGAACGAGAAGAGCCAGAAAGTGGCAGATTATGAAGAGGAAGAAGAGTCACGTGTGTTGCATTTAAATGTCATGCCCTTTACATACAGTTAACACATAACATTGTATTACCGTAAGTACATCGTATATTTAGTGAGCTTGGTAAGATCCCTTCACAGCCACAGCAACTAGCAACAATACAAACATCCTGAGGAAAATTAGGTACTTTAGTACTTTAGAGAAAGGTCCTTTAGTACTTCAGTCACAAACGTAACTTGTACTGGAACGGGCACCAGCACAATTTTGATCGGCCTGAAAACCACATTAATGTTAATTCAACATTGTTGAATTAACTGTAAATCATTTTGGTCTATATATTCTCTCTTTTTTAATAGTATTTTTGGGGGCTTTTCAAGCCTTTATTTTAGTTTATTTGAGATAGGACAGTGAAGGTGGTGACAGAAAGCAAGTTGGAGAGAGAGACGGGGAAGGGGGTCGGCAAAGGGCCCGGGTCGGAATCAAACCTGGTTCGGCCGCGTAGTAGACGAGTGCCCTACCGTTACTACCACGATAGGGCCTGGAATAGATATTTTTTTAAAAAAAGGTCCACACACTCCTTTGGATTTTTTTCTTCTTTAAGTTACTTTTTCTTCTTTATATTCATTCATTCATTGGCATATGAATGAATGAATAATGAACTCTCTACACCTGGACTGGATATTCTCACAATAGTTTTTTTCTGCTGTGTATCACTACCAGGGCATGCTAAATAAAAGAGCCATAGAGGATGGTAGCCAGGGGGGTGAAGGAGGGCAAAGGGATGTGTGAACCCAGAGCGGGCGAGCGGGCGTGCGAGTTCCAACATTTCTTTGCGAGTGTCAACATTTCCTACACTAACGACTGCCTGCGAGATCCGTGCTGATTTTGTCCGACAGCTTTTGAATTCCGAGCAAAGCGGGGAAAAAAAGTGTGAAAGCGTCTCTCCTGTCTGCCACAGCATCCCTCAAAGGAGAAAAAAAGGAAAGAAAAAGAAAAAAAATAGGGTCAGCACTGTCACTTCCATCTGAGGAGAAGCGTCAACACCACCCAGACAACCCAGCAGTTGTAGCCTGCCTGCCTGGGCACGGGGGACACTTTCTCTCTCTCACTCTCTCTCTCTCTCTCTCTCTCTCTCTCTTTCTTTTGCCTTCTCTCTCTCTGTTTCCCTCTGTCTTTCTTGTTCTTTATTTCTCCCTGTCCGTTTTTCTTTCTCTCTCTCTTGCTCTCTCTCTCTTGCTCTTTATTTTTCTCTGTCTATTTTTCTCCACGTCACCTCAGGTTGATGCGTTTTGCTGGATGGAGACGGCTGCAGTTTCTGATGTTTTCTGACACATACAACCGCATCTACCAATGAGCTCTGTCTCTGGAGTCTTTATGCTCTTGATTTGGACTAGTAGGTGCTCTCTCTCTCTCTCTCTCTCTCTCTCTCGCTCTCTCTCTCTCTCTCTCTCTCTCTCTCTCTCTCTCTCTCTCTCTCTCTCTCTCTCTCTCTCTCTCTCTCTCTCTCTCTCTCTCTCTCCCAACTCCTGAATACACTTTATGTGTCTGTACACCAGGAGAACTTAGAGTAGAGTAGAGTAGAGTAGAGAGTAGAGTAGAGTATAATTTATTAATCCCAAGGAAAATTAAGGTGTCCACAGCATACATAGGCTACATAAATGCAGAAAAAATTAGCAGACATTACACACATCACTTAGCTCAAAGAAGTTAGCTTCTCTGTTAACACATACAGTATGATCGTGACAATATAAGTTAGCCAACAGTATGTCTTTTTAAGATACGATACGATTATACTTTATTGTCAGTTTTCACTAAAATTCTTATCCCTGTAGTAGACTGGGCCAACAGAGTGGAGGTCAGTAATAAAGTGTGTCCTGTACTGTACAAATGTACTGTACTTTTGCATTGATTGGCTTAAAAGCTTAGATCTGGCAGAGTCTATGTAGGGTTGCACAAGAGCGTCTGACCTCTCTTCAACCCCCCCTGCCCCCATCTCTTCATCTCCCTCCCATCTCTTGCATTTGATTAAACACATCTTTCAAGGAACCTGGAGGCAGCTGGACATCTTTGGGGACGGCGCTTTTTGGGATGGGGGAGGGAGGTAGGGAGGTGGGGGAGTGGTTGGTGTTCCTAAAAAGCACCGCACCACAGTCACTGAGATTTCTGACAGCATCCAGGGAGGCGTGATGATCAACCCATTTTCTGAGGGGGCACTCTCTCTCTCTCTCTCTTCCTCACAGCAGGAACAAGGGATGAAGTTTGTTGTGTGTGTGTGTGTGTGTGTGTGTGTGTGTGTGTGTGTGTGTGTGTGTGTGTGTGTGTGTGTGTGTGTGTGTGTGTGTGTGTGTGTGTGTGTGTGTGTGTGTGTGTGTGTGTGTGTGTGTGTGTGTGTGTGTGGCTGTGTGTTGTGTATGTATGAGAGAGCAAATGTGTTTGTGTGTATGCGTATGCATGCATGTTTGTGTGTGCCCTTGTCAGTGGGTGCATATGTATGTGTTTGTGCATGTGTGTGCACTGCGTGCATGTGTTGTGTGTGCTGTTTGCGTGTGTGTTTCTTTGTGAGGGAGTGGGTCCCTGTGTGTATGTGTATCTGGAGGGGTGGTGGGTGGCTAAAGTGCCCTGGAGGTACCCTGTCCCATCCTGCTGATGGAGCCCCCTCCCTCCATGCAGAAGACCCAGGCAGAGAGGGGGGGGGGGTGCAGAGAGGCAGACAGAGAGAGAGGGATGCAGGGAAACAGGCAGGCAGGCAAACAGGCAGAGAAAGGAGGGACGCAGAGAGGCAGGCCGAGAAAGGAGGGATACAGAGAGGCAGACAGGCAAAGAGAGAGGAATGCACATAGGCCTGGCCCCCTCTCTTCTGTTCTGTTCTGTTCTGTTCTGTTCTGTTCTGTTCTGTTCTGTTCTGTTCTGTTCTCTTCTCTTCTCTTCTCTTCTCTTCTCTTCTCTTCTCTTCTCTTCTCTTCTCTTCTCTTCTCTTCTCTTCTCTTCTCCCCTCCCCTCCCCTCCTCTATATCCTCTCCTTTCTCTTCCTCTCCTCTCCTATCCTCCCCTCCTCTCCTCTCCTCTCCTCTCTTCTCCTCTAACTCTCCTCTCCCCCCTCTTCCTCTCCTCTCCTCTCCTCTCCTCTCCTCACCTCTTCTCTGCTCACCTCTCCTCTTCTCCTCTCCTCTCCTCACCTCTTCTCTGCTTACCTCTCCTCTATCCTCCTCCTCTCCTCTCCTCTCCTCTCCTCTCCTCCTCTCCCTCTCCTCTCCTCTCCTCCCCTCCTCTTCTCCTCCCCTCCTCTTCTCCTCTCCTTTCTCTTCCTCTCCTCTCCTCTCCCCCCCTTCCTCTCCTCTCCTCTCCTCTCCTCTCCTCCTCTCCTCTCCTCTCCTCTCCTCTCCTCTCCTCTCCTCTCCTCTCCTCCCCTCCTCTTCTCCTCCCCTCCTCCTCTCCTCTCCTTTCTCTTCCTCTCCTCTCCTCTCCTCTCCCCCCTCTTCCTCTCCTCTCCTCTCCTCTCCTCTCCTCTCCTCTCCTCTCCTCTCCTCTCCTCTCCTCCTCTCCTCTCCTCTCCTCCCCTCCTCTTCTCCTCCCCTCCTCCTCCTCTCCTCTCCTCCTCTCCTCTCAACCACATCCTTTCCTCTCCTCTCATCTCCTCTCCTCTCCTCTCATCTCTCCTCTTCTCTCCTCTACTCCCCTCTCATCTCCTCTCCTCTTCTATCCTCCTCTCCTCTTCTCTCCCCTCCTCCCCTCTCCTTTCTCTTCCTCTCCTCTCCTCTCCTCTCCTCTCCCCCTCTTCCTCTCCTCTCCTCTCCTCTCCTCTCCTCTCCTCCTCTCCTTTCCTCCTCCTCTCCTCCCCTCCTCTTCTCCTCCCCTCCTCCTCTCCTCTCCTTTCTCTTCCTCTCCTCTCCTCTCCTCTCCTCTCCCCCCTCTTCCTCTCCTCTCCTCTCTCCTCTCCTCTCCTCTCCTCTCCTCTCCTCCTCTCCTCTTCTCCTCCCCTCCTCCTCCTCTCCTCTCCTCCTCTCCTCTCAACCACATCCTCTCCTCTCCTCTCCTCTCCTCTCCTCTTCTCCTCTCTTCTCTTCTCCTCTGCTCTCCTCTCCTCTCCACTCGCCTCGTCTCCTCTCATCTCGTCACCTCTCCTCTCCCCTCCTCTCCTCTCCTCTCCTCTCCCCTCCTCTCCTCTCCTCTCCTCTCCCCTGCAGTGTCTTATTGAAGGGGGAGCATAATAAAAGGAGACGGTCTGTCATCCACACATGCTCGTGGCTCTGTCCTTGCGCCGGCTTCTCCTCTGCTCTGAGTTCACAGGACCGCAAGTAATGCCATCAACCCACGGCAGAGGCAGTGGAAAATTGAACTCGGATAAAAACCCCTCTTGGGCTGTACTATCGTACAAAAGCAAAGTGCAGTAACTTTTAAAGCGATGGTTCGGAGTAGAATCACCCTAATGCCATTTGAACCGTGACACCCATCCACCTTTACACCCGAAGTGTTTTCTGCCGCAGGCTTACATCAACAGAGTTGCCGTGTTATTCGATGTTTATTCCGGATAGCTTGACTCAAGCGCATATGGATACTGGGCACCGTCTCCAAACTTTCCCCACAAAAATAAAATGTCATGACACCAAACTTCTACAGTATAACAAATGTGTTTTGTACTCACAAAAAGATGAATTTGAATCTTTGTACATAGTCCAGGAGTTTATTAGTAACACAACACACGAGACGATTAGCTTTTCTGCTGCTAAACATCCGTCAACGTCACTTCCTCCAGCTGGGACTTTGTTGATGGAAACAACGCGAGTCCGGAAGGCGGAAAACTCAAAAAGACAGCTTGCGCTACAACTAGAAATTAACCACTTCGGATTTAAATTTTACCACGTTTAATAAATAGAAGACGATGCCACACTCGTGCATATATCCTGGCTGTGGACTAAAACACAAACCTTACAATAAGTGGACAGTCCCAGCTGGAGGAAGTGACGTCGACGGATGTTTAGCAGCAGAAAAGCTAATCGTCTCGTGTGTTGTTACTAATAAACTCCTGGACTATGTACAAAGTTTCAAATTCATCTTTTTGTGAGTACAAAACACATTTGTTATACTGTAGAAGTTTGGTGTCATGACATGTTATTTTTGTGGGGAAAGTTTGGAGACGGTGCCCAGGATCCATATGCGCTTGAGTCAAGCTATCCGGAATAAACATCGAATAACACGGCAACTCTGTTGATGTAAGCCTGCGGCAGAAAACACTTCGGGTGTAAAGGTGGATGGGTGTCACGGTTCAAATGGCATTAGGGTGATTCTACTCCGAACCATAGCTTTAAGTTATCTTTTAAGTTAACTTGTAAGTTTATCCTGAAAATGGTCTTAATAACACCTTTATCTTGTGACAATAACTACAATATCCAATCTACAAACCCCAACTCCGGTGAAGTTGGGACGTCTGGTAAACTGTGAATAAAATCAGAATGCTATCATTTTCAAAACATTCAATCCATTCATTAGATGGAGAATAGTGCAAAGACAACATATTAAGTGTTAAAACCGAGAAAAAATATTGTTTTGGGGGACATATGTACTCATTTCTAATTTGATAACTGCAACACGTCTCAAATAAGTTGGGACGGGGATCAGTGAAATGTAATAAACATCCAAATAATATAAAACAACAAATAAGAACATTTCAAAATGAATTTTACTGATGGACAATATGAGTGTGCAGGTGTAAGACCATCACAGAGAGGCTGAGTCACTCAGAATTAAAGATGCAGAGGGAATAATTACCATAGTTATTACATACATTTTTGATTTCCATTTGATTTACCATGATTGAGTGTATATAAGACATATTTTCATTAAAATCATTGTATAGGTTCATGACATCATGAAATATTTATTGGATGTAGTCTCACTCTAGAACTCCAAGAATTACAGCTATTGAAAATTCACCATGTTAAGAATGCTTCATGTGTGTGCAAATGATAGAGAGGTTTAACATTCTCCTACACACCCTAGCTCACTTGAAATAGAACCAGAAGACAATTTGAAACTGTCCTTTGCTTACAGAAATTGCAGAGGTCAATTCTTTTTGAAAATAATAGTCTTACACATCCTGTGCTACAGTGAAAATGGACCATCCAACTTGTGTTAGTGCTAACCTCAAAAGTCAGCCTTCATGATGGCATGGGGGTGCAGTAGTGCATAGGTTAAGTTGTTCTCACTCATCTGTAGTGTTAAATACAGTGCTGAATGATATAAATGGGTTTTAAACAGCATGAAAAGCCACTCATGCGTTATATTTTGAAGGGAGATCTTCAATTACTGCCAAAGGACAAATTGCATTCTCTATGTTTTAACAGTTTAACTCCATCCTGAGGACCAGCAAGTGATAAAATGGCGGGCTTTTGATCAAGAACTGTCACACTTTAAGCACTACAGAAAGGAAAAC
>NC_085869.1:21554576-21557076 GCF_034702125.1 Engraulis encrasicolus | reverse complement strand
CTTGCTTAGGGCCCCCATATACATACATAAACAGGAGGCTCCGTCCCTTGTGCTGGATTTATGGCTGCACTGCGGCGAACGTCTGTCCCTTTACACTCCTGAAGGAACACTGGGAGCAGGGCCGCGGCTGACAGCTTTTGCTGGGCCCTGGGCAAAGTAATTTGAAAACAATGTAATGGAAGCCCAATTGTGGGCCCCCTCTCTCCTTGGGCCCGGGACATATGATTCCCTTTGTCCACCCCTGTCGGCCTCCCTGACTGGGACACACACACTGCAGCAAAGGAGGAGAAGGAGCGGTGGTGGGGCTGGCTTTGGGAACACTTCAAATGTGTGACTAGTGCAGAGCCTGTTGGGCCTATTTGCCCATGTTGTGTTTTGCATTCTTGGATGTGACATCCTGAGCCTGAGCCGTTACAAATAGTAACTTTAAAGGGACACTGTGCAGGAAATGGTCAAAAAAGGTACTGCAACTATGCTGCTCATTGAAACTAGGCTCCCTATTGCCAAATTTGATCTTTACATGAATGTTTACTAAGTAATAAACACATATGTTCTAGTATGGTCCAAGTAGAGTCATTTCTGCAGCTAAAAATGGCTATTTTTGAAAATTCAAAATGGCGGACCATGGAGAAGATCCCCCTTTTCATGTATGAAAAGTGCAATTTTTCCAGTCATAATGAATACTTAGAATTTGATGGTGGTGGTAAGTATTCATGAAAAAGGTAACATTAGTGAATGGGCAGCATGAATTCTGGAAATAAACAACTAAAAATCTCACACGGTGTCCCTTTAAAAACAGCTGCATAGCATACATTCAGGGAGGTATTCCAAGAACCTGGCTTAGTTGTAAACCGCCAGGATGAGTTCAACTTGAGGTAGTGGTAAATCATCTAATAGAACAGTGTTTCTCAACCTTTTTTAGGCGAGGCACCCTTTCAATTCATGAAAAATTTCAAGGCACCCCAAACCAACAAGCCGTAACATGGCATCGCATCCAATACCACACAAGCTTAGAAAAGTAACACATTTGGAGACGTCACACGACCTACGTTCGAAGTTGCAGCTGACTGGGGCGACCTGTATTTACTTTATTGTGCATAAATGGCAGATGAAAGATTCCACTGACTAGCATTAACTTATCAATTTAGACAAATATGTATTATATAACACAATGTATTTAGCCTATCGGCCACGTTTCCGTGGCACCCCTGTAGAGAAAAACTGTAATAGAAGAGCATGGAGCCCTCCTTTCAATGACACCTGTGGACTATCTATTAGCATGTTTACCACTTACAGTAGGTTAGCTTAGCCAGGTTTACCACTTAACCATGTTCTTATAATACTTATGATAGCAGAACCTTTCTACTGATCTGAGTAGAGTTGAAAGGCACACAACACTCATTTTAGGACTCAGTTTTACAGGCCTTCACAGCCGTTCCGCTGATCTGAGCACAGTTTGTGGAAAGGATGATGATGTTACATATCTGATCATGATTTTAGCTGATCCCGAGTGACACAACATTCAGGCAATGTGAGACAGTTGCATACCTTTACAACCTTGACGCTGGTCTGAGGTCAGTTCTCTTACAAACGTTGATGTTATCACATAACGATATCTGATAACTGATCCCGACTCATACAGTATAACAGTTACAGACTTTACACCAGCCGAACAGTGTTGCCAGATTGGGTGGTTACCCGCCCAATTGGGCTGCTTGGGATGGCCGTTTGCGGGTAAAAAAGGGAGAAATTGGCCATTTGGTGTTTTCTTCTGCTGTTTTTGGCCAATAGAAATCAATGCAATTTCTTGAAATTGGGCGGAATTTAGCGCATTTTGGCGGCTTTTGAGAAGCCTTTGGGAGGGATTTAATCAGACACATCTGGCAACACTGCAACCAAAGTCATTAGAGGCATTACCCAGTCAAGGGCACCTTGTTTTACTGGAGTCCCCTGCTACTAAACATGTTTAGCGGGCTGCCTGCCTGCAGCACTAAGTGAATATGGGGATCGATATATATCTAAAAGGACACGTGCTGCTAATTTGTTCTCCGCTGTCTCCACTGACCTCACCTCTAGTCACATACAGTTTACCCCGCCCTTCTCAGGTCACTGATATCACCATCGATCGCTGTCGCTGTGACGTCTTATTTAGTCTTTTTACCCATGATGCCTCAGTGATACTGACACCCAGCAGTGTGCCGCTTTGGTTGAGGATTATATAAGCGATATTTTATTATTTTATACATTATACATAGGCACACGATATTAGATACATTATTTTTGTTACGTTTCATTACATTTGGCTGACACTTTTTAACCAAAGCGATATACAATCAAGGACATAAGCAGGGGTGTAGTGGGCGCGGTACGCTGGGGTACGCAGTCCACCCACTTCTCCTGAAGTGAGATATAAAAAAAATATTCTGCCCATGTTTGAATACAAAAAGGAATGATCACATATCAGTATTGCAGATGATTGACCAAACAGATGAAAACGGAG
>NC_085869.1:21539576-21547076 GCF_034702125.1 Engraulis encrasicolus | reverse complement strand
CATGTACGGTACAGTGTCTACAGGGTGCTTTTTCAATGCTCAGGATGCGAGAGCACAAATGGAGAAAATACACTGAGCAGCAGATACTAGTAATGGAAGCCATCTTTTTTTTCATAATGTGCCATAAAACTAACCCCTTTTTACTCGCTGGGTACACCTTCATTATCCTGCTTTCACTATGCTAAGCTATGCCAGCGGCTCCCAAACTCCATTTCATTAAAGCAGGCCAGGAGGTCATCTGGAAATAGTGCTGCTGCTGCTGCTGCTGCTGCTAATGCTTGCACTGCCACCCATTGGCAGCCTGCCTCCCGCTGCTACTGTATCTAGTCAGAGGGAGGTGGAGGTGGAGGTAGAGATGGCGCCCGCGCCTTTGTCTTACTTGGGAAGTATTTCGATTTTGGGAACACTGATGATGGGCTAGACCCGAAACGTTTGCAACCCACTTTTTGATTGGGCTTCTTTTTTATTTTCGGCTTTTAATACAGTTTCACTGAACAGCATCAAGCTTCTGCGTACGACTCCTTTTTCTGCTCACTAGCCAGAGGGAGCTCGGGGGGCATGAGTGTGGAAAGGTGAAGGCACGGCCACGGAGGGGTGTGGTGTGGCGGCATGCAGAGTGGCCGTAAAAGCTCGACTCAACTTGACTGCACAACTTTGCGTTGCTTCTTCTCACCCTGGCTTGCTTGCTCAGTCATGAACCAAAGTGATGGATCAGCTGACGGCTTTCGCTGGGCCCAGGACAAAGTCTTCTGAAAGGGCCCCCTACCGAATACATAGCACAATGGAATGGGGACCCAATTCTGGGGCCCCTATCTCCCTGGGCCCATAACAACATACCCATTTGTACGTTTGTGTTATTGGTAGTGTTAATTCAACACTTGGAGATTAGGACAAAATACACCACAGCGTTCACTCAACACAGAGTTAAATTAACAATGCAGCATTGAAAGTTTTTTGATGGGCTGCAAGCTTGCTTCAGTGCATAGAGTAGAGTAGAGTAGAGTATCGTTTATTGATCCCAGGGGGAAATTAAGGAGGAGGGTTGGTTGGGATTCCAACTTGAGGAGGCACTTGAGGTCATGTCACGACTCAGTACAGGAGGCGGGCAGGCCAGGGTAGGAGGTGGAGGTGGATGTGGAGGTGGAGGTGGAGGTGGAGGTGGAGGTGGAGGTGGAGGTGGAGGAAGGCGGAGTGCGGTGCGTGGGGAAGCAGGCTAACGTAACACAGCAGCCTCCCTGCTGATGGGAGATGGGACTCCCTGGTGAAGAGCTATGGGAGAGAGGGAGGAGAGGGAAGAGCCATAGGAGAGAGGGAGGAGAGGGTAGAGGAGTGGGAGAGAGGGAGGAGAGGGAAGAGGAGTGGGAGAGAAGGAGGAGAGGGAAGAGCCGTGGGAGAGAAGGAGGAGAGGGAGAGAAGGAGGAGAGGTGTGTGGCTTCCTTTCTTGTCAGCAGAGATGGAAAGTGGAATGCAAGAAAAAGCTTGTACAGAGAGAGGGAATGTGTGTGTGCGTGCCGTGCGTGCGTGCATGGGTGGGTGCATGCGTGCGTGCGTGCGTGTGCGTGCGCGTGCGTGTGCGTGTGCGTGCGTGCGGGTGTGTGGGTGTGTGTGTTTGCGCGTGCGTGCGTGCATACAGTATTTGTGCATGTGTGTGTGTGTGCAAGAGAGAGCTAGCTAGAGAGAGAAAAAACATGAGAATTGTAGGGGAGCTGCTGCCATGGAAACGCAGGCGGAGAGAGAGTGAGCGAGAGAGAGGGAGAGAGAGTGAGAGAGAGAGAGAGGGAGAGAGAGTGAGAGAGAGAGAGAGAGAGAGAGAGAGAGAGAGAGAGAGAGAAAGATGATGTAAAGTGCTGCTCTGCTGTGCTGTGCTGTGCTGGCTGGCAGGCTGGCTCTGGGGGAGCTGTGGCTGTGGCGGTGGCGATGGCGGTGGCGGTGGAGGTGGCGGAGGGATACGACACGACCCCCTAATTGCGGCGCTGGTAATGACGGTGTACTGTATGAAGTAGGGCCGTGAAGCACGCCCACACAGTAGGAGACGAGCGGGCCTGAGTGCTCCCACCACACCGCACCGTACCACGCCACCACGTATATGGACGCCTAGGCACGTGGATAAGCACTCCACTTACATGTGCGCAAAGGAAAATGATTACCAAATGAAATGCACCACTTTACTGTACCCCACACATACACGTGTAGGTATGTACGTTTTCTTTCAGTCATGGCTTTGTGATGTATGTGTGTGCCACATGCAACGACAGATACAACAAATCAAACTAATACATCTGTGTCTGCAAACAAATACGCTGCAGTATATCACAAATGCTGGGTGCATGCTGACACACATGTCCACATGTACACACACATCCATACAGCGCATACACTTCAGTGCACAAACTCATTCACAGAACTCTGCTTACTCAGGTCAGTCTCACTCTCTCTTGCTCCCAGTTTAACTTTGCGATTTGCTGCAATATCCACTGCACTAACAGAGCCAAAAAAAAATACCACACACATCAGGGAGCGATGAAAAAACAAACAAATATATTTGACTGTCGGAGTTTCTTACACACCCTAGTTCAGTACTTAGCCTTGCAGCCAAGTATCTCATAACACCACAATGATTTAAGTGTAATTAAATTCCAGCTAAAATCATAGGGGTAAGTAGCCCAAGACGTTTTTTCACTTTAATAGATGAGGATGGATGTGGTGAATGAATGAATCCCAGGACTGTACACACTCTCTCTTTGGCTTGGATGTGTATGGGGTGAACCATCTAGACAGGCTGTGCCCTCCTAGTGATGCAACACCTTCAGCGTTGCTTCTAGTCAGGTCAAGAGCAATACAAATATCGTTTCTGAACTCCCGAAAAATTGGGACCTCCTACTACTTTGTTGGGAAGCAAACATTAGCAAACTTAGGGAGGCTGGTTAAGCATGCCGTTTTGGGAAATGTTAATTGTAATGCTCTTGGTCAGACCAAGTCTCAGAAGAGATTTGAAAGTTGATGATAATCAGGCTATGAACTATCTGCCTTGTGGTGACGGTGATGGTAGTTGAGTAAACATTTTTACTTCCCTATTGCTCTGGAAAACGGACAGATGTATAGTGTTTGGGGAAGAGTGATTGAGTTGAAACGTATAGGCGTTGTCCAGTGTAATTAAAAACTTTTTTTTTTACCTCAATCAGTGTGCCTCAGACATTTCACAAAAGGACCCTACTGACTGGGTCTTCATTATACATTTTTTGCTGATAGTGGAAAGTTATTGTACCCACTTTAACCCATTAAAACATGGCGTTATACATTTGCGGTTACCAGCATGGCGATGACTGAGCCATAGTGCATTACCAAAGGCCCTGTGTAATGTCATAGCAGAGTAATAATACTTTGGTACTTAACCCCTTAAGACATGGCATTATACATTAGCTGTTACCAGAATGGCAATGACCAAGTCGTAATGTATTACTAAAGGCTCCATGCACTGTCATAGTAGTGTAGTCCTATTGTAGTTAACTTTCAATGTCTATTACAGCGTGCCACAGGCGGTACGACGTGCATTAAGGGGCTACCCTTTCTATGACTATTACAGCGTGCCACTGGTGGTATGGTGTGCATTATGGGGCTACGTTTCTTATGGCTTTTCAGAAGAGCACCTGGATTTCTCCACTCACCTGACCCAACACAGTGCTGCCCTGTTCCAGCTTTTTGTATGTGTAGTCTTTACTTGGGATATGAGCAATATACTGTGACAGCCAGAAAGATTGTGAAAGGCAAGACAGAGTGGAGGTTGAAGGTGAACATTGTGCACATCCAAGGAAAAGGTGCAGGACAAAGGCTGACTGTAGTTTTCGGAGTGAGAAGTCGCACACTTAAAATACTTTTTGTTGTTACCTCCGCCAAGGAGGTTATGTTTTCGGTGGCGTTGGTTTGCCTGTCTGTTTGTTTGTTTGTCAGCAGGATAACTCAAAAAGTCATCAACGGTTTTGGATGAAACTTTGTGGAGTTGTTGGAAATGAACAAAGGAACAAGTGACATGTTGGAGGTGATCCAGATCACGAACCAGAACCAGGACTTTTTTTAAAAGATTCTTCACCATTGCTAGCCTAGAAATCTAGACGCCCCTATTGACCGCAAATTGAATTGAGATTGAATTTTATTGAGACTGAAAATAAAATATGAGTGTAACTGTCAAATGTCCTATCAAACAGCTTCCTTGGCTGGGAGGTCTGCACTCTCTGAGTCCATTTCTAGTTTTTTTTTAATTATTATTTCATGGCTAGATCCAGCGAAGACATGAAAGATTGAGGGGAGGGTGAGAGCTGACAGGTGCTCCTCTTGATCTTCATCTTGTCCATGCTCATTGTCTCCTCATGCAACCAGCTCCTGCAGAGAGAATTGGCAGCACACCACCTCCACCTCCGAAGGCTGTCATTTCCTGTGTGATGGCCCAGTAACGAGGCTTGCTCAGCGGGCAGTTGGGGGAGGCAGAGCTGGGCAATGGGTAGTACCCCCACTCCACTCCAACCCTCCAACACAACACACCATCTTTCACAGTACATGTATCTCCGCTGGCCACGTCTGGCCTGGTCAAGACATTAACGCAACCCACAGATCTACCCCTTTCATAATCCCCTACTGCTAACCCTCCTCTCTCTCTCTCTCTCTCTCTCTCTCTCTCTCTCTCTCTCTCTCTCTCTCTCTCTCTCTCCCCCTCTCTCTCTCTCTCTCTCTCTCTCTCTCTCTCTCTCTCTCTCTCTCATCATAACACACCAAGTTCTTTTGATGGGGAGCTCCTACTGAGATCTGGAGTGCCCCGTCCTCCATATCTTGTGAGATGTGAGCTGGTGCTGAGAAGCCCGGAGGACTGGCAGGACATCAGCAGGGCTACTGTAGCCTGTTAGTACTGTATCCCTTATTAATAGTGTTGCACCGATACCGATACCAGTATCGGTGGATCGGTGGATCGGCACTAAAATGGTGGTATCGGTATCGGCGAGTACCAACAAATAGGGCACCGATACCATTTACAGATGCTTGTATGACACTTTAACAGCCTTGAAATTAGTTATTTCATAGAGGTATTTAGAAAGTATTGAAAATTTTGCTGGATTCACTTTGTATTAGTCTTTTTTCTTGTTTCACAAAGGTAGGCAGCAGCCTGACAAGGCCATGCAATGATTTTACATCAAAGTAGTATACACTGCAGCCCTTCATATATATATACATTTCAAATACGGTAGTATCGTTATGGTATCGGTATCGGCCAATACTGCACAGCCAGGTATCGGGTATCGATATCGGGGCCAAAAAATGGTATCGGTGTGACACTTTTATTATAATGTGATGGGAGAGAGGCAGCCTGATGCAACCCCGCACCAAAAAACGTCCTCCCCGCTCCACTTCGTTTGTGTAACTACTTGCTCTCACATTACAATTTATTTCCAAGTCTAATGAGTACTTTGGCTTAGTCACTCACTCTGTTCTGTTCTGCTCTGCTCCGCCCTGCCGTTTTTTTGTTGTCTTTTTTTCAAGGGAAGGCGGGTGTATTAATGTCACTTGACTTTTAGAAGTCTTTGCGCCTGCCTCTGCCACTGTGTGTGTGTGTGTGTGTGTGTGTGTGTGTGTGTGTGTGTGTGTGTGTGTGTGTGTGTGTGTGTGTGTGTGTGTGTGTGTGTGTGTGTGTGTGTGTGTGTGTGTGTGTGTGTGTGTGTGTGTGTGGGCATGCGTGCTTCAGCGCATGCTTGTGTCTGTGTAATTGTGTGTGTGCAATTCTGTGTGCGTTAGCGTTAGTCAGCACAGCTTTTCCTTGTCGGGGGACATAAATACTTAATACGGCATGGAGCTATGGCGCGGCGCGTCACGGCATGTCGCGGTGCGGGCCGGGGCAGCCAGGCATAGAGGAGTGCAGCGTGAGCCGGTGGCAGTGAGTGATGTTCCTCAAGCCATCCGTGGCTGCTAATGGCGCTAATGTTGTTTTGTGCTGCTGCTGGTGAGACGACGTGCTGCGTGCCGAGTGCTGCTAGCATAGCTGCTAGCCGCTCGCTCGCTCCCCACTCGTCCCCTCTCATTACTGCCACGCCGGCCGCCTCAGCACTGGAGCTGCCACCTGCTGAAAAAAAGGAAACAGAGAGAGAAAAAAGAAAAGAAGAAAAAAAAGAGAAAGAAAAATCTCAGCCTCATCCGTCTCAATCATAACAGCATGAAAAATTAATAAGCGTTAGTGATATGAGTTTTTTGGTATTACGTCTGGGGCTTTTAGAGGCCCTGGCCATTTTTACACTGCAGTGGTCTCTTTACTGTGCTGTGTGCAAAGCTCTCTCGCTCTCTCCATTTCTCTCTCTCTCTCTCTCTCTCTCTCTCTCTCTCTCTCTTTCTCTCTATCTCTATCTCTCTCTATCTCTCTCTCTGTCTTTCTCTCTCTCTCTCTCTCTCTCTCTCTCTCTCTCTCTCTCTCTCTCTCTCTCTCTCTCCTCTCTCTCTCTCTCTCTCTCTCTCTATCTCTGTCTTTCTCTCTCTCTCTCTCTCTCTCTCTCTCTCTCTCTCTCTCTCTCTCTCTCTCTCTCTCTCTCTCTCTCTCGGGTCACGTAGTGGCAGTCGGAAGCGTGACCTTGCGGTGCTGTAGTGGAAACCATCCTGGCCTCTCGTGTGCCGTGTGGTGTGTGAAGCTGTCGTTTCCGAGGCCAGGACCCCTGGTGGTGTCGGGGAAGGAGGCAGGAAGAGAAGGGAAGTAGAGGGATGGAAGGATGGAGGGTGGTGGCTGGAGGTGAAGGGGGGGGTGGGGGTGGGGGGGGGGGGGGGGGATGCCAGCTTTACTCTCGCAGGCACTGAAGAGCCATTCAAGCAAGAAATTAACTTTCCTGATGTGACTTAATATGAGAAGGAGAGGGAGTAGAGAAAGAGATAAGTGAAGGAAGGAAAGGAAATAAAAAGGGGAAAAGAAAAGAAAAAAGTTTGAGGGAAAGAGGGAAAGAGAGGGTAGGGGCTGGGCCAGAGGAGAAAAGAAGGCAGGCAGGCAGGCATGCAGGCAGACAGGCAGGCAGGCAGGCAGGCAGGCAGGCAGGCAGGCAGGATGGCAGGCAGGCAGGCAGGCAGGATGGCAGGCAGACAGGATGGCACGCAGGCAGGCAGGCAGGGAAGCAGGCAGGCAGGAGGCAGGCAGGCATATGACAGGCAGGCAGGCAGGCAGGCAGGCAGGCAGGCAGGGAGGCAGTCAGACAGGCAGGCAGGCAGGCAAGCAGGCAGGCAGGGAGGCAGGCAGGCAGGCAGGCAGGCAGGCAGGCAGGGAAGCAGGCAGGCAGGCAGGGAGGCAGGCAGGCAGGCAGGGAGGCAGGCAGGCAAGCAGACAGGCTTATGACAGGCAGATAGGCAAGCAGACAGGCAGGCAGGCAGGCAGGCAGGCAGGGAGGTAGGCAGACAGGCAAGCAGGCAGGCAGGGAGGCAGGCAGGGAGGCGGGCAGGGAGGCAGGCAGGCAGGCAGGCAGGCAGGGAATCAGGCAGGCAGGCAGG
>NC_085869.1:21427076-21534576 GCF_034702125.1 Engraulis encrasicolus | reverse complement strand
AGTGGGCAGCAGACTGAGACCACAGGGACCAGTGTTGCCAGATTGGGCACTTTCCAGCCGCCCAATTGAGCTGTTGGGGCGAGTTGTTTTTGCAGATTTATGGCTATATAAATCAATATAATATAGTTGAAATTGGGCGGGATTAAGTGCTTTCAGGCAGGTTTTGAGCATTTTTTTGGGCTTGAAATCATTAGTCTCACCTGGCAACCAGGCTTATTCGAAATTCAGAACTGAATTGAGAATGACCTCAAAATTCCAATTCAATTCTTGAATTTCAATATGAATTGAATTTAAATTCCAAACAGGGAATGGAATTGCAGGAAAGAGAATTTAAATTCTTTGAAATTCAAAGAAAATCAAAGTAATGGCATAATATGAACACCAGGTGGTGGTGGTGTAGATTAGATTCAAAGAAAATCAAAGTAATGACAAAATAGGAACACTAGCTGTATATTAATCAGTATGTGTCTATTCCTGACACTGCAAGATGTACAACTGCCCCCTTAGGTGACATGTTGGGCTGTTTCCTAGCAGTGTTTTTACGTATGATTTACGTCTGGCCATTACATGAGTTTTAACATCTTATTATTTTGAAAACACAAAGCTGTTTTTGGTTTTATGGTTGTGTATTTTGTGTCTTTTTGATACATTGTAGTATTTGGTATACATGTTGGTATGTCATTCCCATCCCTGTGATATAATCATGATTCTTTTTGAGAAAGCACATTATAAAGCATCATAATCTCATTGACACGTGGTTAGGACAACTTTCTCTGAATTGCAATGTGTTTAAATTCCATTTCCTGTCATTAAAATTCATTTCAATTCCCCTTCCTGAGTTGCAGTGAGTTTCAAGTCCACTTCCTGAATTGCATTGAGTTTCAATTCCGTTTTGAATTCCATTTCCTGTCATTCAAATTCAATTCAATTCAACATCCTGTATGGGTAGAGTCAATTCAATTCAAATTCAATTCCACTTCCTGAATTGAATTAAATTCAGAAATTCAGATTTTTGCACAAGCCTGCTGGCAACCCTGGCAAGGACTTCATCTGACTTCATCTGTGTGTGTACCTGTGTGCGCTACTTGGTGGTGTGTGAGGGTGCGTGTGTGCATGTGTGTATACCTGCGTGTATTCTTGGTGGTGTGTGAGGGTGTGTGTGTGTGTAACACACATAACAAAAGAGTGGGCCACAGCCTCATGACTAATCCTCCCCTAACAGAACAACACAACACAGCACAGCGGGCACACAGACACGCACTCCACTGAGTGGGAGGACACTGGCACAGCACACCAACCATTTCGGCTCTCTCTGAGAGAAACTGGCACACCACACCAACCATTTCGGCTCTCTCTGAGAGAAACTGGCACATACAGTACTCTACTGTGTAGAGGCAACGTAAATGGTCAGTTACTTGCATGTGCACACACTCATAGAGAGACACTTTACTCATGACATGGTAACATTTCTTGGTTTCACTGTATCCTCTACCATAGGCATGGTCTTCTTTAACAAGTGCCTACATGAGCTGAAGATATCAGAAAGAAATACTTGAGACTGTGACGATCTTCCTTGTTGTGACATCAATTGGTATCTATGGAAAGTGTAAGACCAGTTCTACATGTTTGGGTGCCAACATTGGATTTTTTAATACGTTTTATAGGACAAAATACCATATACAAAAAATGTGCAAAATTCGTATAATATAATGTAGAAATGGATTCCCTGACCATGAAAACGTATGCGTAGACACCAGAAATACAGCTGTCCTCCTTTCACAACAGGAAATATGACACATTGTAGTTTATGGGACTGCATGGTGGCCATCTTGGAACTTCATGATGAAAAACTGTCTAATGAATTGTAAGGCAAGAAATTGACATTGAAATTGAAAGAATATTTTTCCACTATGCATTACCAAACTGAGGCCAAGGGGCAACCAACATCTTTTCAGAAATGCATACAACAGCCAAAAGTCTCTGCCGGGTCAAATTTGACTCGTAACACCACACATTTTTTTACACCTTTAAAATGTACTAAAATTATAATATATATATATATATATATATATATATATATATATATATATATATATATATTTTTGCGTGCGTTGAAATGGTTGTTACTGTGGATTAGCAAATGCCCAGAAATTCACCCAGAAATGTCCTGAGTAATAGAGCATATTTGTAAGTCCTCAAGGCAGGCAGCAGAAATAAGCTTTACTTTGAGTGATTTTGTTTTCTCTGGTATTTTAGCTCTCATTCGGTTAAAATCCCATGTCCATGAGGACTACACCTTTTACAGAGATCTGTTTAATCAAGAAGTGTTTACAGTGTGCATAAATATGTTTAGAAGTGGCATTGATGTTTGAACACATTGATTGATCTGTGTAACAAGACCAGATTAATCATCTTCAACTGTGAAGGGGTTTTTTGGGAAGAAGGGTGTTAATGTGTTTGCACGCTTGTCTGTGTGTGTGTGTGTGTGTGTGTGTGTGTGTGTGTGTGTGTGTGTGTGTGTGTGTGTGTGTGTGTGTGTGTGTGTGTGTGTGTGTGTGTGTGTGTGTGTGTGTGCGCATGCGTGCGTGTGTGTGATTGGGTTTCTCTCTCTCTATGTGTGTGTGTGTGTGTGTGTTTGTGTGTGTGTGTGCGTTTGTGTTTGTGTGTGTGCGTGCGTGCGTTTGTGTTTGTGTTTGTGTGTGTGTGTGTTTGTGTGTGTGCGTGTGCGTGTGTGCGTGCGTGTGTGTGTGTGTGTGTGTATGTGTGTGTGTGTGTGTGTGCGCATGCGTGCGTGCGTGCGTGTGTGTGTGTGTGTGTGTGTGTGTGTGTGCGTGCATGCGTGCGTGCGTGTGAACAGAGCAAGTGTCAGCGCGGATCGTGCAGGAGGTGACAGCTGAGGCGGTGGCGGTGCTGAAGGGAGAGCAGGAGCTGCATCCAGGCACCGCCGTCAGGATCCCCTCAGGTAAGCACCGCCCACCCACCGCAATGCACTCTGGGATACCATGGACCTCCTAGACCAGGAGCCAAAAGAAGGTTTTACTTTTACCAGACCAGAGGGTGATACTACATGTAAGAAACTGGTTCAGGAGTAAACCAGGTGAAGTTAAGAGGTACTATGTAGAAGAGCCGGGAGTGCTGAGGCTCTTCTATTAGATGATTTACCTCTAAACTTCACCTGGTTTACTCCTGAACCAGCTTCTTACATGTATAGGCACTACGAGCCAAAAAGGTTTTACTTTTATTGTTCAGTGCAAAGACTCAATGGTTGTCTCTTATGCCAAAAACTTGCAAGGCATTCAAAATGCAACTTCTACAAACCTACGGTAAAGCGATAAACAAATTGACAATATTAATCTGATCAGTGCAGTTTCAGTCTACGGGCCTTTTACTGAAACTACTGTAGGCTGCCATATTTGTCTTGCCTTGTGTGTGTGCACATCAATGGTGTGCTGACCTTTAATTGTTGACTGTCTGAAACAAAAGGTTGACATACTAGCTTGAGGAAGTAACAGCCCGTCTCAGACACGTCTCTCTTCTACGAAGTCACTGAAGCTGCTGATTCACATTAGCGCAGTTCATCTAGCAGGGACATCGCCTATTTAGGGAAATCACCTGTGTTACTGTAACTGCACAGATGACAGGAATTTGCCTGCAGGGTTTTCTTCCTATACCTGTTCTCAGATGGTCTTATTGAATGGAGTATGTATATAGATATAGTGCCCACTGTGACGTTGAATTGGGTGCTAAAGTACATCACAGGGAGGTTTTGTGTGTTATCATTTCATTCTGTCATGTCATTTGCCATTAACGTCCCGTGATACCTTGAGTGCTACTGTGGTTTAAAGCTTTCAATGGGGGCCAAGGTTACCAACACACAACCGTTTGCAGCTGGCTCATGTACTGTACAGCGTACTTTCAGAGAAGCAGAATTGTTCTTTTCAGCGTCCCTGGGGTGACTGTGTGGTCTGGATTGCGATGCGGTCTACAAAGGAGGTTGGGCTCTTCGCCCCAATCCCTTCTTGCCTACGCATTGATGTCATGCATACTTGAGAGATGGCTCTCCCTTTAGTAAACAGACTGGGTAGGAGAAGGGCAGCGACCGGCAGCCCAGGGCCCATGCTCTCAGCCAGGGAAGCCGACGGGGGGTGGCGGGTGGTGTGGTCAGTGGGGGGCGCAAAGTGGTCAGTTGTCCCGGGCCCAGGGACAGAGAGGGCCCAGAATTGGGTTCTCGTTAGATAGTATGTATTGAGTGGGCGGCAGAGATTATTTAAGTATATAGAGATATGCCAATGTAATAGGTTGCTATGGGCACCTAACATGACCAGGTTCCGGTCTGCCTGAAGGGGAGTGCCATAATACTCCTAGCATTGAATAGTATAGTCCTTAGGTCTGCCTAGGTCTGCCTAAAGGAGGATTCCCCCCCCCTTACAATAGTAGAACCCGGAAACAATGGGCCAATGGAACCTCTCTCTCTCTCTACTCTCTCTGGTGGGAGGGAATTTCAGATGATTTTGTCCCGGGCCCAGGGACAGAGAGGGCCCAGAATTGGGTTCTCGTTAGATAGTATGTATTGAGTGGGCAGATGATTTTGTCCTGGGCCTGGCCAAAGCTGCCACCGGCCCTGCTCTCAGCCTCTTACCAATCTACTACGGCAGATTTCTGCTCTCCACACCTCTTTCCACGAACCCCTGTCCCCCTTCTGCACTCCTCTTTTTACACCTCTGGCCCATTCTGCTCCTCCTCTGTCCTCTTCTGCACCCCTCTCCATGATTGTTGTATGTACTCTACACCAGGGATGTCACACTCAGGCCAAGGGGGCCTGCAGAGTCATCACTTGAACATGAAATTTGGTGTGTCAATATGAGAGGGCCCAGGCCAATGAAACAGCTCACACTCATATGCTACGCAATATGTGCAGACCCATTTGAACAACCATATGATGGGAAAAAATGTGTGTGAAATTTCACTTTAATTTTAAGTACTTTGCAGTATCAAGTACATGCACGCACAATTTTAGTCCATTTTGTAGCCCTTTTGTACTTAATGCACGCCGTACCGCCAGTGGCACACATTAATAGTCACTGAAAAGTTAACTACCATAGTACTACTCTACTATGACATAACACAGGGCCTTTAGTAATGCACTACGACTTGGTCATTGCCATTCTGGTAACAGCAAATATATAAGGCTGTGTCTTAACAGTTTAAAATATAATTGAGTTCAGCCTGCAACTTAATTCCAGATTTTGATTGTGGCCCTCAGTCAATTTGAGTTTGACACTACTGCTTTACACCCTACAGTCTGCAGTCTTAATGCAACACAAAGTCAACTTTAATACCCTTAGTGCTGATATTAACACTGCAAAATATATGCCCTTCTTTCAACGCCGCACTGTGTTTCAATCCAGCACACCCTCTGAAGCTCACATAGTCTACTGTATGCTGACGTTAGCTAAAAGAGGTTTCCGCAGTAGTTAACTTTCATTGAGCCCTCTTGCTTGAGCTCTATTTGCCAATCACAGGGATTGTTTTCTGGTTTTGGCAGGCGACATGCTGTTCTACTGTTTGTGTGTTCCTAGATTGTGGTGTGCATACCACCATGCCATGTTGTTTACGCTTCAGCTAAAATTACGAGTTACAAGTTTATTTTCTTCTTCCTGACTTCCCCCTCAGCATTTTATTCGCTTGTTAAAGCTGTCGGACGGTGGTTATGTCTTTGCGTCATGTTTTTTGACAGGGTTTTCATCTCAGGCGTAACGCTTCGTAAATATGTTTACTGCCGGCAAACATTGCGATGAATGCCAACTGTCAGAATAACCCTTAATTTGTGCTATGCTAATACAAGTTTATTGTTAGGCTAAATGACTCATCGCTGGGTATTTAAGCTGATATTAAAGACAGAATGGGCCCCCTGTTGAGATTTGGCTTAGCAATGGAGAAAAAAGGAAAAGTTCAATTTTTTTTTCCCCTTGTGTTCATCCGCTTGATGTTCAGGAATGCTGTCAACAGGGCCGGATTAATGCACAGGCTAGATATGGCTGCAGCCTAGGGCCCCATACCTGCCAGAGCCCCCCACAGGCTAGATATGGCTGCAGCCTAGGGCCCCATACCTGCCAGGGGCCCCCACAGGCTAGATATGGCTGCAGCCTAGGGGCCCCTACCTGCCAGGGGCCCCCACAGACTAGATATGGCTGTAGCCTAGGGGCCCCTACCTGCCAGGGGGGCCCTGATTGGCCAAAAGTGAAAAATTGTGCAGAATTGTGATAAGATGCAATATTGAAAAATGTATCGGTTGTGTTCAGTGCAGTTGTTAGACATTTTATCCTTAATTCCTAGCTCCTAGTTTTGACACTGTCTATGTAAAATTGTCGAGAAATTTGCCTTCTGGGGGGGCCACAGAAAACCTGTAGCCTAGGGACCTCAGGCCATCTCAATCCGGCCCTGGCTGTCAGAGCTCTGCAAAAGGATTAGACTGATTGAAGACTTCAGCAGTAGAATCAGGTCTGCTGGCTCATTCTGCTTTAGGCTTCAGTGTGCATGACACAGAAAAGCATCCTCCCTGCCCCTCCCCCTGCTCTCCTGCTCCCAGTTCACCGCTCCTTTGCTCCTCTGAGACTGCATTTTTCTGCATTTTTCTCCAACGCTCTCTTCTTCTTCTTTTTTCCTCCCCTCCCTCTCTTTCCTCTCCTCCTTTTTCTCCGCTTGAAGTTGAAGACTCTGCCAACCTCCCCCCCTCCCCCCCACCTTCTCCTGCAGCTGAGCACTTCGGACCACTGGAACCAGGTAGGGCACTGATATGGTCACCCAACTGGAGAGTGTTGAGAGAGACAGTGTGTACCGTATGTGTGGTCATTCTCTGTGTGTGTGTGTTTTCTTTTATAAAAAAAATGGTGCCTAATGTGATAATGAATGTGATTGTGTGTATGTTTGGGTTTTTTTGTTCACAATGGGTGGCTTCACAATGTTCTCAGCTCTTACAGTCTTCACACATCATCTGGTCTGCTTCTGAAACAAGGACCCTGCCCTGCCCCACTACTGTCCTTCTGCTCAGTCTCAGAGGGGAGATACTGTCTGTCTGTCAGTAATGCAGTGCCATGTTGACCATGGGGCCATGCTGGGCTGCACCAGAGACCAGAGACCAGAGAAGGGAGATGTATTCTTTTGTTTTCCCTTCTTTTCCGTTGATATGATATTCTGAGACGCAAAAAAACCTCCTCCTTCTCCTTCTCGCCACCTTCCTCCACTGAGTGCAAGACATGGTCTCATCTTCATCTTCTAAGTAGCAGAGGTTACTTCCTCCCCACATACCCTTTGTGTATGGCCCGCAAAACAAGATCATAGAACCTTAACCCAAATCAACCTCCCGCCCCGTAACCCTGACCAACCCCCCCTTACAATATGAATGCTGGACATGGTATAATATGCATGAGATGTCTACACCTTCTCCCCCATAAACTGCTCCAAACACCTGTCCATTTCAGACTGATATATTCCCATTATTAAGTGCTGTAGGGTCTCCTTGGAGCAGTTGATCTAAGTCTAATATAAGAGACACCAGTCGAGATGGGAAGGTGTTTGGAATAGCCATCCATGTTTTCTCTCATTCCCCTATTTTTTTCCCCTCGTAAGCCCTGTTGACTGCCTTTGGACTTGTTTTGGGTTTCCCCCTCTTTTCTGTTTTCTGATCTTGTCTTTAGTTGTGCATGTTCTGTGTTAGGAGCTGTTCATGTTTTTTTCTCGTCGTGGGCCTGTGCTTGTCTTCGTTTTCTTTCTTTATTTTTTATTTTTATTTATCTGGCGTGCGTCTGTCCTCAGTTTCTTGCAAACCTTTTGACCCCCGCTCAGAAACCTTTTTTTGTTGGAAGGCAAGCCATGCTTTGGTTTTAGTTCAACTATTCATCATGTACGATGTTAGCCACATGCTAGGTCCTTGAAAAATAGGTTTGTTGGACCGATTATTCGAAACCACACATTTTATAATTGATAATGGCACACATAGAGGAAAATCAAAGCTGATATTTAATCTCAGAGTACAGAGTACAGTGAGTATTAGCCGTTACATCCACATCACGTAATATGTGACATCATGTAACGCATACAGTATAAAAGCAATACAATCACAAAATATTATTGCTGAAGAACACATACTGTATGAGTAAAGAGAAAACCCACACAGGTCATATGCCTCCCTACTAGCCTAGGAACTCCCATACTGCCTTTAGTTCTACACAATCGCTCCAATCTGAAAGACAAGCTCACTTGTGATTAGGTCTGGTGGTAACCAGGCAACCGCCCCACAGTGCCACCATTGCTTTTGCAGTTCCATAGAGATGTAATGGCCCTGAGTATCCAGGTCCTCTGCCCCTCCCTACTGTAGGAGCCCCTTTGTGTTTCTGGCCTCTGTCTGTGTCTTTGTGTCGTTCTTTCCTAACCTCTGTCACTTTGTATCGCTCTCTCTCTCTCTCTCTCTCTCTCTGTCTTCCTCCTTCTCTTTTCTAATACCTCCCCCCCAACACACACTTGCTCCTTTTCACCCAAACACACAAACACACTGTGGCTTTCCTCCCCTTCTTTCTTTCTTTCTTTCCCTCCCTCTTTTTGGTCCTCTACTACTTCACCCTCCCCCCTTCACTGAATCTCTCCTTCCTTCCTTCCTTCCTTCCTTCCTTTTTTGTTTCCTTTCTTCCTCTCCTCTCCTCTCCTCTCCTCTCCTCTCCTCTCCTCCTCTTCCTCTCCTCTCCTCCGTTGTCTAGATTTTTCCTTGCAGTTCTTTTCCCTTGTCTCTGTTTTGTAGATGTAGGGGATGAGGAGGAGGCCGGGCCTCTGCGCCGCTTCCAAAATTCTCGCGAGAGGTGCAAGTTCCTCGCCCCCTCCATCTCTGTGTCTGTGCCCGAGGATGACCCGTACCACTCCGATGAGGAGTACTATGAGCACCCCTTGTTCAGCCCAGAGTGGACGCGGTCCGGCACTCGCCCCCCGGGGCAGGGCTCCCCATTTAGACAGATCGAAGGTGAACCACCACGCATGGTTCCTCTCCGCCATTCCTGCCTTCTCTTTTCTTTTTTTTTTGAACCCTCTTCTTCACTCCTCCTCTCCTGTTTTTTTGTTGCTTTTTTTTACTTTGCTTCAGCCCCTATCCCGCTCTTCTTTTTTCTTTTCTTTTGGGCTTTCTTCTGCCTTTTTTTTCTGTAATCCCCACCTCCCTGGTCTTTGGCCCCGTGTCTGTCGCGTGTTTGTAATGTTTTCCAATTAGAGTCTCTGATTTTTTTTCAAAATGTTCTTACTTCCTTTGCTTTGGTGCAAGACATTTGATCACGAGTAAATCATCTCTGCACTTCAAAATTAAAGCCAAAAACACAGACGTTAACTGCTAAGGTGCTTTTATCGTTGTAAATGGGCTTGGTCTTTGGTATACTGAGGTGTTTTTGTGGATCATGGTCCTGAGTGGAGCAGTGACATGATATGACATACATGTGAACCAAATGTCTTCTGTTGTAGCCGTCCTCAGCTGTAAGGTGTTTGCATGCTCTCTGTGCCCCCATTTTGTTTGGTCTATCCTGCGTTTGTCATGTCATGTGGCGTGCCTGGTGTGTCCATTTTGATTTGTCTGTCCCTCTTGCCTGTCCCTCTTGTGTGTCCCTCATGTTACTGAAGGATCCACGTCCATGTTCATTCAGTATCCCCCCTCCCCCCTTCCCTCCTGCTGATGTACACGCGCTGTAGATCACAGGATAACTTTCAGCTCTACCATTCATGCCGTGCACACTCACACACACAGTACACACAACTAGAAACACTTGCATAATGCTTGGAACATATGAAACGATGTCTCACCACGTGAAAAGACGTTTTCTAACAAACAATCTTTTCATGTTAAATTTGATCTGGCCATGATGGTGTCCCAGAGATAGAGCCACCCTGTTTTCCACAACCCCAAACCCGTACGTCTTTCTGTCTCTCCTTGTACCACTGGCTCCCCCCCCCCCCCCCCAGTGGGAGCTGACCTGGGCACCCATGCCCCAGTGCCAAACATCCATCACATACAGAGAGGCTGTGCTTGTGTGCTGTCTCGGAGTGACCCCTAAGCCAGTGTTTCCCAACCAGGGGTACGTGTACCACTAGGGGTACGCGAGCACACTGCAGGGGGTACTTGGAAAAATGTGATTTGAGCAAATGCATGGAGCATGGAGCACACTAGAGGATAGAGGAAACCATATAGAACATGAGTTATGGGGCACTCATGGCACAGCAAAATGGCTTAGGGGGTACATGAGACAAAAAAAGGTTGGGAAACACTGCCCTAAGCTGTGCTTCTTTGCAGTTCACACCTCACTGTCCAGCTGACAGCCGAGCCTGGGACACATTTAATGTGTTCCAGCACCTACCCAGCGGTGGTTTTTCGGCTGCTGGTTCTAATATCATCAAACGTCAAATTCAGGAACGTATACAGCTTTTGCTTGTTAGCACTTGTGACAGTCACGCACAGATAAGACGGCCACAGGCAAGCTGTATGGTTATTATTACGTAAAATGTACAAGTTTCTGGAGGTGGTCCACCAAAATTTAATTTAGGGCCTGAAACTGTTCATGTTAGGATGTTCTGACAGTGCTGCAGATGCCTCCAAGATATTTATTTTTAATTTAAGCAGTGCATATTTATTTTGCTCTGCAGTGAATGGAAGATTGCCAACGCTTACATCTGATCAGGTTGCTTTTTCACAGCACAGATAGTTGGCCACTCATCAAGTCTAATGTGACAGCGTTTATGGCCTGCAATGTTTCTTGTGTGGGCCAACTCCCAGGGTTGCTCAAGGTTACTCGGCTTTGCACATGATCAAACAAAGGTTTTATTTTTGCAACTGTATATTGAACTGAACAGTCATAAAAGTAGTGTAAGAGTCTGTGTGTCTGTATATTACAGATAAAACATGTGACAGAGGTAAGAAAAGAAAAAAAACAAACGTGTTAGCCAGTGAACGTATGTCACTCTCCTCTCACTGCATGATTTAACTACCTTCCACATACCCCAACAGCAACTGGGCCAGAGAAAAAAACCCATTCAGACATTTTGGGTTTTTTTTTGTTAGTGTTATGCATCTTTAAAGAGTTCTTTTTATAGGCATTCTCGTCAAACAGAGCTGAAAGTGTTCCTACTACTGTATTGTGACCTATCCATGTACGCTGCCCAAGTCTGTGTTGTCTGTAGTCGTGATGTCTCCCCATTTCCCCCCTCTTTTAAGAAGAAGAGACCGTAGAGGCTCTTACAACTGCCGAGGAGGAGTTGGAGGAGTTGGAGGAGTTGGAGTTGGAGGAGGAGGAGGAGGAGGAGGATACTACAGAGGCAGCGACAGCAGCAGCTTTTGAGGAGCCTGAGGAGGAGCAGTGGAGCGGGGAGGAACCTGACGATCAGGGCTCCCCAGCTCCCGAGCTCCTAGAGCAGGCTGAGGTGACAGGCGAACCCCAGGCTGAGCCCGGCCTGCTGCAGGCCAAGGTCACCGAGGTGGAGGCAGCTAGTGCTGCCACCACCGCCACCCCCACGCAACGAGAAGATACAAATGGGAGAAGCCATGATGAGGCAGGTTGGGAGGAGGAGAGGCCAGACGAAGGTGTGTCCTCCCCGCTGCTTAATAAGCCTGCATGTCCGCTCCCTGTCTGACCAAAACAAATGCAGCAGTTTTTAGCTGTAGCCTTATAAGTGAATGCGGAGGAATGCTGCAAAACGTTGCAAACGCTGCAAAAGATTGCAAAGCAAAAAAAAAAAAACAAGTCTCTGCTGAAGCTGCAAGGCAACACAGGCTTGCTGGTGATTTGCTTCCGTGGCAAGAGCTTTTTTTTCCTGTTCTTTTTTCATACTCTCTCTTTTTTTGCTCTTCTTTTTCATCCTCTGTTCCTAATCACTGTTTCTGATGCAGCAGTCAAGTATGCTGGTAACCCCGCCGCCAAAGTCTTAACAGTTTCTTCCTTTCTCTCTGTCTCTGATGCTTCAACTGCCAGGCTGACTTTTCTCGTTACTTGCAGCCCATTGCCATCATGTCATTTTGCCAGTTACTACATCGCCACTGTGGTTGACCCTAGCATGTGTGTCATTTTATTACTGTATGCAAATCAGAAATGTCATTCTGATGTCTTCGTATACAATGTTTTGTGAAAATCACCATATCGACCATTTTATTTTCCACTGCTGTTGTCATTTTTTTTTCTGTAACAGTATACCATGTTCATGACACTCATACCAATGGTATCAGATACACATATTATGTATATACAATTGTTTAAGTACAACAATGCTTGCAACATCAGTTCCTCATACGTCAGTGATACATTTTTTTTAATATATATTTTCTACCGTCTTCATCATAGCAGTCAAAAAAAACTAAGAATGCAGCGATGAACCTTTTCATAGCTGACTACTTAACTGAATGTAAAAAGCCTTTTGGTCAGTCCGAATATAAATTCCATTCTACCTCTGATAGATGAGAGTTCCATCTCAAGATCACTGGCCATCTCCATCCACCGGATCTCATTCATCCAACATTGTGCTGTGCATGTTGGGTCAAGTCACAACCATGACATTGTCTCATTCGTCTCTCAGTGGGTACGTCCTGTTCCGTCTCATCTGCAATGCTATACGTTTACGCTGAGAGATTGATTGGCTTTTTGCACATGACAGACTGCCTTTGTCTGTCTTCTTAGCTCGTTGGCCTGGCAGATGTACAAAAACAAAGCTTTCTTAAAATAATATCAAACTGAGTGCTGTACAACACAGACTACTTCAGATTTACTTTCAGCCTTGAAGATGGACGCAGACAGACCTGGCCACGAGAGGACGGCTGCCGCCGGTGTGGACTTCACCGAACTCGAGAGGCAGCTGGCCAACGTTCAAGCGGCTCCGTCAAACGCACAGAGCCACGCGAAAGAGACGCCAAAGGTGTCCACCCAAATAGCCGACAGTCTGTCTGAACAGAAGTGTGTGACCAAACAGCTCTCTGCCGAAGCGAGCGAGCAAGCCTCTTCAAAAGATACCACGACACACAAAGACAAGAAGGACGAGGAGGACTCCTGGTCCTTTGGAGTGAAGCATGCAGCAGCTACAGTCAGTGTCCAATCTTCTGAGATATCTTTAAGAAAGAGCACTGAAGTGAAGGGGAAGGATGAGAAACCTGGGGAGCACCTGAAAGACAAGTCTGGCATGTCTGCGTACTTTGAAACCACAACCTTGAAGGACAGTGAGGCTCGAGCAGGAGGTGGTGAGGGTTATTATGAGCTGAGTACAGGAGGGGGTGAAAAGACGATGCTCGACATTAGCTACACAAGTCTCGGGGGAGACAAACATGATGAAGATAGCAAGAAGGAGGCACAGTCCACCCTTTCGCCCATAGAGAGAAGGGATGATTGTCGCCTCTCACCCGGAAAGCTGGCGCTGGACCAGAGGAGCTACTCCCTCAACATCCCGATTGGAGGACTCGATCAAGCTCGTCCCAGGAACTTCTCTCCGCTAGCTACAGACATTTTGTCATTCACCAGCGGAAGTCTGGACGAATCAGCCGACTATCTTCCCGTCACCACCCCGTCTGTGGAGAAGCTCCCAGCATTCCCTCCTGTTGGCGTGGAAGCGTCAGCCTCCGACGCCCAGCTGTCTCCATCACCCCCAATGGCCACAGGCTCAAGTGGCAAGACGAGCCCTCAGAGAGACTCGCCCGATTTGTCTTTCCCCTCCTCCAAGTTCCAGTACAAAAACGGCACAATCATGGCTCCTGACCTTCCCGAAATGCTCGATCTGGCAGGCACCCGGTCAAGGCTGACGTCTGAGAACACCGACCCAGACATCATGAGAAGGAAGTCGTGTCACGCCGACGTGTCAGCCCACATCTCTGAGTCCCTCGCCAATTTAGGCCTGGCCGACCAAGGTCAGAAAGGGGCCAGAAGCGAAAGTCAGTTAGAGGATCTTGGATACTGTGTCTTCAGCGAGTACTCCGGGCCCATGCCGTCACCTGCTGATGTGCACAGCCCCATGGACTCCATGCCTCAGATCTTCACCACGATGCCGTCTGAAGAAAAGGATGCAGCAGCTCCGTGTGATTCATCGGCGGAGGGTGCGCCGGCCAAAAAGGATGGGGCACCTGAGTCAGCAATATCGCCCAAAGATGAAGATGTAAAACTTGGCCAGGGCATCGCTGCCACTGAAAAAGACAAGCCAGACACCAGCAAGGACGGGAAAAACAAAGAGGCCGATGACAAGGCTGAAAAAGATAAAACACAGGCAGACAAACAGGCTGAAACTTTCGTGACACCAGTGGTGACGGTCACTTTGGACGAGTCTAAGCCTGATAAGGAGGCAGAAGGCAGCACCTTAACGCAGACAGACTTCGAAGAAATAGCTGCGTATGAGAGACAAATCCGAAGGCTGGAGATGGAGGACCGACCACTGAGCGTTGAGGAGGAGCGAGAACTGATGGAGCTGAGGGAGAAGGTGAAGAACAAACCAGATCTGGTGCACCAGGAGGCCTACGAGGAAGTCGATGCCGAGGACGTGTACCAGCTGACAGGAGTAGCCAAAGACAGAATTGCTCGACCGATCAGGCCGTCTCCTGCGTCATCTGTCGAAAGTACCACTGAAGAGGACAAGGCAGTGAGGCCCAAGCAGCTTGAGGGTGCTGAGGCAGCAGCAGCAGTGGAGAAAGTCAAGACTTCAGAAAAACCATCCAGTCCAGGTGTGAAAACTCAGCCTGCTGAAAAAGAGAAGGATAAGGTGGAGAAGGGAGAGGGTATTGAAATGGCCAAAGAGCCCAAAGAATTCATAGTGGAGGCCAAGCCAGCGAGTCCTGTGGGAAAAGCAGCCCCAGAAAAGGCAGACGCAGCGAAGGCCAAAGAGGAGGAGGAAGAGGCACTCGAAGGAGCCGGAGCAGCAGACGCAACAGTGGAGTCTCGAGCCGCCATCGAATCTGTAGTGACGGTGGAGGATGATTTCATCACAGTGGTTCAGACCATCGACGAAGGCGAGGCGCCCGTGCATAGCGTACGCTTCTCAGCTCCTCCAGAGGAGGAGGAGCCTGCTCAGAGGCTCCAGGAAGAGGAGGAGGAGGAGGAGGAGTCTGTGGAAATGGCACAGGAGGTCGAGATGGAAGCGGCCAGTCTGGAGGAGATACCAGACGTTCCAGAGGTGGCCGAGACCCCTGTGATGATCCCCCCGAAACAGGCAGAGGTGGTGACGGAGTCTGAGATCCCAGCCGAGAGCTTTGACGACTACAAAGATGAGACGACCATCGATGACTCCATCTTAGACAGCTCCTGGGTGGACACCCAAGGTGCGATTTCAGGTGCAGATACTATATGTTCATATTACTACTTTCTAATTAAATTCAAGTAAATTATAGAATCATATTCTCCAGCATGCATTTTTGAAAGGAATATAATATTCATATATTTTGCTGTGATATACAGGACCAGTCTATTTCATGTATTTCATGTAAACTTTCATGTATTGGAAACTTCAAAATCATCCTAAAATGTAATCTGACACAATTTTCAAGGCAACAACATGCTGTATATTGTAGCTAATCTTTTCCCACACGACAGATGAGGACAAAAGCATGGCCACGGAGAAAATTGAGCCTCTTCCCAAAGTGCGGAGCCCCGTCAAAAAACCTGTGGTGGAGAAGCCGACCAAGCAAAAGGCCAAAGGGGGCCGGGTTAAGGCCCGGATCTCCACTCCGGAGCGCAAACCTGTACGCAAGGAGCCTCTTCCTATTCCCAGGGAAGACACCAGGAAGAAAAAAGGTTTTATTGCTTGTGCTGTTCACTGTTTTTTTGTTTGGCTGGGTACAGGCTGAATGTGTGTATGTTTTTGTGTTGTCTTATTGAACTTATGGAATGCTTTCTCACACATAGCAAGACATTAACAATTTTAGATATGCTATAATTTGTACATTTTAAATCCTGTACATACAGTAATAACAGGATTAAAACATTACATCTGTACATAATAACCCCAATGCAAAATCCATAGCCTGTAACCACAAATGTTTTATGTTCTTGTGACCGCCTGGTTCATTTCCTGTTTTAAATTTTAATTTAGAAGATGAAATGGAGGGATACGGCAGATGTCCATTGACATTTAATGATGGTTGCATGTTCTTTTGTGGTTGTAAAAGTTGTTTGTGTTTGAGCTTCATGAGAGTTGTCGCCAAGTATTTTTTTTTTTCGTGTGTGTTTCTGCATTAGTTATCCTTCCTTTTTCTTTACTCTCTTTTGTGGTGAGTGCTTCTATCCCATAACCCTGTGTGTTTGTATTCCTGATCCTCTCCTCTCCCCTTGACTCTTTACTTCTTTTCTTCTGTACCCCGTAGCTGTCATTAAGAAGGCCGAGTTCCCCATTAAGAAGTCTGAAATTCAGACTCGCTCTCCCTCCCGCAAGAGTGCTTTAAAACCCGCTGTCAGACACCCTAGGCCTGCCCAGCACCACGCCTGTGTTAAGCGGAGACCCACAGGTGACCATGCGGCATGCGGATGCAGGGAAACTTGCAGTGTGGCTGGCAAAACGTGCATATTGTACCATCTGCAAACCATTTCAGGATATCGTCGCCTTTTTTATACATTATTTTGTTTTTGTGCCTATGTGTTCGGATGCACATGTATTCTTTGCACATGTATTTGGGTTGTGTCTTGCTTTCATTTTCATCAAATGCATACATATACAGTATAATTTGTGTCGCCAGTGGTCATTGTGTTTTTATATTTATTTGTTTATTACAGGAATGTTCATGGTGTTGTGTTTTCACATGTATTTTCTTATCACAGACGTGCGCACATCTATGAAATTATGTCCTTGTTTTCACAGCACCTTTTTTATGCTTTTATTTTTGTACTTCCATCAGTTGATATTTTGTTGGGCTTGGCTAATCAATCACAGTTATCATTCTAACAAATCATTCTTATTCCATTTAACACTGGTCTGACACTACTACTAAGTAGTTTCTACTTTCTCTTTTTGGCTTTTGAGTATGGCTCCTTCTTCTTTTCTTCCTTACTAATAAGTAGTTAAAAGAGCAACATTTTATTTCATTCAAATAAATTCACATTACTGCTTCTGCATTGGCTAATGTAATGTGTAATGAAGAGCTCCACTGCAGCTAGGCCACTACTGTGGTTGCCTGGAAACAGCCTGTGGTCGTTAGCCCCACAAACACTCACATAGCAGAGCTAGCTGCCACCTCATCAGGGGCTGTGCTGTGCTGTGCTTTTCAAGGCATTCTGGGAATCATCCATCTGACTTGATGGTAGATATCCAATCAATTGCTGTGTTGCCCCAATTAGATTCTATGTTACTTAGGGACATTAAAACACACCACACACACACACACACGCACGCACGCACGCACGCACGCACGCACGCACGCACGCACGCACGCACGCACGCACGCACGCACACACACACACACACACACACACACACACACACACAAGGCCATATTCTATTAGATTGTGTGCTACAGTATTTCATGCCAGGTCTCCAATATGGCATGAGTCCTTAATTGAGCACGGCACTATGTGTAATTCCAGATGTCACTACCTCACGATTAACTACCCTTTACAAAGTGCAGAGCACACAACAGTATGTCCACCACGGCATTATAATAACCCATTGCTTAGTTAGACCTGTTTGTGAACTCCGAAGATATCTAATGCATCGCTCCATAAATAGTATTACAAATCATATCAATCATATCAATCAATTCATGAGCACAGCCGATTCACCTTCTATGAAATCGATCTGCACGGCATGCTGTCTTGATCCACTCACCCATCCCTGTTTTATAACGCTCTTGGTATATTTTGTTATTTTTTATTTTTTTCTCCAGTGTCAGCAGACGGCCGGCAGCCCATGAGCGTGGCCAGACACTCGCGGGACAGGATCTCTGTAAGTACCCGTCCTATATTAGCAGACAGCAGCCCATACAGGGGTGCATTTCTGGAAAGCGTAGTTGCTAACTAAGTTAGCTACTTTGTTGGTTGTAGTGTTGCTTTTGGCGGCATATTTTAGTTTTAGTCCTAGTCTAGTCAAGTCTTTGCATCAAGTTGTCATTTTAGTCCTTGACAGTTTTAGTCAAATCACCAAATTCCTTAATTTTAGTCAAGTTTTAGTCTACTTTTAAGTCCATGCATTTAGTCACATTCATGTCAGTGTCATCCATGACCCATTTCAGTCTAGTCTTAGAGTAATTTTAGTCAGCAAACAAAAATATGAAGACATTTAAGTCTACTTTTAGTCAACACAATGTAGTTTTAGTCAGCAAACAAAAATAAGACGACATTTATGTCTACTTTTAGTCAACATAATGTAATTTTAGTCAGCAAACAAAAACATGAAGACATTTAAGTCTACTTTTAGTCAACACAATGTAGTTTTAGTCAGCAAACAAAAATAAGAAGACATTTTAGTCAACACAATTCACACGTTGGTCTTCTCTGTGATGTGATTCTCTTTAACCCAGACATGAGGTAAAAGTGCACAATGTAAGACACAAAACCAACCTATTTAAAGATACCTCATACAGTACACTCGTTAATACTGAACACCTAATGCAAAAATAGAAAGTGCTACAGTTTGAATGAATTGTCTTTATTCCATCAAAACATGTTAATACACCACAAGCATCAACTCAAAAAGGAAAATAAACAAAATGCTTTATCAAGGTGAAATAAAGATCATATTCTGAATTGAAAAAAATTGTGCGATTTCTTTAGTTTCTAAATCCAACAAAAAAGAATAAAAAATAAAAAAAAACAATCCTCTAACATATCTAACATTTCCTCTAAATTCTACCCTATCCCTCATATACTAGCACAACAGTTAGCAAAAGAGTAGTCAGATTCTCAAAAAAAAACATGTAGGGGCCTATGTGTATGCATGTATGCATGCATGTGTAACGGAGGCCAACTAGCAGAGTTGGTGTGGAACGTTGGTAAAACCTCCCTCCGAAAGAGTCATTCAGTGTCTATGCCGTTGGACTGAAAGACTGGTCTCTTGGCCCAGTGGTATCGTACTGTGTCTCCCATTGCCGGACCGGTGTAGTTGACGAGGTAGCAGGTTTGATCCCAAAGGTGGGTTACCAGGTGCAAGATGACCCGTCATAATGGTGCTGTGACCCGGATGGGAGTTAGGTTTAAGGGGGAGAGTGTAACGGAGGCTAACTAGCAGAGATGGCGTGGAACATTGGTAAACCTCCCTCCCAAAGCCTCAGACAGTGCCGATGGGCCGGAAGACTAGTCTCTTGGGCCAGCGGTGGAGCAAGAAAAGTGATGTAATCCTCTGCTTTTCGCAAGAGACTCTGAAATTCACCCTCCTCGCTTTCTACAAGACCTTCAGCTACAAATGGGTCCTAAAAGCAAGCTGCTGCTGGAAGTGGTGAGAAGTTTTCAGCTGTTGAATCAAGGAACACACCAAGTCGTTGATCCATACTTGACCTCATCTTTTGGGCCAAAGTAGCAGCATCCTTGTAGCTTCTGCCATGTGTAATGGAGAACTCTGACAGGTGCTGATTCAGGTCCAGCAGTGCTTGCACAATGAGGGAAAGGGACTGGGTGTCACTTTCAAGGGACTTTGTGTGTTCTGCAAATGGCCCATTCTCTGCCACTAATTGGGTCAGGCAGTCTTTCACTAATACAAGGTTGCATCGTACTGTGGCTCCCATTACCGGACCGTTGTAGTTGACAAGGTTGCACGTTCGATCCCCGAGGGGGGTGAACAGGTGCACGATGACCTCAGTCACATGACAGAGGTCATCTTGCACCTATTAACCCCCCTCGGGGATCGAACGTGCAACCTCGTCAACTACAACGGTCCGGCAATGGGAGCCACAGTACGATAACGCTGGACCAAGAGACTAGTCTTCCGGCCCATCGGCACTGTCTGAGGCTTTGGGAGGGAGGTTTAACCAACGTTCCACGCCATCTCTGCTAGTTAGCCTCCGTTACACTCTCCTCCTTGAACCTCACTCCCATCCCGGGTTAGTGGCACCACTGTGAAGCAGATCATCTTGCACCTGTTCACCCCCCTCAGGGATCGAACAGGCCACCTCGTCAACTACAACGGCCTGGCAATAGGAGACACAGTACGATACAGCTGGGCCAAGAGACTAGTCTTCCGGCCCGACAGCATCGGCACTGTATGAAGCTTTGGGAGGGAGATTTTACCAACGTTCTACACCAACTCTGCTAGTTAGCCTCCGTTACATATGCAACCACAAACATACTGTACGCAATACCTACTTAGGTTTGTTCACCTTTAAGAATGCACTCTGTTCTAAAATTTTCCTGGCCCTGTTTCTACGGCCACACGACAGATAACCAGTAACGCTGAAGACTCTCTCTGTGAAGGCCTGAGATGCCGGCATTGCAAGGAGATCTAATGCCAGTGGTTTCAGGTTCGGGAATGCTGTAGAGCAACACCTGGTTAACCAATACTCAATGCCAGACTCCTCAACCTCATCACCATCACCAGTGTGGAAGGACTCTGACAGTAATGCCCTGTATTTTAAAAGCTCCTGCCGAATACTCAATGGTTTGGGTGTCTTGGGCCTTACTGGACGTTTTGAGCTAAAATATTTAAATCTTTTACGTTTTGCTGAGGGTACTTCTGGTGCCACTTGCTCATCATCGGTCACTTGTTCTTCAGGCAGACTTGGTGGAGCAAGAAAAGAGATGTAATCCTCTGCTTTTCGCAAGAGACTCTGAAATTCACCCTCTTCGCTTTCTACAAGACCTTCAGCTACAAATGGGTCCAAAAAGCAAGCTGCTGCTGGAAGTGGTGAGAAGTTTTCAGCAGTGGAATCAAGGAACACACCAAATCGTTGATCCATACTTGACAGCATCTTTTGGGCCAAAGTAGCAGCATCCTTGTAGCTTCTGCCATGTGTAATGGAGAACTCTGACAGGTGCTGTTTCAGGTCCAGTAGTGCTGGCACAATGAGGGAAAGGGACTGGGTGTCACTTTCAAGGGACTTTGTGTGTTCTGCAAATGGCAGAAGGAGGTCATGAAGCAGACCCATTCTCTGCCACTCATTGGGTTGTAGGGTGCCCCACCCCATGGCCTCTGCAACATGAATGACGTGTTCCTTCACCTCCAGGCAGCGCTTGAGCATGGCGAAGCAGCTTGACCATCGGGTCGGGCAGTCTTTCACTAATACAAGGTTGCATTTGTGGAGAAGGCGTTCTGTGGCAACAGAGGATTTTCTGAATTTGTTAACCATGTGCCTGACTTTGTCCAGCAATCTTCTTATTGGTGCCTCCTTCTGAATCATATTTACTACAAGCTGGAGGGTGTGTACAGCGCAGGGTGTCCTTTGAATGGCCCCATAATCTCTTCTGCAAGCATAAAAACACAAAACATTATATTAGTAGGTTCACAGACCATTTATTTTGCGCCATCAACTTCTTAAGTACAAGACATTATATTAAATACAGTAGCTCAAAATGCTTGTACTTGATATGACATTTCTTTTTATTCATATTAAGTGACTGAAAAACTAACTGCATAGTTTCGTGAAGGCTAATGAATACACTTCATACACAGACTGACCTCTCATCCTCTCCTTCCACATCATAGTCATTGGGGTCCTCGCTGTGCTCGTCCTCGGAACAGTCAGATGTTCCGGTGGCTTCACTGCGAAATGAAGCCACCATGTTGCTGCCGTTATCAGTGATGGTTGTAATTATCTTGTCTCTTTGGATGCCCCATTCCGCCATAGACTCCTCCACCAGCGCACCAATTGCTTCCCCCGTATGTGGATGTGCCAGTTCTTTCAAGCTAAGAAGTTTGTGTTCAGCCTTATTGCTTTCAGGATTGAAGTAGCACGCACTGACACCCAGGAAAGAGGCAGTGAGCCCCTTCTTGGTCCAGATGTCCAGGCCCGTGGTAACCCTGCGCGCTTGGGAAAGGCTTCGTTTGATCTTTCCCTTCTCTTCTATATACATGTTTTCAATGAGATTCAGAATTTTTTGTCTTTTAGGCACATTGAATTTTTTGTCCATACTTCCCATCATCTGAATGAATTCTTCATCTTCGACAATTCTGGCCGGCAGGCCAGTACGGCCAATCCATTGGGCAATTGCCTGCTCTTTACAACGTTGTTCAGGGGCGTTTTCGTTATACATTTGAATGCTGCTGGGCTTTCTCTTGGGTTTCTGTGGTGTCCGTTCTGGAATCTAGAATAGAGAGGGGGAGGGGAGGGGGGGGGTCCAGTCAGAAAGGTCTACTGCTCATAATAATGTTTCACAATATAGGCTACTTATATCATTTCAAATCAAACCGGTATTAATGTGACTATATTTTAAGTTACACATTTTGCGCTTAATGTAAGCCTGAAGACACCAGGATGTGTGTGCCAAGTGGATTATTTCACATAGGCCTACATTTACACATTTCTGTTATAGCCCCACACCCTCACACCTGCAAAACTATTGTGAAGTTGGCACCAGATATGTTGAATATTATGCATAAAAGCATTTTTTGTTATTCGTTTCTGCATCGTTTGTAGGCCTACATGATAGCACAGGCAAAATGAGCATTTCTGCACAAACCTTAAAAAGGTGCACTGTGCAGGAAATGGTCAAAAGAGGTACTGCAACTATGTTGCTCATTGAAACTGGGTTGCCTATTGCCGAATTTGATCTTTTCATGACAGTTTACTAAACTGATATTTTCTAGTATGGCCCAAGTACAGTCATCTTTGCAGCTAAAAATGTCTTTCAGGAAATTCAAAAGGGCGGACCATGGAGAGGATAGGAAAGTGAAATTGTCGTAGTCATAATGAATACTTAATTTGATGTTGGTATGAAAAAGGTATTAGTGAATGGGTAGCATAAATTCTGGAAAGAAACAACTGAAAATCTTACACACTGCACCTTTAAGATCAGGCTATCTGGTGACCACAATTACGCAGCACTCTATTATCATTCAAATGAATCATTTTTGCACAATTGAGCAGGCAACATGAACGTTTTTGCACAAACCGTTTATGTTACTTAAAATGTACTTTTGTAGGCCTAAATGCAGCGCCAAATCAGCAACCAAATTACTCGAAATGGTTCGAATTGTTTGTGCAGGTGTGTGGGTAAACAATGTTTCTGCAGAAACAGTTTGTTACTTTGTTATTTCATTCAAGTCATTTACCCATTGAAAGTTAAAAAGCTTAAATAGGCCTAAGCTTCTCACACGAACACTCATTTTGCCTACACAATCGTGCACAAATGAATAAAAAATAAATCTATTCATATCTTCAACATGTGGGGAGCCAACTGCACGCAAGTGCTGCACCTCTAATGTCATACGCATGGTCTAACCTACAAGTACGCAAGGCCTAGGTATCGGTCAATTGTCAGTTAGTTAAACGGATCAACAAACATTTACACCTGTGTCCTGCGTCTTGAACAGAATGTTAACGCCACAAATGAAATTCTCCCACGATTTAATTTAGATTTACTACTGCAGCGAAATGAATGAATGAATGCCATCGTGCTTTTTTTCTCCGTCTGGGACAACCCTCCAGTGAAGCAGCGCGTCAAACCTATATTTAGATAGGCTTACTGTACCGAGTCTGACAGACACAACTATAACCTGGGCTACCAGAAATGAGAAATGAGACGTTGCCGCAGCGGAGGAAGAAGATTTGGAGAAGAAGCAGACGGCAGAGTTGCGCTAGTGTGTGGAGTCGTAGACTTATTAGCCACAGTCCTAAAATATACCCATACAGGCCTAGGCTATATTGAACGGATGCCTGTGAAAAAATACAGTAATCCATATTGGCAACAGTGGTCGCACAATCTGACTGCAATTGAAATGCTAAAGGTCCTAATGGACGCAGAACAGCGTTGGCACAACCCCCTAATTCCTTGGAAGCGATGGCTGGTCCGTGTAACGCTTTGCAGTGCTTTGATCCATTTTCGGAATTCACATGAAAAAGATGAAAATTAGTTCAAAACTTCAAATTTCCAGACAACTCAGAAAACAGAAAATTGACGCTGTGTGCTCGTTTCATTGTAATTTGTCGGTGGCCTTTGAAAGAGAAAATATGTGAATTTGAAACCAAAGTAAAATTAGGCAATATTTCAATGTCCAATTTCTGTGTCGCGCAGGGACCGGGGGATGTATTGGCTCAAGTAGCGCCAGATGTGTTTTGCGTAATGTCTACAAATGAAATGGATGGCAAGTCAGCTGAGACGTAGGCTACAGATCTGACAGAACAACTGGCTCAGCTGTATAGGCCAACCTGCAAACTTTCACCTCCTTCCCGACAACCGTTGGGACGAAAGTGAGTTCATGGACAGGGGGAGAAAAATAGGCTACCCACATAGTAGAACTAGGCAGGCATGCATGGTGTGCAAACTCTGATTAATGCGCACCACAGACCCATTGACTCCACGCCGACTAGACTACTCTTCATAAGGCCCCGTCTAAATTTGCATTGGCTATTAAGGCATAAACGTTGCACATTGTTTATTTTACGCGTGGATATTTCCCATCCAATGGGATCTCATTGCGCAGTTGGCACCACACTGCAGCATCCGTGACCGGATTATCAGTGGTGCAGTCTACTTTTTTGAAGTGGGTATACTGTATATTCAAGCATTTTTTTGAAGTGGGTATACTGTATATATTTATGCTATTCTAAACAATTGATCAATCCATTTGAAGTGGGTATACTGAAGCCCCTAAAATTTAGAAGTGGGTATACTCCGTATACCTGCGTTCTACGTAGACTACACCACTGCGGATTATTCCAAAACATCTGCAAGACCTATATTAGCCTATTTGTAACATTATCTTGACATTTCACAGAAATAAGACAGGCTTGAAATGTACTATAGGCTACGGGTGTAACAAAGCAAGCGTCATGAATTCGCAGTGCGTTATTGCTCGACCGCGTCATTTCAGTTCAGTGGAAACTAAGCTTGAAGCGCTATAACGGCAATGTAGCCCACAGTCTGCTCAAGTGAAGCAACTGATGTTTTTCCATAGGCCTAATATGATTGTCTGAATTCTTAGGGGAGTTGGCCCATATGCAAACGGAGTTGCCGACCACTGATCTACAGTAGGCTATGCGTGCCCAACGTGCTACCCTCTGAGTTCGGAGTTGGGTTCGGAGTTGGTCTCTGGCGTGTTGTCAGGGTAGGTGAAAGCGGGTTATTGAAAAGTTTGCAGGTTGGCTACGACTACAGCTGCCAGTCATTCTGTCGGATCTGTAGCAAGCCTACGTTTTAAGCTGACTTGCCATCCATTTCATTTAGGCAAAACACATCTGGCGCTACTTGAGCCAATTCCTACATCCCCTGGACCCCGCGCGAATGATTCAGTCCAACCACCATGCAGAAATTGAAAATTGAAATATTGACTCATTTTACTTTGGTTTCAAATTCAGTTGTTTTCTCTTTCAAAAGCAACCGACAAATTACAATGAATTAAACAACGTCAATTTTCTGGATCAAAAAATTAGAATAAATTCTCTGACTAAGGCACTCCAAATTAAAATGTCTTTATTGAAATGACGGGTCCTACATGGACATATTAAAAACAAGGCAAACAATATTAAAAGGGGCCTTGTTTTTAATATGTCCATGTAGGACCCGTCATTTCAATAAAGACATTTTAATTTGGAGTGCCTTAGTCAGAGAATTTCTTCTCATTTTTTGATCCTGGAAGTAGGCCACTATGCCTTGGACTAAAGAGCACCCAAACCCAAGCCAACAAACTATTTGGATAAGAGCACGCCATAGGCCTTCTCCACAAACTGAACGTCAATTTTCTGTTTTCTGAGTTCACTGGAAAATTGAAAATTGAAGTTTTGAACCCAATTTTAATATTTTCCAAATTAATTATTAAAATGGATCAAAGCACTGCAAAGCGTTAGGCTACACGGACCGGCCATCGCTTCCAAGGAATTAGGCCTACACAGATAGCCTAGGCCTACTTTTAATCGCGCAGGTGTGTCCGAAACTGACTACACTTACCTGGATGTCCGTATGAATTTTTTTCAGATGCCTCTTCAAGTTAGTTGTGTTTTTGCCTTTGAGTGTGTGGCCACATTTCTCGCCATCAATCATAACCACACGGCATTCAGTTAGGTCCTCGGCTTCTTGATATTCGAAGTGTTCCCAAACATCTCCCCGTCTCTTTCGCCCAAGTGTTACAGAGCAGGCCATCGCAGTTTTACTGTTTTTTGAAAAAAAATAATCAAGCCGTCGTCGCTTCTCGGTCTTAGTTGCCTACAGAAGCTGAACGCTAACGCCATGATTTTAAACCTGTCGTTTCCATCACCTGACGAAAGTGCCAATTCCACGCAGCCAATGACGACGAGACCATTATTGAAAGCAATGAATGCTGACTGAGAAACGCGAAAGGCTCTTGCTGTCACATGCAAAATATTTATCATCACCATGACAATAATGTTTCTTTTCGTCATCTTCAAAGCCTCTCCTCTCGTCAACAAAAACGGAGAACCATTTTAGCATAGTTTTTATTTGTGACGTTTTACGTTTGAGTTGGGTATGCATTGGTTTTTGACATGACGAAAATACTCTTTACTTCTCGTCTGGTTTTCTTCACATGATAAAAAATGTTGTTGACGAGGATATTTCCTCCGCGTCTTCGTTGACGACAGCAACACTAGTTGGTTGCAATGCAATTTCCCATTGGCAACTACTGAAGTTGCTAACTGATAACAACTGCGCTTTCCAGAAATGCACCCCAGAACTCCAGCTGGGCCTCTGCGTTTCTGCTCCTGTCCTGACAGGCCTCTTCTTTGCTAGTGCTGTGCTGTCTAAACGCACTGCTATACCATAAGCTCTGTATTACTAACAAACAATGCAAGCACATGTTTCGCTGACTTGACAGGCATAGACAGACTCGAGGGGGAAAAACACTAAGCAAAAAAAAAGGAAAACCTGAAAGTGTTGCGGTGTTGAAGGATCGTTTGCAGTTATGGTTCACTTACAAACAGGAGTGGAGGATAGTCAGACAGTTAGACAGGCACAGGTGTGAAATCAAGTGCTGTCTATCGCCCCCTACTGTTCCTGCACCCTGCTGCTCCATTTCATTTCACACCCAGAGCCATGTGCCATTGACCACCACATGTCCCCATTACTGTAACGTCATAATATACCCACACCATCCCTTGACCAATCTGTGTGTGTGATCATACGATATCCAGTGTTATTGCTCAGGTGCGGTCTTGGCCTCTATTTCTCAAAAGTATCATTGCTAACCATTTAACAGCTTAGTAGGTAGTCAATGAGAAATTACATTGCAACCAACTACAGTAAGTTGCTAACATAATTAGCAACACCATAGTTATCAACGTCATTGTTAGAGAAACGCACCCCTGTTCCATTTAACCAGCTGCCACTGCATCCTTAGTAGGGCGGCCACTCGTGAGGACTAAATGCTGTAGAGGCGGCCAAGCTCTCGTGCACACCGTCAGCATGAGTTATGAGGTGACATTTTGCCTACTCCGCACTGGAGATCCCATCCATTCCATACGCTGTCGCATCCCGTGCAATTACTGTAACAGTCTCAGAAAGCCACATATCATATGGCATTTTTCAAATGCCAACACCCTCTCCTGCTCTGTCTCTCTCTCTTCCATTTTTCGTTACCTTCTATCTTGCTAAGTCTCTCTCTCTCTCTCTCTCTCTCTCTCTCTCTCTCTCTCTCTCTCTCTCTCTCTCTCTCTCTCTCTCTCTCCCTCTCTCTCTCATTTTCTCTCTGTTTTCCTCCTTTCAAAACATTACTTGTACATGTTTTCCATCCACTATATTTGTATTTGTCACCTAAAGCAATGGAGATTGTTATCACCCAGAAGCTAAAAAAAGCATTTCCAGAGTTAAACCTGGGTACTTGGTAAAGGCATTCTCCATTGTGTGTTGTTTGTGTTTGTTGAGGTCCTGTGTTTTTTAAGACATTTTGTATATTCATTTAATGTGCATGGAGCTGTTTCAACTATTGCTTTGAAACAAGTTGAAGTGCGTCATCGCTATATTTTACTTTTGGTCTCTGTCAATGACTGTATATTACAATGGACACCACGGTTACATTATATTTAGTGAAACGGATTTGATGCATTTTTAACTGTCGATCATACAACAGAACACCGCACTTCCTGAATAGAGCAGCCAATCAGAAACATCCATTTGATGCCTTGTCCCATCCTGACTCTGAGTGGGCACGTCCTGATTGGCTGTTCCATTCCAAACAGGAAATCAAGCCTTTTGTTGCAAAATCAGCAATTGACAATGGGTGTATCTCAAAGTCAAGGATCCTAGCCTTGCTAAGATGTGAAACGCCCAGTTATTGGGTATTCTGTGGTGAACTTCGCAGAGTATACAATCACTGGACGTCTCACGTCCTAGCAATACCAGGATCCTTGACTTTGAGATAAACCCAATGCTTCCAATCTGTTAACCGTGCCCCGTCCATGTAATGCACAGCCATTGGTATGTGTGGCCCATAATGTGTTCTCCTCTCTGGTTTTTGTCTGTTCCCACCCCTGTCTCCATCATCCATCATCACGACTGCATGCTACTCTCATCCATCCACCCCCCCTCCACAACCTTCTCCATCCAACCCACTCCACTCCACCCAACCCCAACCTCTCCCTCAGCCCCACTCCTACCCTGTCTCCCAGATCCCCACCCCCGCCTCCTCCTCACTAACAAAGATCCCCAAATCGCGGGCGGCGGCAGTCATGCTCCCCCCTCGACCCAGCTCCGCCTGCTCCAACGCCAACGTAAGGAGCGTTCAGATGGAGGCTGACGGCTTTGGGCCGCGGCCCTCCTCGGCTGGGGCCCGGGGCTCCCCGCCAATGAACAGACTCATGGGAAAGGTAAGCAGGACGCGAAGGCCCCGGCAGTACAGCGATACAGTGGTCTCAGCACAGCATAGCTGCCAAGAAGCACTTAGCGCAGTACTGATTTTCCGGCTAACTCAGGCTAATGAGATGTGTTGAGCGCGACCAAAGAGCTGTGGTCAGGTGTTATGGTAGCAGGTCTCTGTTTCTGTGCGATTTTCGGGGTAACTGTTTGACATAAATCAGGGAGCAAGGCACAAATCTCAGTGTGGCAGGAGAGTCATGATGAAATGTGAAAGAGCATTGAAGAACGTTGTTGTCAGATGTTAGAATGTTAGCTCTGTTGCATCCCATGCATGTCGATGAAATGACTCGGTAACACTTTATAATAATGGATGCATAAAAAACATTATTAAGACTTTGTAAATGATTAACTAATGATGATCAAAACATTGACAAATATTTTTGTTATTTACTAATTTTTATTAATACTTAAAATAAAATATCTACGAATAATACGTTCAAATTTTTACAAAAAATGTAACAAAGTGTTTTTATTCATTCACAACAAAAATGTAAATGTTTGATAAATATAAAATATTAGCATAACATTTCTCACTCATTTACAAACATTTTTTAATGTTTTGTTCATCATTAGTTAGTTATCTAAGTCTTTATAGTGCTTTTTATGCATCCATTATTATAAAGTCTTTACCAATGACTCTTTTCCAGGTGTTCCTGTATAGGTTTCCAGGTGTTCCTGTTCCTTTACTGGTATTTGTATCTATATCTTACCTACTGGCTTCCTTCTGGCTTTCCCAGGATGGTGGTTCCAGGAGCCCAGAGAAGAGGTCGTCTCTGCCCAGGCCAGCATCCATCCTGAGCAGGCGCTATCATCCCGCGGAGCCCGAGGAGAGCTCCACCTCCATCACCAGCTCCGGATCTACAGCACCGCGCAGGCCCACATGTGAGAAAACACACACACACACACACACACACACACACACACACACACACACACACACACACACACACACACACACACACACACACACACACACACACACACACACACACACACACACACCATCAGGCAGGCCCACATATGAGAACACTTAAACACTGCTCAAGTATTCTGATATCAAATTAGATAAATGAAAAACCACACTGATGTCACGCAAACACTAGCATGCATACCCACCTCACACTGGCCTGAACGTGAGTGTTCAGTGCCTAAATATACAGTATATGCTGACATGAGTGTTGATGCACGCACCACACACACACGCACACGCACACTTACACACACACACACACACACACACACACACACACACACACACACACACACACACACACACACACACACACACACACACACACACACACTTTTATTTTTGGGGCGTACAAATACTGTACATAAAGTAAATACCTGAATATCTACTTTTGAAATGCTCTGCTCTGTTGTCTTCAATCCTGCTGAATGTTCTGTCTGTGTGTCTGCCAGTCAATGCTGCTGACTGCTGCCGCAACTACCTTTCCTGCTTCACTAACTTCTCTTCCCTCCTTCAATTATCTCTCTCCTCCTTCTCCTGTTCATCCTTCCTCCTCCTTTTCTTCCTCCCTCCTCTCTCCCGCTCTCCTCCTCCTCCTCCTCCTCCTCCTCCTCCTCCCTTTCTCCTCTCCTCCTCTCTCCTCTTCCTCCTCTCCTCCTGCTCTCCTCCTCCTCCTGCTGCTGCTTCTCCCCTGTAGCGTTCCGCACTGAGTTCCGAGCTGAGTATAGGACGGGACGGGCTCACAGCGTGGCTGGTAGTGAGTGTCATTCATTTGCTCTTCTTCTTCTTCACCTTGTTCCATTCCTCCTGCCCTGCCACCCCTCACCCACAGGGGGGCTCGGCGAGCACTGAGGAGTCAGAGCAATGCATCTCTGTCACACACACACACATGCACATGCATCAATTGTCTCTCTACACCTCTAAGCTGATGCTGCGGTCAATTGTCATTATGTGCTCAGTCACTGCTCAGCAAGCACTTTGCTATCTGCAGGTGCTGCTCACTGCTTTAACTTAGCTTAATTCAGCATGACATACAGTTGTAAGTAAGGTGTAATGTTTTAGGGTTTGTCATGTCATGTCCACTTAGAATGATGTGTAAAGGTTATGTATATAGCACAATTACTGGTAATCTCACATTTTCATCAACACCATGTAAGACAATAACCCTGTTATGAATTAGCTTTTGGCTATGATCAAGTTGTAATGTATTACTAAAGGCTCTGTGCACTGTCATAGTGGTATAGTACAATGGTAGAAAATAGAACGTTTTTTTTCCCCCCAGTGATTAGGGACTGTTCGTAATTTACCAGGGGGGGAGGGCTGGTGCGTAGGGGGGGGAGGGCCATGATGAAAAAAAATGAGGTGGCGGGGAGGGCCATGGCAAAAAAAATCGGAGTTAGGGGGAGGGCCATGGGAAAAAATATATTTTATTTTATTTTATTTTAAATAATAATACAAAATGCAATACTTCTCTGAAACACATCGCTTTGCGATGCAAGGTCCTGGGTGCATACTTTAGCACTGAAGCGTGTATCTGTAGTCATCCCTAGGCATACCTAGGGATGCGTGTAGGCATACCGAATTATGTATTAGCCTAGGCTAAATATTATTTTGGTGCTTTTGTGTGGAAAAGACCTTGTGCCATAACGGTGACCGCGATTTCCTCGGGTTAAGCTACTGCTGGAACGACATCGTAAAGTTGGTCCTGGATCAACATCTGGTTTGAGTGGTTATCTATGTCAGATTTTGCGCCTGTAACGTCTTCTGTAGCCTATGGATTAAGATCAGTTATGCAGAAGTGCCATGCTGTTACAAAATAGGCCTACAATTATTCATTATAATACAATCATTGACAGGTTAAGTTTAGGAATATGTTTTGGTAAAGGCATACAGTAATTTGGCATGTTGTTAGGTTGGTGCACACATTTTCACTGACAGGTTGTTTAGGAATTAGTTTTGGTTTAGGCACAGTTCCACATAGACACTGTAATAGCCTACCTAGCCATAACCAGAGCCTACCTAGCCATAACCAGGGCCGTATACCACCGTGACGGCACTTGGCATGCCCGTTAATTTTTGGAATCAGACCTAGAATAGGCTAACATACCAGATATTGATCCAGGACCAACTTTGCGATGTCGAGGAAATCGCTGTCACCGTGCCCAACGCAGGGCGCCCCTCCAGCTGTTTCGCTCGCTATCATAGTCGACTTGAACATTTGGTGATGTGTCCGTGCATCGCAAGGCACAGAGAGATGTGCACGAACAAGCCTACTAACTTTGGACAGAGCTTCGAGGCGGCTGCTCAACTTCGGAATCTCGAAGTGAAATGTAGCCTATTTTCTTCCAACCGGCATTATCAGCTGTCAAACTGGAGCGCGCCACCCTAAAAAGGCAGCAGTTTATTTAATTGTTCATCGGTGTCCACAAGAATGTCTACTTTTGGGAAAATAAAAACACGTTTTGAAATAGTGTAGGCTAGAGCTACTGTTTGGAGCCATACTCCTACTTGAACCCTGTAATCCCACCAACTCGAGTCATCCTGCAGGTGAGACCGCTTGCTCACGCAGCTTGGTCTAGGATCCGCATGATTGACAACCTAGACTCTAGCGAGAGAGAAGAGAGGGTGGGGGGTTCACTTCGAGATTCCGCAGTTGAGCAGCCGCCTCGAATCTCTCGGTCCAAAGTTGAACAGAACAGTTAATAGGCTACACTGTTCGTGCACATCTCTCTGTGACAATTGCCATGCACTGACATAACCAAATGTTTAAGTCGACAAGGATAGCGAAACAGAGCTGGAGGGCGCCGTGCGTCGGGGTTAAATGGCGCAAGGTCTTCTCACACAACAGCACCAAAAATTATATTTAGCATTTACATTTTTGTACCTGTAGGGGGAGGGCCATGGGAAAACAAAAATGAAGTGGGGGGAGGGCCATGGGGAAAAAATTGAGGTGGTGGGGGAGGGCCATGATTTTTTTTTTTGGACCGGACTTCCAGCGCACCAGCCCTCCCCCCCCGGTAAATAACGTACAGTCCCTTACATTAGCCTACAGCGTGTGCTTGAAGGGGCTACACATGGATACAATGATAATACATGGCATTCAATTGTTCTGTAATCACAGTCACATTATTTAAGTTTCCCAGTTCTGGAAGTGTTTTCAGATGGTTCGTAATTTGAACCATCATGACATGTTCACATTAAAAACAGACTTCAGGAACCTACAATTTGGGTCATGATGGGTACCAAACAAAACACTGTCTTACAAGTGAGCTTTGACCACATTTGACATTTTCAAAGAAGCACTTCAGTTCCCAGTTGAAACTCCCCCTGACACCTAGCTGGTCAGTCTGAAAAGACTCTTTGTACTATTTGTACCGGTATATTTGGTATTTTAGGAAGTAAAAGCAGTGATAACTACCCCCCCCCCCAAACAATTACAGTAAAACTATCTACACTTGGACAATTGGATTAACCTTAGTGAAGTTTTTGAAAACAAGGTTCCCTATCGCAGGAACTGCGACCTATTACTCATGGGACATGATCGACCTTGGTTGATCCACGAAGCATTTTTTATATCTTTAATCAAGCCGAATGGCAGATGGCTGTGTCAGTCAAGCTAGGGTCCGCCCACCGACGGCGGCTATTACTGCACTGACGCCCATCTCACTTCCTCTTTTCTTGCTTCGCCGGGAAAGGTCCACGTAAAGTATCACTGTTACGACATTGTTAAAATATACAATGTTGCTATTTGTTAATGAATTTCCGTGTGGCGTATTACTCGTAATAGCCGGTGTACGCCAGCTAAGAGTGCCCACGCGATTCTTAACTTGTTTTCTCTGTCGTTTCAGATGTTTTTATTTACAGGATTTTCAGATGTCCTCGAGATACGAACATCTATGGAGGGGGCCTTGGGTCGCACGCGCCTCCCTGAGGGGAGAACACGATACAGCCGCTTTCCCAAAGGGAAAGACCCTGTTTCGTGTTTGGTCTGCGTTCCCCTAGGCACGCTGAGAGAGCGTCTCAGCAACGGAATTATCCTCAATGCAGACGCCGTCTCTACCCGTCTGCTAGGCCAGTCGAGCGTGTTAACCTGCCGGTTAGCCAGCTAGCTCCTCGAGCCCCTGAGTTCCGACCCCTCCCTGACCGGCTTGTGTACCCCCTTCTAGCCCATGGCGCGCGCTGCTAGCTCAGTTAGGCTTTTAGCCTATCCCCCGCCCTGTAGCATGGCTCTGACGGGTGGTTTGACTACTTGTACTGGGCGCATGGAAGTGTTGACACAGGTAAGTTGGGCTCGTAGGCCGATTAGACTCGGACCTATACTGCCGTGCAATACAAGAACGCAGTAACTCAAAATGGTCAATTTACCATTACCTAAACTACCTCATTTGTCTTGTGTCCAAAAATGGTGGTCCAACACCGTCCCGTTTTGGAGAAAACTCATTTTGAAAGTGCAAAAATGACCCAAAAAAAGTTAAACAAAAACGCAGTAAGTCGGCGAGTTACTGCTGCACGTTCCAATGGGACTGGTTTGGGAGTAGACAGTAATACAAGCTAAGAACGCAGTAACTCCTGCAGTAACTCCATTTTGTGGCAGTAATACCAGCCAAGAACGCAGTAACTCTGTTTTTTGTGGCAAAAAGACACATAAATGTTTTTTTTTTTGTTTTTTTTTGTGTGCATTAAATTTCTATCCTAAACAAGCATTACCAGGAAGTGTCACCACCAATTTACCGGCAACACAGTTGTCGCGCCATATGGAAAACTTTGAAGCCTTTTTTCTCAGTTTGCCGTTTTCAGAGTTACTGCGTTCTAAGATTGTAGGGCAGTATACTAGCCCGGTGAGCAGCAGCCTGGGGCTTTGTCGCATGTATGGACGGACGGGGACGTCTACCGAACACAAGCTGGATTACGCCGACCTCTACTGTATGTGGGACCACTGGCACGTTTTGTCCCATGGTCCCCGTTGTACAGCGTAAGGACACACCCAGTGCCACACACTTGTGACCCACTGTATGTTCACGTAAGCACCTGGTTCGCCCAATGTTGCCCGAACACATGTCATGTACACATCAAATAAACAAATTGATCTGTTTGCACACTGATGGTTTGCACGGTCCCTTCTGATGGTCAGTTGTGAAATAAAATGTTGTTCTCCCCCCATGTACGGTCTGTGATTGCACGACTATCTGTGAATGCCTTAAAGGTAGGCTACCTATCTTGCACTGCCGCTCTGAGGAGCCTCTGTGCAGGACATCCAAACATTTCACCCTCCCTAATCTCGGCTATAAAGGGAGTGGAGACGCAGCGCTTCACCTTGGCACAGGTCTGGATTAATTAATTAATTTAAATACAGTAAAAGTACCCCTCGCAGCGCTCTCGTGGGCATCTGCAACGGGAAACCAGACTTATAACATGCCCTTATTCTGCTATAAGGATGGTCGTGCTACTGTTATGGGGTTGGCAAAAGGGGAGAACTCCCTGCGTTTTGTGTACAGTCACGAGACGAGGCGCGCACTGTTCGCGCGCTTATCTCCGTGTCTGGCTCTTGCGCCCACTGGACGGGCTTCATACACAGCTTGGCCAGGCAGACATCGACGCGCGGGAGCGCGCAATGGTTTTGCTTCGACTACTGGCTAGCAATACTATTTACAATTGTTAACACGACCGAAAGCTGGTGCCCGAGCCTCAATCTACGGCATACCGGGCAAAGTTATACTTGTTTTCCCTCTGAGGGTAAATAAAGTGACTGAAATGTCGGGAATGTAGAATGCTCACTCCACATCGTTTTGTCGGGTGCATTCGCCCGGTTCTGTGTTGTATTATATTTCTTGATACTGACGTCTGCCTGGCGCACTATGTCTGCCCGAGCCTCAATTTACGGCATACCGGGCAAAGTTATACTTGTTTTCCCTCTGAGGGTAAATAAAGTGACTGAAATGTCGGGAATGTAGAATGCTCACTCCACATCGTTTTGTCGGGTGCATTCGCCCGGTTCTATGTTGTATTAGCCTATATTTCTTGATACTGACGTCTGCCTGGCGCACTATGTCTGTTCTTGTCCGACGCAGGATATTCCTGCGTTTTGCATTGCCACTGGGGCCTCACATTTTGTACTGGTTCAATGGCAATGCGTGCGTAATTGGGTTCGCCCCGTCTCCGTGCGCGCTCTCCAGATGTCTGGTGGCTGCGCAACGGGGGCTACTTTATGCCAGCTGCCTATTTTGCTGTCATTCACGCACATAGGGTTTTCACGCCAGCCTCTGTCTTGCCTTATGGTCTTGCACCGGGGACTGCTCTGTTCTGTGTCCACTCCACATGCACATTTTCGTCGAGTGTACTTGCCAATTAATGACTGGGTCGTCATTATGGATCTGACGTCTGCTCATTTCACATATATACCCAACCATGTCAGACACAGGTCTTTCTGCGTTTGCATCCTAGGAGTTCTAGTCAGGCTTTGGAGTGGAGCTCGGCGCGCTCGCTCGCTCTCTCTCTCGTGCGTGTTCACGTGCTTGGTATTGCCTGTTATAGCGGTGTTACAGCCCAGACCGTCCACCTCTCTTTATGCCATCATTGACCCATTGGGAGAGGTCGGGATTTATTATTATTATTAATGATAATAATAATTACAAGAATGGTAATACCAATAATAATAATGATAACAATGATTATTATTATGATGGCCGAGCTAATCATAATATTTCTTATTATTATGAGTCATTCAGAGGTTTCTTCTCCTGGCCCAGCCGGTTGTATTCCTCAGTCTGACTCGCCCCTATTTCTAAGGGCCCGCATCCCCTACTGTACCTGGAGCGCATGAACAGTTTACTGATGTCACTCAGCCTGTTCTCCCTGGGTTGGCCGGGGACAACACAGTTGTCCCTGTAGTTATTGGGCATGCTTGGCGCGGCAGTGGTGCCCTTGCCAATGTGCTTATTGTGACTGGGGCTTTTTCGGGTCTGACGCACTTCTCAGTATTTCTACCCAAGCAGGGACAGGCACAGGGGTTTGGTAGACCCCTGAGTGCTTGTCAGTGTGGTGGGGGGCCGGTTAACCATGGCACCTTATGCATCCACCACGGATCGGTCACAGCGTGGTGGTCAATGGCTTTTGGCCCGCCAGCCAAGCCAAACTACATGTCAAGGTGTTTGGGCTCCTCACAGTGCTGCTAGGCTTTCGCCCCTTCCTGTGTAGGTTGGATCAGACGACACTTTGGCGATTACATGCATCAGGGGTTCCCAACCTTTCCCAACTTGGGGCCCACTCGAAATTGTCACAAAGGTTCGGGGCCCACCTCGGACCCGAATACAAATAAAATTCACATAAATCAGCAGCAACACACACCATAATGTGATTGTGGGTTTTAGAAAATTATTTCAAGGCCCACTTGGTACACCTTCAGGGCCCCCCAATGGGCCCCGGCCCATAGGTTGAACATCACTGGCATGCATCACCGTGCATGATGGAGTACATTCCCTGCCCCTGTTCTATGTGGCATTGCTTTCAGGGGCTACCTTCATGCAGCAGCATGGCTTCTGCGTACAAAGGTGGGGGAGAGCATTCTGATCTCAGTTGGCAGGGCCAACATCGACCCGTTTGTAATATGGCTAACTGTGCATTGCCCTTTGTGAGCTTTCCCAGGGGGATAATCGTCCCTGGGGAGTGGCTGCCTTGGCATAGCCCTGGACCTTGGGACACTTTATGGTTTCCCCAACTGTCCTTCTCCCTTTGCTCCTGGCCAGGGTGCATGAGGATTATGTGTATTCTGGTGGCTCCAGCTGGAGCTGCCCAGTCATGCTTTCTCGATTTCTGCTGTTTGGCAGTGGGCCCGCCATAGGTGATCCCACTGTGCTAGGACTTACTGAGGCTGGTCGACGGGGAGATAGCATGGCCACGGCCGGCACTAGTGGCCTGGCCTCGGAGAGGCTGTACCTATCGGATGTCGGCCTGTCTGGTGAGGTGGCAGGGGCTCTCCAGAATTCCAGGGCTCTGTCTGCCCTCCTGCTTTCTGCGCTGGCGTGACATGTTTGTTGGTGTGATGCGCTACCCGGGGCCCGACTCCTTTTTGTGTCCTGTTGCCGGCACTCTTGGCTTTCCCCGGCATCTTTTGGACCAAGCGATGGCAGCCTTGACAATTACACTGTATGTGGCGGCAGTCTCAACATGTCATTCTGGGTTTGGGTGTGCAACTCTGTGTTCGCATCCCCTGGTGACACGTGTCATGATGGGCGTATGGCGTGCCCCACCCGGGCCTTTGTCGGCATGGGGCCTGCTGAAAATTCTACGGGCACGAGTGGACCCCCAGTTTGGGCTTCTCTCGTCAGCATGTGTCAAGCTGCTTTCCCTCAAACATAATTATTGGGTCCTACCATGTCCTACATGGTTGAGCACTCTTACGTTTTACCGACCTGGGTCAGTTTGTTGCTCCTCCCCTGTCTCTCTCTCTGCCACTCATTCCCTGTTACCTCTGTACCGTCCTCTTTGATGATGACGGCACTGCGGGCCTAACTCAGCCATTGAAAATAAAATAAATAAATAAAAGAATAAAAATTGGCATGTGAGACAGTATTGTTGGTGATGTTGTCCTTGGCCTAGCGCCTCAGTTACATACTGTACATGCGCTGTTGGTACATCCGGCCTGCCCGCGCTTCTCTGCGGAGGATGGTGCGGTGGTGTTACGCCAGAATGCGGCTTTCCCACCTCGCAGTGGACACAGCCTTATGCCTGATGTCAGCTCCTTGTTTAGCTGGTCTCTTCACTCCCCCCCATTGGGTTGTTCTTGGGGGTTTATTTACATGAGCTTTGCCCTGTGCATGCCCTCTGCTTGTGTTTGGATGGCACACAGGGTTTAGGTGCTGCACTCTGCTATGTATTTGTCATGAGGCAGCCTCGGGAGGTAAGGCCCACTTCAGGCGTAAGTTGGCATATTTGGTTGGCCCCAGCTTCAGCTTCAGAGCTCCAGCCAGGCCTAGGGCTCGCTCGACCTGGGCTCCAGTCCTGTCCGACTCGCCGTGGAGTCAAGCCCTGCTCATTGACTTCTCCAAAAAGAGACTGGGTCTCTACCTGCCCCAGCCCCAGCTCCAGAGCTCCAGCCGCGTATGGGTGGAGGCTACTGAGTTTCTCTACAGAGGACTCCTTTGGCACCCCCAGTGGGTCTGTGTGCACACTCTACAAGAGGGGTGTCGTTGTCTTGGCCCATACACAGATGGATGTGTGTTTGACATATGGAGGGCGACAGGGTGGAGTTTCTCCACTCTTTTGTTTGACTCTTCATGTGGGAGGTGACTGACCCTCTGCCCCACGGGCTGTGTTAACTGCTGGCAACGGGGAGGTTTGGCCTCTGTGTAGTCGCACCACTACCTGTCGCTCCCCTATAGCTGGGCGTTGGCATACTGTGTGTGTGGTTCTGGTGGTGGTGGGGCCCTGCCCTGGGAAGTTGCGGGGCCCTCACTGCACCGTATTCCGAATGGTGCCCTCTGCATAGCCACGACGTGTGCGGGATTGGAGGCGGTCCCATGAGTAATAGGTCGCAGTTCCTGCGATAGGGAACATCTGGGTTATGTATATAACCCCAGTTCCCTGAGAAGGGACCAGACCTATTACTAGGTTGAGCACACGGCGTCTCTGCTGAGGGGCTCAGCAGCGAAAGAGGAAGTGAGATGGGCGTCAGTGCAGTAATAGCCGCCGTCGGTGGGCGGACCCTAGCTTGACTGACACAGCCATCTGCCATTCGGCTTGATTAAAGATATAAAAAATGCTTCGTGGATCAACCAAGGTCGATCATGTCCCATGAGTAATAGGTCTGGTCCCTTCTCAGGGAACTGGGGTTATATACATAACCCAGATGTTTTCAGTATAACATTCGTAGGGTTTTATTGTAGCATTCTTATTTCCTCTTTTCTGTAGCAGTGTGTCAAATCAATTGTGCAGTGTCACATCAATAAAGGTTTGTAGTATTTTCTCTCTGTGATCGTGCCTCTGTAGAAAGAGAGAAAATGGCAATTAGAGAGGGAAACAGAGACAGAGAGAGCAGATACAAGGCATTGAGACAAAACATCATCAGTGAAACTTTACAATTATAGATGCATTAAATGCATTAATACAACTTAGTATATAATAAAAAACATTTGTTGATATTTTCATCCTTAGTTAATTATTTAGTCTTTATAATGCTTTTTATGCATCCATAATTATAAAGTGTTACCGCATCGTCCCTAAGCCATCTTCATCCCTAACCCTCCTCTCCCACCAGGGACGGAGACCAGCCGCTCCGAGTCCGCTCGCTCCCGCTCGGCCCGCAGCGGCACGTCCACCCCGCGCACGCCGGGCTCCACGGCCCTCACGCCGGGCACCCCGCCCAGCTACTCCTGCCGCACGCCGGGCACCCCCGGCACGCCGCGCACGCCCAAGTCCCTCAGCCTGCTGTCGGGCGAGAAGAAGGTGGCCATCATCCGCACGCCGCCCAAGTCGCCCGCCACCACGCCCAAGCAGCTGCGTGTCATCAACCAGCCGCTGCCCGACCTGCGCAACGTCAAGTCCAAGATCGGCTCCATCGAAAACATCAAGTACCAGCCCAAGGGCGGCCAGGTGAGTCCTCGGGTGGCAACAACAACAGCAGCAGCAGCAGCGACGTCAATAGCAGGAGCTGGAGACAAGCATGGCTGCCCTTTATCTCTCTAACTCTCACTTATTTCTGCTCTCTCTCTCTCTCTCCCTCGCTGTCATTCTCTCTGTGTGTCTCTCTCCTTCTCACTCCCTTTCTCTCTCTCTCTCTCTGTCTCTCTCTCCCTCTCTGTTTTTGTCCATCTCTCTCCCACTCTCTCTGTGTCTTTGTCTGTCAGTCTCTCTCTGTTGCTGCCAAGGCTGCTGCTCTTAGATGGCTCTTGCTCTTAGATGGCAAATAAACTGAACTCAGCTGTCCTGTCCTGTCCACCTCTCTCTCTCTCTCTCTCTCTCTCTCTCTCTCTCTCTCTCTCTCTCTCTCTCTCTCTCTCTCTGTCTGTCTGTCTGTCTGTCTGTCTGTCTGTCTGTCTGTCTGTCTGTCTCTCTCTCTCTCTCTCACATATCTCTCCTCTCTCTCTCTCACATATCTCTCCTCTCTGTCATATAGGAGAATCTTCTGGCTTATCTGCACTGTAGTCTTCCTCCCCACTGCTGTGCGCTCTATGTGTAACTGTCACACCTGTGTGTGTTGCTCGCTGTGTTCGCTGCGTCTGCTTTGCTGTTTCCCAGCTTGTTAGATCATGAGCAGGGGAGAGGAGTGAAGTAGAAGCTTTTTTTCCTGTAGTGAACTAACGCTAACCCTATCATGTTAGCCAGGAGATACACATACTCACTCACACAGGCACAGATAAACAGTCAAACTGACAAGCTATTTCTTTTTCTTCTTTTCCTAAGAGTACACAAATCTAAAACATACCGTACTTTGTACATGATGCACATACAGTATACTGCAGGCCTACATAAAAAAGAGGCAAACACAGATTATGATGCTGTTAATTTGACACGACACTCCGGTGATATATTGGTTGCTCTCACTGATTGCTGTCAGTTTTGTGCCGTATACCGGCAGCGAGTGAATTAGCATCGAGCATGTTTTACAAGGCTCCTCTAATGGCCTGACAATAGCCAGGCGTGTTCCTCTGGCATATTTATGTCTGATGGGCAAGCGGAAATCTGCAGTGCACCAGCAAGTACAGCTCTTTAAAATAAAGCTATGTCAATAGGGAGCATAAATATTGAAATCAGGATAGATTGTAAACCACTGTGTGCAGTGCATGGTGGACAGTCGAGGTGTAGGTCTTCTTCAGTCTTTTCTACCAGCCAAACAGAAATTTCATCAGCATTTGGCCGGTTTGGCTGGTGTTAATTTAGAGCCCTAGTCTTGGATGTTTTATGCCCTCAACAGTGGCTCTGAGGCAGAATGTCTGTCAGACTGACATGCTACTGAAAAAAGGGGCAGGGTGTTGGGGTCAGGGTTAGGATAAGGATTAGTTAGTGCCAAGGGTTAGGGTTAGGGTTAAGGTTGGGGTTAGGGTACTGACGTGTGTTACGGGGAATAGAACGTACGGGCGCGGTCCATTGATATGTCAGTGGGTTAGGGTTAAGTCTTGGGTTAGGACCAGTAGACAGAGTAGTAAATAGCATGATGGGTGCTGTGGTATGGTCTTAACAAGATGCAGCCTTTTTACATGACACTGTATATTTAGCATATAATGTGGAAGCATAAGCATTTGCTAAATATAATGTCATGTTAAGCTATTCAGGTTGAAGGTGGTTCTCAGGTCATACGTCACATCAAGAAGGTCAATGGTTAGATGCTGTGGGTTAGGAGTTAGTCAGCACTGGAACAAAAGGATAGTTTGGTCTTAGGTTGGTATTCTGAAGGTGCTCTTTGGTAAAAAAAAAATTGAAAGCACTAAAGTAGAAGTATCTAAGGCACTCTTCCAAAAAAGTTAAAATAACTTAATTTACATGGCTAAATCATCGTAGAAAAGTTAAAAACACCAACATGTTTCGGCCAAGGTGTGGCCTTCATCAGGGCAGAGTCAAACAAGTCAGCACTGGCTTTAACACTGGCATGGTGTTAAGCCACATTTGGATAAAATGGCAAATATATGCCTCTAACTGTGCGACTGATGAGCAGAGGCAGAGAGGGTGGCCATTTTCTGCTCTTTGCTTTCATGTGGACATTTGGACAGGGAGCGGGAGTGCCCGTAAAGGCTATTATGGGACAGGAAATGATCCAGTGGAGTGCAGATGGGAGGAGAGGTCACTGCTCAGGACAGATGCAGTCTGGCTGCTCCCAAAGCTCACACACAGGCAAGCACACGCACACGCACACGCACATGCACACACACACACACACACACACACACACACACACACACACACACACACACACACACACACACACACACACACACACACACACACACACACACACACACACACACACACACACACACACACACACCAAACACATATACCCCCCTTCCACGTTGAGCTTTCCCCCCTGCATGACTGCAAATGTCTCCCTGGTTCAGGCTCCCCAGGGGAAAGGCTCTAACTGAGGATGCCATTGGTTGCCTGGCTTTTAGGGGTGAGTGGCTTGGCACAGGATGGGCACTGACAGGCAAGCCATTGCACTCATGCTCCCTCCGGTCTAGAGGCTGGAGTCTGGAGTCCTGCGGCCCATCCAATGTTCAGTAATGGCTCCAGGGAAGCTGACAGGGGGAGACAAGTGGGTCAGTTGTCCTGGGCCCAAGAGTAGAGGAGCCCATTAGTGGGTCTCCCCATTATATTATACAGCATGTGTTAGGTGTGGGGCTCTTTTGGAAGACTTTGTCCCGGGCCCGGGAAAATTGTCAGCGGCCCTGAATGGCTCCATTCAAGTTTGGCAAAGTAATGCCGGACGGCTTTCACCTTCTGTGAACTTGTGGTGTATTGCTGCTGTTCTTTTTTTTGTCAAAAGATATTTGTGATTGTGTTGTTATTACTGAGTTTGTACAATACAGTGCTTTGGGACTGGCCATTGTATTTCATAGACCATGCCTGTTTACCTTATGTGACTTTTAGATTATTTTAACTTGAACTGTTTTTTTGTGCATCTTACATTTGAAACATGCAGTCTCAGCAATTTGTGTATGGATTAAAAGCGTTATTGATAGCAAATTACGCAGAGTAGCTAGCGCATCAGGCATTGTTAGTGTTAGCATAGATAGTGTGAACATGTAACGGTGTGCACCACACACAGAGTGATGGAAAAATGTACAATGTCGCAGGAGTAAATCAAATATAGTATCATTTTTGGAGTATAGGGAATCAAGATTGTTGGAAATATATACGCATAATTCGAAAAGATGGAGGAAAGGAAACAAGAGGAGTTGGTAAAGCACTTGGACTGTCGACAGGGAAGGTTAAAAAAAAAAAATCATGATGGAGACCTGGATGGGATTGCAGGGAGAAGGAAGAAAGAGATGAGGGGAGGAATGAGATCAGATGAGATGGGTAAAAAGTTGGGGAGAGATTCTCAAGTCCTTTTGATCTCTGTGAAGCTTTGGCATCTGCCGTGACTCAGCAATGCAAGGTGGCCGGCGGGCGGGTGGGCGGCACCCTCTCCTTCATAGATCCTGCAGTCAGAACAGGCAGAGAAGCGATGCAGGGTTTTTACAAAGGGCTTTCACAGCTCAACCGAGCCCCATCTCTCTCTCTTCCCATCTAATTCACAGCCTCCCTTCCTAGCACTCTGCTACTCGTCTCCTCTCGTTGCTTAATGTGGTATTGTGTCACTTTTTGAGCTGGTGAAAAGGCCGGGTGCTGTTTTTGTTATTTATTTGCAGGGCTGTTCACAATCTGAGTGAAATGTGAAATGAGAAATCATTATGCGTGCTTCATTCTTTTTCCTTATCCCACAGTACACTCTCTATTGTTGTTTACCAGTGTTTGGGGTGGCTCGTTTTTCTCCTTTTTAAAAAAAATCACTACACTGTGAGCCAAAGCCACCTTATTTCCATAGAGATTTTTTTTCTCTACTGAAACCTAAGCAAGCAGGATTATTAAAGCTGCACTGGCAACAGAGAAAGGGGGTTCTATATACTTTCATCTGCATGAGGAGAGAAATGCAAAACCAAATGGGCTCTGCGCTGAAGGAAGAAGTATTATGAACACCTGCACATCTTTGGTCATGGCTAGCCAGGCCGAGCCCTCCTGTAGTGACGCAACACCTTCAGCGTTGCTTCTAGTCCGGCCAAGAGCAATATAAATATCGTTTCTGAGCTCCGGAAAACTCGGGAACTCCTCCCACTTTGTCAAGAAAACCAAGGGAGGCGAGTTAACCATGCCGTTTGGGACATGTTAATTGTTATGCTCTTGGTCAGACTATGGGTGAATCCCATTACACCCCTTAGCCCTACGTCGATCCCCTTTGCCTCCGTTTTGCGCGTCCACGTGTAGGCGTAGTGGCATCCCGATTCAAGTTCAGACAGATGGGTAGGGGTTCGGCGAAGGGCTTTCATCCCCTCCGCGCGGAGATTTTCCAACACCTCACTCCACGGATGGAGGGCTTCGACAGATTTCCCTGAATGCATTGCGATTGCATTTAAAAATGGGCGGCAAACCGCGGCATCCACAACAGCACACAAGATTAAGTATTTTCGTCGCAATTGTCAGTTTTAAAGTGGTAATAATTATTTATTGTACTAAGTTTAATATTGTCCTAATGTGTGATGGTCCTTTATCTGTGAAACGCACATGAAAAACGTTAACGTCAACCTAATACATGGAATTAGTGACAGCTGTGAGTGTCATTCCGTGATTGTTGAAGGGGCATCCCAATCCATAGGGGTTGCGTTTCAAGCCCTACACCTTGCTGCTTTGTTTGAAAGCATGAGGGGCAAGAGGAAGGCAAAGGGGTAGGGGTGGAGATTAGTAATGGGAAAGGCCCCAAGTCTCGAAGAGATTTGAAAGTCGATGATAATTAGGCTAGTTCAGGGCCTCTACTGGACAGATGTCCCTCTCCATGGCTGGTATTGCAGTTCCTTCTCTCCTCTTCTGTGAGTCCTGTTCCAACTAGCATTTCCCAACTCAATTTCTTCTCCCCTTCCCTCTTCTTTTTTTTCACTGCATCACTCCGATGCGGCCTGCAGAGCGCTGTAAGCCCACTGTTCCAAGCAGCCCCATTCTGTGCCAGGATGGTTCCCAGTAGAGCCTGAACTTCTCATTCGTATTACGGTCACATCTTAAACCATAGGCCTGTTCTCCTGGAAGCCCTCCAGACTCCCAGCTCGTACCTCTGACGGCCCCTCGTTCTTCTCCTTCAAACTTTTGGGTCCTGCTTAGTTATGCAGTCGTGTTAGGCGGAGGCAGGGAAGTCAGCAGGAAGGGCTCACTTGTCCAGGGCCCAGGGAGAGCGGGGACCCAGAATTGGATTCTCATTATGTTGTATGTATTGAGTTTGGGGCCCTTTCAGATGCCTTTGTCCTGGGTCCGGCCAAAGCTGTAAGCGGCCCTGGGCGGTGGGAGCGCTGTGCTGTGTGTTCATGATGCAGGCTGCTGCGTGAATCTTGCCTCGGGGCGACATCAATCCCGCCTGCCCTTTTTGTGATTCTTACAAGCACTAACAAGGCAAGCAGTGCGAGCGAGAATTGAAGGTTTATCACATTTGACACTCATAATTTAGTTATCCCGTTGCCAGTGTGCATGGCTCGGGTGAGTTGTAGCAGTTGCATGCCAGTTCTCCGGCATGACAGAAGTAGGCATGTAAAAACTGTGCACATAAAGTATCCATTGTTATTTGAATAACGAAAAAAAAAGAAAACATTCCCGGCACCACAGAAGGATACCATTAGCTTTGCTGCTTTATTTTTACAGTGCACTGCTCAGGCACCCACCGTTACCACATGAATTGCAACGTTCAATCTCGTTCGCCCTAACAACAATATCCCTCTTGTGTGCAAGGCCCCAACACACTGTATGTTACAGCCTGGAAAAGCCACATTTTACATAAAAGCCCCTGAAATAGAAGAAACTCCCACCGTACGCCACCATAGTTTTCACTTGGACCGAGACTCTGGTCGGCTCGCATTACATGTTTATACCCCAGTTTGCCGTCATAACACTTAAATAAAGGCGAAAGACTCCTTGGCTTGGTTTTCATTCCAACTGGTTTATTTTAAGCTCCAAGCTGGAGCTGCTTATAATGGCCGACATGTTTGAAAAGATGGAGGTCGGCAGGATAGCGAAGCTGTGGCGAAGCCCCCAACCTTAATCCTTCAGATTACTTTACCGTAGTGCTCCTCTCCCTGATGTGTATTGTGTGTGTCCCATTGCGCCTGCCTGGTTCTCTTGGCTCGGCTCAAGACAGCCTAGTTGTGACTGGTCCTTTTGGCAGCTGGCCTATAGCAAGTCTTTCACCAGGCCCAACACTCCCCCTACACACTACACCCTTGACCTAGCACTGTCCTCCTCACCCCTCTCCCATCCTGACATATCCATGCGAAAGGGCCACTTGTCCCGGGCCCAGGAAGAGCGGAGCGGGGGCCCAGAATTGGATCCTCAATCATATTTTACTGTATGTATTGGGGCCCTTTCAGATGTCTTTTTCCTGGGCCCTCTGTCCTCACCCCTCTCCCATCCTATTAATGGCACCCATGCCTGACATATCCATGCACAGTTGAAACTTCCCCAGTTACAAACGGCTCAAACGGCCTTGGTAGCCGGACTAGCAAGCCTCGCCCAGGGCTCAGCATCCTACATCCCCGATCTACTGTACTGTAGTACCATCAAGGGCACTTCAGGCATCGCATACTGTTTAGGGTGGGATTTTAACCTGCAAGCTTCTGGTCTGTAAACGCTCTCCCTAACCATTAGGCTTGTGCCATCCTCTCCCCCCCTCTCCCATTCTACTACGTAGTGGTTACCATAACGGATGTGTCCATGCATTGTTTTTTGATATCTGACCAAAACTCATTGGCGATGCAGCTATCATGCCTTATCCCAGGTCCCACCCCCTACTTCCCACTCCCTCACCCAGTGCCTTCCTCAAACCTCTCCCATCCTACCTGTAGCAACCATGACTGACGTGTCCATGTGTTTTGTTTTGCTTTCTGACCAAAACCCAGAGGCCGTACGGCTAGCACGCCTAATTCCCACTCAACCAGTGCTATCCTCACCCTTCTCCCATCCTACACACTGGCAACCATGACTGATGTGTCCATGCGTTGTGTTTTGCTTTCTGACCACAACCCAGTGGCTGTACACCTAGGCTAGCACACAGAAGCTAGCACCCCTAATTCCCACTCACCCAGTGCTACTGTGTCCTTACCCTTCTCCCATCCTACCAGTGGCGCTGGCAACCATGACTGACGTGTCCATGCGTTGTGTTTTGCTTTCTGACCGCAGCCCAGAGGCCAGTCGGCGGTCCCCGAGCAGGGCGGCCGTAGCAAGATGTTGTCGTCGCTCCTGCACCTGGTCTCTGTGGCTCTGTGTTTGTCCGCCGCGCACACAGTCACCTGGCCGCTCGTCCTGGCCAATGACCCGCTGGTATTCTGTATACTGTACCTACAGTAGCTCACTGTACACTGTTTAGCAGTTGACAATCTGGTATACTATACTATACCTACAGTAGCTCACTGTACCTACAATACTATTCTATACTATACTATACCTAGAGTACCTACACTGTACACTATACCCTCTGGATACTATACTGCATACTGTACCTACAGTAGCTCACTGTACACTGTTTAGCAGTTGACAATCTGTTATACAGTATACTATACCTACAGTAGCTACTGTACCTACTATACTATACCTAGAGTACCTACACTGTACACTATACCATTTGGTATGCTGCATACTATACCTACAGTAGCTCACTATACAATATTTAATAGTTGACCCTCTGGTATACTATATACTATACCTACAGTAGCTACTGTTTCTACTATACTATACCTAGAGTACCTACACTGTACACTATACCATATGGTATGCTGCATACTATACCTACAGTAGCTCACTGTACAATATTTAATAGTTGACCCTCTGGTATACTATATACTATACCTATAGTAGCTACTATTCCTACTATACTATACCTAGAGTACCTACACTGTACTGTACAGTACACTATATTCCTTGGTATACGGCATAGTGTACCTACAGTAGCTCTCTATACACTGTTTAGCAGTTGACCCGCTGGTACACTGTGACTCACACTCCCCTTAGTGCTTGACCCTGTGCTGTACTGTGATGAATACCTAGCTCATTGTCACACCCATAAGCCCCTTAGTGGGTGACCCTCTGGTACACTGTATACTATACCTACAGTAGCTCACTGTACACTCTTTAGCCAAAACAGTCTCATCCCAGCCTTTGACGAGGCTGCATTTTTTGACGTTGAGGGCATACATGACATGTCACATGTTGACTAGGTGGCCTAAACCTAGACCTTTCCCTAACCCTAACAGTCAGTGAATTTTTGCGGCCACAAGGGGGTGCCTTTGAGGTGCACGTCCCATTTTGACTCCATGGGCATACTTTAGACGTCAAAAATGGGCATGTAGCAGTTGACCCTCAGGTATGCCGTGAACACAGTACCTACCTCAGTCCACAGATGTCCCTCTCGTCCACTGTATACTATAGTACCTAGCTCACTGTCACTCCCTCAGGCGACTTAGAATTCCTTTTCTGTGGTATACTGTGAATTCCTCACTGTCACTTCCCAGGCATTTAGTAGGTGACCCTCTGGTTTGCTGTGATTGCCTACTGTACCTCACTGCTCCCTTAGCAGTTTACCTATAGTATAGTACTATAGCTAGCTCACTCCCTTACTTAACTTAAAGTGATACTGTCCCATTTTTGTAAATAACCTCATATTACACCTCCCCCTGAGTTAAATAATTGAGGTTTACCTTTCTCCTGTACTTTCAACCGTTCTCTGAATATGGCAGTGCAAATTTGACCTCCGTGCTAGCAGTTAACATTGAGTCCTATGAGACCAGCTGGCAGCTAACTGGTCTCATAGGAGTCAATGTTAACTGCTAGCTTGGAGGTAAATTTTGCGCTGCCGTACTCAGAGAGCGGTTGAAAGTACAGGAGAAAGCTAAAACTCAATTATTTAACTCTAATAGATGTGTAATATGAGCTTATTTCCAAAAATGGGACAGTATCACTTTAACCCTTACTTGACGCTGTGGTAATACTGTGAGTACCTAGGTACTGTACCTCACTGCTCCCTTAGCAGTTGATCATTTGGTGTGCTGTGAATATCTCACTGTCACTCCTCAGACATGAATGCCTTTTTTCCACTGCAGGTTTTCCGGTAGGCCTGCAGCCCGACAAAGCGTGACTCGGCCGCCACTTTTTGCTTCATGATTGAGCTGTGTCATGCCTATTTGAAAAGCAAAAAGTGGCGGCCGAGTCGGCGCTTTGTACTACCAAAAGAACATCAGTGGAAAAGAGTCTTCAGTAGCTGACCCTCTGATATACCGTGAATACAATATATCTGTCAGTCCCCAGGCCCCTTTGCAGCACTTACCGTACTAGCTCCTCAGCATTCACACATGCGATGTAGCAAAGATACATGTATGCATGTATGCATACATGTATATAGTATATGCAGCAAGACTACAGTGCACACACATACACACGTAGTTAAACACACACACACACACACACACACACACACACACACACACACACACACACACACACACACACACACACACACATAGTTAAACACACACACACACACGCACGCACACGCACACACACATAGTTAAACACACACACACGCACGCACACGCACACACACACACACACACACACACACACACACACACACACACACACACACACACACACACACACACACACACACACACGCAAACACAAACACAAACACAAACACACACACACTCACACTCTTAGCTGGTGAAGGCAAGACTATGCAGTTCTGTGCCTTAGTAGAGGCTCTTCTCCACCCGTAGTGTTATGTTCTCCTGTGCTGGAACAGATCTGTCAGCTGTGACTGTTGGATCTTCTCTATTGTGGTACTGCTCTCCTTCACTGTGTACTGCCGTAGCAATGCATCTATTGTACTAGTTACCCTTCATTGGTTTGAGACAATTCATTCATTCGTCTTCAGAGAAGATGGCGATTCACAAGCACCCCTGTGTGTGTGTGTGTGTTTTTGCGTGTCCGTGTTAGTTTGTTTTTGTGCGTCGTGTGTCATGTGTGTGGTCCTCCATGTATGCCGAGCTCGCCATCCTCCTCCTCCATCTTCCCAAACCCTCCATACTACATGACATACATGATGAAAATGGCAGATGTTTGTCAGCCTGTATGTGTGTGGTGCTGGTGGTGGTCACGTCTGTCACGTTTTTTTTTTTTTTTGTCCCCATCAGCTCGTCGATTTGATTTAAACAGAGCCCACGTTTATGATCTCTGTATTTTTCTAGATTCAGATTTTAAACAAGAAGCTGGACTTCAGTCACGTACAGGCAAAGTGCGGATCCAAGGATAATCTGAAGCATTCCCCCCGTGGAGGCAATGTATGTACCTGCTCCAGACCCCTCACCTCACCCTTTCTCTTCCTGCCTGCCTCTATCTGTCCCTCCCCCTCAACTCCCTCTCCACCACTCTCTAGTGACAATGACACATACCACATGACCTGCACTGTCAAACATTGCAAGCCAGTTAAACGTAAAAAAGCAAGTTGTCCTGCTGCCTTAAGTTTGTAAGTTATCTCAACTCGAGAATCACGGGTAACTCAATTTCAGGCTTTCTCAAGTTGAGTTAAACTACAAACTTAAGGCAGCAGGGCGACTTACTTTTTTATGTTTACGTAACTGGCTTGCAATGTGTTACAGTGTGGCTGCCCCACACTTAATCACACTAACTGAATAGACATAATATACAGCACATATATAATACACTAGTAATACTGTAATTTGCTGTATCTAAACACAGTACATATACATGTACTATGACTACCGGCAGGCTTGTATTCGCAAATGTCTTGTTCATGCACAATAAGGGATTTATTACCAATTTAACCTTAGTAAGGACCTAGTAGGCCTTAGCGTTTGCTTAGTACATGCCTTACAAGTTACTTATGCAGGCATTGGCATTGTATGTATTAGTGCTAAGAGATGTATCCCTAAAATAAAGTGTTACCGACATAATATACAGCACATACAGTGCCCTCCATAATTATTGGCACCCCTGGTTGAGATGTGTTTTTTAGCTTCCAATTATTTTATTTTTTTTCTAAATAATATGGGACCTTAATGGAAAAAAAGACAAAAATCCAACCTTCAATACAAGTGCATTTATTCAGTGGGGAAAAAATCCCACATAAAGAAATAATTATTTGACATCAAATAATGTGTGTCACAATTATTAGCACCCCTGGTGTTAATATTTTGTACAACCCCCTTTTGCCAGCAAAACAGCACCTAATCTTCTCCTACAATGTTTCACAAGATGGGAAAAGACAGAAAGAGGGATGTTCAGCCATTCCTCTTTGCAGAATCTCTCTAAATCATCCAGAGACCTGGGTCCTCTCCTCTGTACTCTCCTCTTCAGCTCACCCCACAGGTTCTCAATGGGGTTGAGGTCAGGGGACTGAGATGGCGATGGGAGGAGCTTGATTTTGTGTCTGGTGAACCATTTCTGTGTAGATTTGGCCATATGTTTAGGGTCATTGTCTTGCTGAAAGACCCAGTGACGACCCAGCTTCAGCTTTCGGGCAGAGAGCAACAGATTTTGATTTAAAATGTCCTGGTATTTCAAAGCATTCATGATGCCATGCACCCTAACAAGCTTCCCAGGGCCTTTGGAAGCGAAACAGCCCCACAGCATCACTGACCCACCCCCATACTTCACAGTGGGTATGAGGTGCTTTTCAGCATGCGCATCTTTCGTGGTACGCCAGACCCACTTAGAGTGTTTGTTGCCAAAAAGCTCAATCTTGGTCTCATCTGACCAAAGCACACGGTCCCAGTTGAAGCCCCAATACCGCTTGGCGAACTCCAGACGCTTGCGTTTATGATTGTGAGTGAGGAAAGGTTTTCTCCGTGCATGCCTCCCAAACAGCTTGTTGGCGTGTAGACAGCGCCTGATGGTTGATTTGGAGACTTTGTGACCCCAGGATGCTACCATTTGTTGTAATTCTGTAACAGTGAGCTTCGGAGATCTTTTGATTTCTCTTACCATCCTCCTCACTGTGCGTGGTGGCAAAATAAACTTGGGTCCTCGTCCAGGCTTGTTTAACACTGTTCCAGTTGTTTTGAACTTCTTAATTATTCCTCTCACAGTGGATATGGGCAGCTGCAGTTGAGTGGCAATCTTCTTGTAGCCTCTGCCTGACCTGTGAAGGTCGACGCACATCTGCCTCACTTGTATGCTGTGTTCCTTTGTCTTTCCCATGTTTAAGAGTGGATAAGAGAAATGGCCTCGGTGTCACGTCATATTTATACCCCAGGGAAACAGGAAGTGATGAATTACTAATTAAATGTTCCTACATACTCTGGTAAACTTTGTAAACTACTGTAGAAATGACAGAAATGCTTCAATTATATTTATTTCCTGGGAATTGTTAAGGGTGCCAATAATTGTGGAACAGGTGATTTAATGAAAAATAATTATTTTTTAGTCAGGGATTTTTTTATTTTCTTACAATTCATTTGAGTTGAAGGCTACATTTTTCTACAATTTTCAGTGTGACAGTATTCTTCTGCAATAAACACTGAATTTATTTTAAGGCTTTTAACACATCTCAACCAGGGGTGCCAATAATTATGGAGGGCACTGTATATAATACATTATTTACTGTATCTAGGCATCGATCCTTGCTTCACAAAGTAAAAACCTTGTCATGTAATTGCTGCTGACTGTGCGCAGGTGGTTACATGGGTTGCTGGGCCATCTTTCTGTCTGATGATCATTAGGGCCAGCTGGTTGAGGAAATGGCTGGATTAGATTTTCATCAGATGTGTGGCAGGGTTTTTACTCTGTGAAGCCAGGATTGGCATCTCTGTAGAGTGCACACACACACACACACACACACACACACACACACACACACACACACACACACACACACACACACACACACACACACACACACACACACACACACACACACACACACACACACACACACACACACACACACACACACACACACACAGGGCCCCCACTCCTCTCTCCCTCCCAATCCTGCTCTCTCTCTCTCTCTCTCTCTCTCTCTCTCTCTCTCTCTCTCTCTCTCTCTCTCTCTCTCTCTCTCTCTCTCTCTCTCTCTCTCTCTCTGAACATGCATGACCTGGTCCTTCGACAAATGCGTTGGCGCTCCATTGAATTCATTTTAGCCATGATGACAACTCAGATGATGTTGCACATTCAGAAAAGTTACATGCTGCCCCAAATTCAGCAAAAGCGTTTGTCGAACACACGTGTGTCCATATTTTTTCCTCTGAGCCTCCTCTAAATTCCGAAGCTGTCTCTAAAACAACTGTGTGTGTTTTCGACCTGTGTGGGTTTTCACAAAACCGAAGTCCCTTCTTGTTGGTCATCTGGAAGTGATATATACCCATGTATATATCCGCACAGTGAAGACATCTGTACTTATGTAATACACATACAGGTGATGCAGCAGCACTGTTTTTTTTTTTTTAATTATTTCTATTTTTTTACGTTCATCTTGTGTGAGTTATTTTCTCTTAGCAACAGCAATGTGTGGGTAAACTCCATCTGTTACATATGACCTGCATTTTTATTGATGATGTGGAATCCTGTTATCTCAGATGTTATCCAATACTCTTACATTCTGTTCACACCCCCATGCTTTCTTCATTCTTTCCCGGGCAACATTAGGTAGTTTTCATCATCGGTTGCCCTTTAGGTTAGAAGCTCATTAGAAGCTTTATTTGAAGATTTTTTTGAAGGTGGGACACTACTTAGCGATGCCTTAAAAATCCCAACTTGTGAAAAAAACAGTGATTTAAAAAAAAAATTGAAAGCATTTCAACTTTCAAGGCTGTGTCTTTCCAATAATTCACTCACATGATTCAAAGACGCATTGACTCATGTGAGTTCAAAGTGAAATAGATAATGAAACATGCATCAATTCGCAACATCAGAGACTGTGAGTTTGTTCTGAAAGAGCTTTTTGTGAAAAACAGATTTGTTAGTGCTGTCTTCAACATGTCTTGCTTTTGTTAGACAAAGAAGCATGGTAGTGTGAACAACAACCCATTAGCCACAACACACACACACACACACACACACACACACACGCACGCGCGCACACACACACACACACACACACACACACACACACACACACACACACACACACACACACACACACACACACACACACACACACACACACACATACACACACACACACACACACACACACACACACACACACACACACACACACACACACACACACACACACACACACACACACTTGAATGTGTTCCTTTTTCTTTACTGACTCTGCATGCCTAAAAGCTAAACACATTTCTGGAAAAACTGCATCATGAATTTTTCTGTTGTTTCAAGCCTTTGGTTCTGCCTGTGTGCCTATGTGTATGCGTGTGTGTGCCAATCAAACCTGCTTTGTCCTTCTTTAACAGCACCTCTGGGCCCGCGTAGCCTGTAACTCGCATTCACAATCTCACAATGGGCCATATGTTCTGTTCAACTCAAAGCAAGCAAAAACATCCACAAAACATCCATGTCTTCCATATCCTGTCATTTGTCTGCTGTTATGGAAGCGCACACTGTAGCTCAGTCAGACGCTCAGACTCCAAGGGTCCTCTCTCTTTAGATGCTCCGTCACTTCAAATAGATGTTTAAATAGCCAGATGCACTGTACTGTCCGACTTGAGACTCACACACTACCAGTCAATGGGCCTTTTTCAGATGTACAAAAAGCATCTGTAGACTATACACACTCAGGAGTCTTTGAACACAGATACAAACAGCTGCCATTGCGTGTTTAATTAAATGAAAGAAAGAAAACAAAAGCTCACACACAAACAGTTTCCATTCAGTTTTGAATGAGACACATGGGACAAACAAAACATGGCATGTGACGTTTCCCAAAGTTTGTGAAACACTTTGAAGAAATGTAAAAACAAGCAACCGTGTCACATAACAACCAACCCCCCCTCCACTCCCCCCAATCTCCCGCTTCTCCTCCACCACGCAGGTTCTCATTCCTAACGTAAAACTGGACTTTAGCCACGTCAGGTCAAAGTGTGGCTCCATGGACAAAGTGCAGCATGCGGCAGGCGGCGGGAACGTGAGTCCTCCTCTCGTCATCTCTTCTCCTCCTCCTCCTTCTCCTACTTCTCCTCCTCCTCCTCCTTCGTCGTGATTCCTCCTCGTGTTCGTTTTTCCTCTCTCTTTCTCTCTCACGCATACACACACAGTCACTCCCTCCCTCTCTCCCTCACTCTAGCACTCACTCACACGCTCACTCAAGCACTGACTCTCACACTCACTCACTCACTTACTCTTGCACTCTCACGCTCTCCCACTCTCACACTCAACCACGCACGCATGCACTCGATAGCTCACTCACTGACTCTCACACTTACTTACGCACGCACTCACTCACTCACTCATTCACTCACTCACACACACACTCGATCACTCACTCACTCACATACTCACTCGATCACTCACTCACTCACTCACTCACTCACTCACTCACTCACTCACTCACTCACTCACATACTCACTCGATCACTCACTCACTCACTCACTCACTCACTCACTCACTCACTCACTCACTCACTCACTCACTCACTCACTCACTCACTCACTCACTCACTCACTCACTCACTCACTCACTCACTCACTCACTCACTCACTTTATAAAGTACCCTTGACTTTCACAGTCACACACTCTTTCGCTCACACTCACTCACTCTAGCCCTCACTCACTCTCACACTCACTCACTCACTTACTTTTGCACTCTCACGCTCTCACAGTCATGCACGCATGCACTCAATCACTCACTCACTCACTCTTGCACTTTCACGCTCTCGCACTTTTACACTCACGCACGCACGCACTTGATCGCTCACTTACTCGCTCGCTCACTCACTCACTCACTCACTCTTGCACTTTCACGCTCTTGCATTCTTACACTCACGCACGCACGCACTTGATCACTCACTCACTCACTCACTCACTCACTCACTCACTCTTGCACTTTCACGCTCTTGCATTCTTACACTCACGCACGCACGCACTTGATCACTCACTCACTCACTCACTCACTCACTCACTCACTCACTTTTGCACTTTCACGCTCTCGCACTCTTACAGTCACGCACACACGCACTTGATCGCTCACTTACTCGCTCACTCGCTCACTCACTCACTCACTCACTCACTCACTCACTCACTCACTCACTCACTCACTCACTCACTCACTCTTGCACTCTCACTTTCAATCTCACTCACTCATCTACCGTATGGGACAAGAGCCTCAAAAAAATGTCGGCCAAGGCTGTCCTTTCACAGACGTCCTACCAGTACACTTTTTCCTTTTTTTTCCTGGATTGGACTTTTTTTCGTCCCCGGGGTTAGGAAAGGATCCAAGACCAGGGGCTTTCCCTCCTTACGCCTCCTCCTCCCCCTCCCTCTCTCCCTCTCTTCTCTGCTCCTCCTCACCTCCTACTGAAAAGTACAGTCATTACAGTGAGGAGGGAGGTGTGATTGGGGTCGCCTCAGGGAGGGGAAAGCCACCAACTCTCTCTAGCCTTTCATCGCGATAAATCACTGACGTTAGTTACAGTACCATAGTGTCCCATTCACTGTCACACACTGGACCAGGAGGTAACACATGTTTTACTCACCACATTGTCAACAGGGTCATTTGTCTTTTTTTATTTCCTCCTTGTTGCGAGAGGACTATCAATATTACATTACATTACATTGCATTTGGCAGATCAATAGGGGCCATATGAGCTGATGGTTGAGAAGGAGACGTGATGATTACTGATGAGGCCTAATCACTTCTTTCATTCCATCATCAGTCTCCTTTGAGGTTTTTCACCGCCCCTCCCTGCATAACAGCGTTCCCAATAACCCCCATGCTGTCGCTGTGCTTTGCTTTTGCCTAGCAACAGTAGTCAAGATGTGCATGTCTTTTATCTGGCAGACCCATGCAAAGACATGTCATGTCGTGTGTGTGTCATAACAATTACTTTTTTGGTTCATTTTTTCTGCCCATGGCTCTGTGTACCCTATATAAAATCAGGTCTTTATTCGCAGGTTTTCATTTCACGGTGTGTCAAACTGTTATTATCTGTGCTGCATTCCCAAGCTAAGCAGACATTGCTGCAAGATAAAGTACAGTAGCCTACAGACAGCAGCAACAAAACGGCTCCCATACCCAGCCATTTGGCAGCTCGTAATACACGACTACGTTGATAATTGCACCTAATTGTTGTATGGAAGCCGTGTCCCTGCGGTGTAATTACATATCTTCTCACACAAAATGGCTGCCTTTTGCCAATGGTATTGTCACACGCACGTCCATAACTGTTACTTTTCCTCCATTCTCTTTTGACAACACCTTGACCTTCCTTCCTCCCTCTCCTTCTTCCATTAGAGACTAGAGTTTCTCTCCCATTTGCTATGGCGACTGTTTTTTTGTTTTGTTTCTCAGGATCTCTCATGCTCTCAGGGTATTATCGTTCACAGGTCCATATCCAGTCCAAGAAACTTGACTTAAGTCACGTCACTTCCAAGTGTGGTTCACTGGACAACATTCGCCACCGACCAGGTAGGCAGCATGTTCTCTTCATCTCTGCAACGTATTTTGGCAGAGGTCCTACAAACTGCAGGACCTTCATGCATCAGCCTCTGCTGTCCAGACCTACAGCTCCACCTGCTGGACATATGGTGTAATAACCTCTTTTGAGGTTTTCTTTTTTTATGAATGGTGCGCTGATGCATGACTTCAGTGCAGAATGTTAGCATATAGTATTTCCTTAGTCATAGTTCTGGAATATCCTCAGCACCTTAAACTATTTTGGAGCTGCACATAGTTATAGTTTATGTCAGTGTTTCCCAACCTTTTTTGTCCTGCGTACCCCCTAAGCCATTTTGTCATATGATGAGTACCCCCGTCGCCCTCACACATGCTCTGTTCCTCTATCCCAATGTGACTACACTCAATAAATTTGCTATTATTACATTTTTCCGCGTACCCCCTGAGGTGTGCTCGCGTACCCCTAGTGGTACACGTACCCCTGGTTGGGAAACACTGGTTTATGCCACTGTTTAAATATTTAAATAAGCCATATACAAACATGAATGTGTAGGCAGTTCACATACTATACATTAAATTCCATCATGAATTGATATTTTTAATGAAACTGACTCACATTTGAAGACAGCAGTCTTCAAAAGTCTGTTGGTATGTTGGCATGTCGAGGGTAAAGAACGAGAACTAATCTCCATCTCTCTCTCTTTCTCCCTCTCTCCTATTGCTGTCCTTGGCACGCTGCTCCCCCCACCACCACCACCACCTACCCCTGCCCTCCCCCAGGAGGTGGACATGTGCGCATTGAGAATGTGAAGCTGGACTTCAAAGACAAGGCCCAGCCTAAGGTGGGCTCCCTTGATAATGCCCATCATACACCCGGAGGAGGCGCAGTACTGGTGGGTAACCTGACACTGCACGGTCGGTGGGCATCTGAGTAGATGTAAGCCTATCTGATGTAGTAGTAGCTTTTAGATTTTGTGCTGTGTTGGCATGCCAGCTGCAGCGACAGAGAGATGCACCAGTGACAGATATAATACCATAAAGTATTTTATCGTAACGTATCATGACTTCTGAGCTACGCCCAGTAAGAAGGACCCATGACATACACATGATACAGTATGATAGATACAATATGATACGATATCATAATATAATACATCATAACATACGGTACCCTTGGGGTAAGAGGCAAGAGGCACCTGTGAAGGAAACATGCCAACACGTACAGTAAGTGGCAAACATGCCAGCGTAAGTCATGCCAGCGTCATGCCAGCGTCATGCCAGCGTAAGTTGTACATCGGTACCATGGGAAAGTGTGACGGTAGGCATGTTTCTGGAAACACTGCTGACGTCTTCAGTAGAGAGGGGTGACATGGATCTACAGTAAGTTGCCATATGGTACTTGAGTATGATGCATGGTGGTACTGTGTCAGAATTTCATCAGGTCTATTAAAAGCACCCTTGTGGTCCATGCAACTGGGTTATCTTACTGTAGTGTACACACAGTACCATTTGCAATGTTAAATCAACACTTAAAGGTGCACTGTGTAAAAGTTTTAGTTTCTTTCCAGAATTCATGCTGCCCATTCATAAATGGCATCTTTTTTCTTGAAATCTTAACCACTACCATCAAATTCTCAATATGCATTATGACTGGGAAAATGGCACTTTTCATACATGAAAAGGTGTATCTTATCCGCCATTTTGAGTTTCCAGAAGTAGACATTTTTAGCGGCAAAACTTACTTTACTTTGGTCAGACTAGTATACTGTATATCAGTTTATTATTTAGTAAATACAGTATTCATGCAAAGATAGAATTTGGCAAAGGCAGCACAGTTTCAATAAGCAGTATAATGGCAATACTTACTCTGGCCACCATCCTACACAGTGCAACTGTACAGGTACAGTAGGATCAAATCTACCAGTACAGAAGGTGTTGAACTAACACTACAAAATTGACTTGAGAATGTCTGTTAATTAATCCCTTACAGAGCACCAACGATATGAGTATTAAATTCAACTCTCTATGTGTTGAGTTAACACTGCAAAATGTACCTTGCACACACATTAAATCAATACTTAGGGAGTGAGACCAACATTAAGACAACATTATTAAATTTAACTCTCTAATGCCTCTTTTCCACTAGTGGTTTTCTGGTGGGCCTACAGCTCGACACAGAGCAACCCTGCTGCCACTTTTTGCTTTTCGAATAGGCACTACATAGCTCAATCGTAAAGCAAAAACTAGCGACCGAGTGGTGCTGTGACGAGCTGTAGGCCGACCGAAAAAGAACCAGTGGAAAAGAGGCATTAGTGTTGAATGAACCCTACAAATTTTACGTGTTCACACGTTTACTCCATCACCCCGTCACCCCGTCACCCCCCTTCCCTTGGGCCGTCCCCCTTCATCCCCACCCCCCTTTCCACGCCAACAGATCGAGAGCCACCGGCTCTCCTTCCGCGACACGGCCAAGGCGCGGGTGGACCACGGGGCGGAGATCGTCAGCCAGTCCCCGGATGGCACGTCCCCGCACCGCCACAGCCACATGTCATCCTCGGGCAGCATCAACCTCCTGGAGTCCCCGCAGCTGGCCACGCTGGCCGAGGACGTCACCGCCGCGCTGGCCAAGCAGGGCCTGTGAGCTCGTCCCCCTTCACGCACCCCTCTCTCACCCCTCTCGCACCCCTACAGATGAGCAGGGCCTATGAGCTCACCCCTCTCTCACCCCCCTCTTGCCCACCTACGGAAGAACTCCCACCATAGCCAAGCAGGGCCTGTGAGCTCATCCCTCTTCCCCCCCTCTCGCCCCCCTTCTCTCAACCTCCTCTCTCTCCCCCCTTCTCTCTCCCTCCTCTCTCTCACCCCTCTCTCACACCTCTCTCGCCCCCTACAGAAGAGCTCCTACCCTGGCCAGACAGGGCATGTGGGCTGAGAGCACCTTCCCTTTCCTGGTCCCCTCGACAGATGAGGTCCCCATTCCCTCACACACACATACTGTACACACCCAGTCAGCTCCTCATGGCAGACGCTACCGCATCACACATGCATACACTTGATCCCCATTAGCTGCGCTCTCCTTCCCTCTCTCTCTATCTCTCTCTCTCTGCCTCTCTCTTTCACTCTCTTTCTCTATGACATTCTCTCACTCTGTCTCTCTTTCATTGCTTAATTTTCACTCTTCCTTTTTGTCTCTCGATCTTTTCTCCCTTTCTTTCTGTCTTCCTTTCTTTCTTTCTTTTTTTTCTGTCTTTCTTTCTTTCTTTCTTTCTATCTTTCTTTCTTTGTCTCACAATCGTTCTCTCTTACACTTGCTCTCTCTCTCTAACCTTCTCTGTCTGTCTCCATCTCCCTCTCTCTCTCTCTCTCTCTCTCTCTCTCTCTCTCTCTCTCTCTCTCTCTCTCTGCTTAGCAACCCATCCTCAGCCATGAGTCCCTCTCCAGTATTTGGAGGATGGGTCCTGTCCCTCCTCACCTCCATCCTCCCTGCTCCGCTCCTCTCCGCTCCGTGCACATCCACCTACTGGAACTGTAGTGACTCTATTTAAGGAAACAGAACACTCAACGAAAATGGAAACAAAGGAAAGGGGCAAAAAATACTAAGGAAAAAAAAACAAGACACCGTGATACAGTTTTGTCAATTTTACTTTTTGTTTTCGATTTCCGAGGTAGATTAATAGAAAAGTACCAGTGTTTTTCCTCTTTTATGTTTCCCGTTTGACTTTTTTAATGGTGTGTACAGATAGTCGCCTGGAGCTCTGATCCTAGATCAGCTGTAGCTGTTTGCACAAAGTAGTTAGGTGTAGGATCAGGAACAGGAGTGGGCCGACTTCTGGTCAGCTTTGGGAACAGCCTTTTTAATACAACGGACTGGAACGGATGTGGCCATTCCATGCGGCTTGCATTCATTTGCTTGGTCAGTGCATGGACTTGGAAAAAAAGAAAATAAAACACACACACACACACACACACATCCCCTCCCCTGAAGCAATCAAATCATGGTCATGTTTTCCTCCAGTATGTTATAAAACTATAGCTATATACTACATGTGTATAAATATACCAGCTCCTCATCAATTTCAATCAAGTTTTAAAAATAAGCAATCACTGGAAACATCACTTATACTTGTAAAATTGCATCACTGCAAAAAAAAGAGATGAGATTATGGTATGATGAGCATGGATCAATTCTCATATGAAAAAGGAGGCTATTTTGTATCTTCAAAAGAATTTTAGTAGGTAATTCCCTCAATCATTGGATTAAGAAAAAGAGCATTTCACATATTTTGTAGATACTAGTGGCAATGTTTATGCTTGTCAATTACCTCAGTCGACTACAATGGTTGCCCCTCCAAGGCTCTCTCTCTCTTCTTTTTTTTCTTTCTATCTCTCTTTCACCGTCTGTCTTTCCAGAAATGGTTCTGGCTCTAGCGACTGTACACATTTAACTGTATGTTACATACTTGTGTTATACTCTCATTGCTCTGTTTGAGCTGGGGGTCTGTCACACACACACACACACACACACACACACACACACACACACACACACACACACACACACACACACACACACACACACACACACACACACACACACACACACACACACACAGCCTCTACCGGGTGGGTGGGTGACCTTTAAGGGGGTCTACGGAAACCCTACACACAATGCGTCAGACCAACATCACAGAGACTATTGGGCGTCCTTGACACATTTCTCAGCCCCTAGGCCCCCCCGCCCTTGGTCAGCTGAGAATGAACCCTGTAGTGGTCTGAGTAACCTTTCTTTTTCTGACGAAAGCCGATGGTCATTATTTAGAACAAGAGTGATGAGAAGTGTCGGGGGGTACAGCTAACTCCGGGTACTGGTGTTGTGTTACAGAGACCCCTGTGTGTTTCAACCGCGTCACATTTGGATGCTTTAAGTTTCTTTTTTTTCTGTGCTGGATAAAAAGGTAAAAACTAAAATGTATGAAAAAAATCTATAAAAGACAACATTTGAAAAAAAGCATACATAAAAAAGGGAAACTCATTCATCTCTCTTGCTACTGTTTCATGAAGTGCTACAGTTTTAAATATTTTTAATTTCATTTGTTCTCTCTCTTTTTGTTCTCTCTCTCTCTCTCTCTCTCTCTCTCTCTCTCTCTCTCTCTCTCTCCCGTTTTTTGTGGTATTCCACACCCTCTGGATCCCCTGTTGTTCGTTGGCTTCTGTGTTTTCTCTGCACCCCCAAGCCCTTTCCCTATATCCCCTCTATGTCCAGCCCACCCATCCACCTACCGTACCCACTCCCCCACAGCAACTGTAAATGTATTTAAAAGTCACGTAGATGTTTGCTGTTTTTCTCTTGTTGATATGATACCAATTACAAATGCTCATATGATTATGACAATAAATGAAAATAAAAAAGTAGAAAACACTTCAATTTCCAGAAACGCCGTTATTTATTTATGCCATTTAACATTTTAATTGCTACGTAAAAAGAAACCATCTTCATGTGCTGCTTTCATGTCACAGCATTTAATTGTATTCTTTCTCAGCTGCTGTTTCCACGTGGCAGGATATTTTTATATGTGGGTTTTTTTCCCTCCTGTTTAGGTTGAAACGCAACATGGGGATACAAATAAAAACTCCATTGTAACAGGTGCATTTTACACACCCCCAAACCGGGATATTTTTAAAGCAGGATTTTTGATATGTGAAAACATTTTGATATGTAAAAATCTGCTCACGTGGAAACGGAAGGCCAAAACCAATGTAACCAGGAGAAAAAAAAATATGCACATTTAAAAATATCCTGCCAGGTGGAAACAGCTCAATAACCTCACGAGCTGCCCAGTAAGTTAAATTTCCATCATGCCAAACTGAAGATCAGACAGACACAGGACTGGGATACTTTGTGAAAAGTTTATTATGTGAAATGACAGAGGTGAAAAATAAATTAAGACTTAGGGGGAAGGGGAAACTTTTTCAAACGGGTCGTCCACAGCCGTGTGGGTTTATAGTCGTAGGACCTCCGTATCCGTAGCACCAGTCTGGAGCGCGGGGAGCCGAGGGGAGGTGCCGGTCCCCGCTCCTGCATGACAGTCGGTCAAACAGCCCCCTCACCCCCACCCCCACCCCCGCCCAACACTCACTAGCCACCCACTGTGGAGAGACACGCCTTGACAGAGAGGAAGGAGCATCACAACACGAATCATCGGATGAAAAATAAATGGGTGGCGTCCACGAACGGACAAAAAAAGAAGGAGAGGAAAGAAAAAAACGTGGAAAAATAACAGAATGTGACATCAAGAACAGGATTTTTTTTTTAGGAATGACATCCCATAGTCCTTTTTATAATCCGTTTCCCAGGTGGAGTTGGAAACAGCTGTGTGGATGTCCTGACACCATGGGGTCGGCAGAAATACTTCAGCTTCCGCACCATGTGTGCTGTGCATGAGAGATCTTACACAGACATGATGTGCTTGATGAAAGCTGTGGAGAGGAGAAAGGGGGGTGGGGGGGGGGGTTGTTACTAATAAATAGCCTCACGCAAACCTCAGAATGCAAGATGACATAAAATACATCAAAAGAGTTTAGCTTTAAGATGTAATAAAACACCCAAAGTGACAAAAGTACTGGCAACACTTTATTTGAAGGGATCTACAGAAAGGTTTTACGTAGCTGACATAAGGATGACATGACAGATGTCAGGAATATTAATGACACACTGTTGATGTTTATTATGACTGCTGACATAATGTCATTCCATTTTTGGAAAGTCAAATTGAGATGTCGAGTTGGGTGTCATGACACCCCAAAAAAAACTAATATTATTTTTTTATAACACATTATAACTGACAGCAAACAGAAGGATCAATGTGTCATTAATGTTCCTGACTTGGGTCTTGTCATCCTTATGATACAGTATGATACACTGGTTATGCAGACCAGTGACAGGCAAAATGTATTCATTAGTTACAACTCAGGGCCACATATTCCATATGATCTTGTTTTATCCGTCCATTTCAACAGGTGATCATTCAAGCAGCTAAATTGGACAGGTAAAAAGTGTATATGGATGGAATATTGGAATATGTGGAACTGGTTTGTAACAGGCTTGTACAAAATTCCGAATTGAAAGAATTTAAATTCAAAGTAATGCCATAATACGAACACTAGGTGGTGGTGTTCTATGTACTTTCAATGGGTGGTGTAGATTAAATTCAAAGAAATTCAAGGTAATGACACCACCCAGTGTTCGTATTATGGCATAACTTCGTATTATGGCATAATTGAAATTCATTCCATTCGGAATTTCGTACAAGCCTGTAACTGATGAATCCATTTTGCCCATCACTGATGTAGACTCCAGTCACCTTGCTACCACTGAAACAGTGTGACCATAAGTGTGACCTCTTCATGATGGGGTCGACACGCTACGCAGATACACAGTACTTACTCTCATAGTTGACACAGCCATTCTCATCCTCCTGTCCTGCCATGAGGGCATCAATCTCCTTCTCGTTCATCTTCTCACCTGAGGAGAACAAGGGGTGTCTCAAATTAGTCACTTTTTTTGAAGCCATTAAAGACACTAACCTGTTGAAAATCAAGTCAACAGTAAACAGTACATTTGACACTATTAGCTCAATATGTTAAAGAGTCAAATTATTATTCTATAGTTGGTCCTGCACTCTCTCTACATGTTGAATTCACAGAGTAAAATATGACAGGCATTCACAAGACTTTTCTTTGAGATCCCTTACCCACGATACGCCCTGAATAAGGTCATAAGGACCGAAATGCGTAGGCATTATAGACAAATCAAAAGTAAAAAATTGTAACCTTGAGTGCCTCAAATTTTCTCTGGGTCAAGTTTGAGAGCCCCTACTACACTGATGAGCACCAAGAAAACAATGTGAAGACCCAGAAGCACTCCGATTTCCTGTTTGTTTTTGTCCCTTACCCAGTGTTGAGAGCACGATGCGCAGCTCAGCACCCATGACTGTGCCGTTGCCCTCCTTGTCAAAGACGCGCAGACCCTCAACGTAGTCCTCAAAGCCAGCCTTGTTGGGGTTGTTGATCACTGTCTGGAGCATGGGAAGGAACTGCTCGAACTCAATCCTCTTCTTCTCCATGTCTGAAAGGACATTTCCACTGATTATATATACACACTACAAATATTTAACACAATTTCATCACAAGTGAATTCAGGAAGTACTGGAAATTACTGATGTTCAATATCCTGTTGTGATGTTTTGCTCTTGACGTGTTCATGCATTTTCCATCCATCAACTGTAAACAAGGCTTATGAATGGACAACGCTTTCAAAAATATAGGTAAATTGTCTATACTATCTGTACAGGAAAAGGGTTCCCCGATATAATAAAAATAGCGTCCTTCATACCCAACATTGAAAACAACCTCATCAGTTTTGTAATAATAACAACCATAATACATATTATAATTAAAGCGCCTTTCAAGGACACTGTGCAATAAAGGTATGAGGGCAAGCCATAACAAATTAATGAAATATCGCTATACAAAATGTGACTTTGACAACAGTATCATAACCGTACCCAATGTGAAATTAAACTTAACTTCCTAGAGCAAAAGAAAGAGCAACTGAGAAAAGGCAGTGGGAGTTTGTGTATTTTTTGCACCTTCTGGGGATGGGTCGGACAGGATGAGCTTGACCTCCTTGTTGGTGGGGTTCTGTCCCAGGGCACGCATGATGTCAGCGATCTGGTTGTAGGCCACTTTGTTGTCACCGAGCCTGTCGAACAGACTGAAGGCCTCCCTGAAGTCTATAGTCACAGGAATGGAGAAGGGAGTTTTAGTTTACACTTTTATTTCAGACTTTGTATTCTTCATTGGTAAAAAAAAATAGGCTACCTCAGTACACCCCCCAACCCTGCCATAGGTCGAGCCCCGATTTTAGTTTGTTTCATTACATATTTCATAAAACAAGGTTCTTGTAAAGATCAGAAAGCAGAACATGGAATGGGGTAGCGGATATCATTCATATCAACACATGAACAGCTATTTTTAGTAACTTTTTAGTGATCAAAGTGGGAATATAAGCCTGTAGGTTTATACAGCTGTTGTATCGTTCAACTAGATCTAATCAAACTCAAGAGCACAGCATGTCATGTGTTCCTCCCCACAGATGAGTCATGCCTGACTCTTGGGAGTCACGCGAGACCTGCTACACAGGTTAATGATGAACGATGACCTCGATGCTGCACGCGTCACTCATCCGACCACACCAATTACAACAAACGGCTGGGCACATGCCGCAAAGGCGTTGCAGTCCCCCGACGTGCGATAACAAGGGGGGGAGTGCTGCTATTTCTATGGGCTCTTTCAGCTGCAGTGGTCTGAATGGAAAGAGCTCTAATGAAAGATTAGTTGCTTTATGTGATTTCCGTGTGGGACCAGCTGCTGTCCGCCGCTCACAGCCCAGGAGGCATTTAAAGCCTCTCTAGGCAATCGATACCCTCCCCAAGAATACTCCCCCAGCCATATATAGGCTGCCCTGGGCTGTGTCTGCCCCATGTCAACTCTAAGAATGCTGACTACAGTGTAACCCGCACCCCCCCTTCACACAGCACGCTGACTACCTGGCCCCCCATTGGTCCACCAACACATTCTTTCACGTCACTTACGACCCCGCCAGCCAATGGCGGAAGGACTACCTCGAAGGATGTGTCAAATTGTTTGACCTTTCCTACACAATATAAGTTAATCCTGCAACACTTCTGGCATTTGACACTGAGGGGATGTACTAGATGCCTTTCTTCATCAGAATTCTGATTATCACGAATGTCTTATGATGAAAGATTCTTCCCAGAAACTATCAATTTAAGTATTCGGATTGGCTTGTGCTTTTGAGCAAATTCCTTATTTGATATTTCATAAAATTATACAATTAGCACTTTTCATAGCCAATCAGCTTACTCCAATGGTAACTGGGTAGAAGTTCGATATGTTAGCCTATCCCTAATCACTTGTTCATTATTTTTGACGTTCACTAATTGATTCATTCTGTAGACATCAATGTGTTCATTGGCTCATTCTTTCTTTCTTTCTTTCTTTTTTTTACATTTCATTAAAGTTTTGTCAGTTCACAAATTTTCCTATCCTACACTGCTCTAAATGGAGTCTTTATGTACTTACATCATATTTTATATATTGTTATATCTAGAAAGATTTGTATATATTGATATGTGATATGTGGTATGTAGAGAGATACTTACCCTCAATCTGGTCTGGGGTGAAGTCAAGCTATGGCAAGGAAGAAAGCAACATTTAAAAAAATGAGTGATGGCTCACTATAAAACAACCCCTTCTTTTACCTAAAGGCCAACTTTTTTGATTGTCAACACACAGTATGTGCTGTAACAGTGCGCCCGACAGATATTTCCTTGGCAATTTGTCTGGCACACAATCTAATGTGGTTTAAATATGACATTTTAATACAGTTACATTCTTTTTTTCATCATTGATTAAAATCACAGTAGGCCTATATCAAAAGCACGGCCAGTAACAGGCCCCTTCCCTGTGTTATTTAATGCCAAAGAGATATAGCATGATTTTGGCATTTAAAATAAACCATACTGTAACTACCAAGATGCCAGTTTATAAGTAATAACAATGAGAAGGTACGTTAAGTGGCAGACATTACTCTGTTGTGATCATTATAAACACATGGGGACAAATCTACTGTAAGTTATCTGACATCATTCAGTGTACATCATACATTTACTTTTTTCAAGCAGTCCGCAAAACAGATTCAAAACCACCCTGGAATTTGGTAAATAACCATTTTACAATAATGACACACAAAGACATGGTATGCATTATACGTCTAGGAACAGAGGTAAAGCTACGCCTTGGACTCCTTGCAAGTGTCCAAATTTAGACCCACAGCTGCTTAAAAGACAGTAATTTGAGCATATGGGTTCCATGTTTAGACGTGATAGCCAACTCCACATTTGGTTACGCACGGTTCCATCTTAGTCTACCTGTCATTTACAGTAGCACTCTCACTCAAGTCAGTAACTTACTGGCCAGATGTGATTCAGTAAGGTGAAAAATACCCACAGTGAACTAACATAGGCTACCCTGGCGCTATCCGTGGTACTGATTCAATCGCAGAGGCCTTCTGCGTTTATTCTCAGGTAGACTACAAGCGGCAACAAACACTTTCAGCTTGCAAAGTAGGTCTACACCTTTAGTCTGCAGTGGGTGTCAATCCCATCAGAAGGTAGCTTACGGTGCCTTGAAGCTAAGAATGTTAAACGTCATTTACAGGTCAATAGACTATCTATCCCATCAGCTATTTTATTGATCCAGTTTTTCCAGTTTCAAGGGTAGCAAGTCCATTATATGTCCAGAGCCACTATGATTGTCACTATTAGTCAACGTTGTTCCACTTTCAAGAGTACTTCGTCGGCGCACGCAGACTGGAGTTAATACAAAACGCCATTTTTGTTTACCTTGACAGCGGACAGGTCGACTGTGGGTGCTGCGGGCTTGGGTGGCTCAGGTGCGGGCTCGGCGGGCTTTGGCTCCTCCTTCTTTGCTGCGGGGGCTGCCTTGGCGGCGGGCTTAGCGTCCTTCTTGGGTGCCATTTTTGCAACTGATTTGTTTCACCACAGTTTCCAGGTGGAGGACGGTGACACTGAGTAGATCACTACTTAGAGGACTCAGAGCGCTTGCGGGAAGAGCCGAAGTTTATATATATGAGTATACATTACACTGCTGAGGAGCACCGGGCTGCTCGACTGACCTGATAGGACGGCGTTTCAGAAGGGGTGGTCGCGCCTTCTTTACAAGGAGTTGGGGACGACCCCGCAACATTCATAAGGAGCGCGTCAGTGCTTGTTTATTTAGAGCAAGAGGAAGAAAATAGAGTAACACAGGAAATCGTGCTAGGGTTGTTTTGGGTCATCAAGTGGAAACCCATCCTGCAGCGAGTTCCTAGAAATTTCTGTAGTAGCAATAACTGCATAGGTCCTTCAGCAAAACATGATATCAATAAAGCAACAATAACCACAATAAACAGCCATACAGAAAAACGAAAATTACTCTAAGCCTTGTTTTCTCAAGATTAGACTACCCTTTGCCATGGGGTACAATGTTTGTGGAATGTTTGCCATCCGTTTGGTTTTACGCATAATCACCCCTAAACAAGAACCGATAATCTCTCTTCCATAACGCAATCGTTTGATAACAATAATCACTTGATTAATATCCCTACGTTAGAATGAAAAAGTGTATCATAGTAGCCTACTTAATTGACTTAATTGTCATAGGTAACTTGTTTATTGGGGATGCTTTCCATTCGTTTTACGCACGGAAAATCTCCATGTTCCGTTTTACGCACGAACAATCCTGCTGGCGGGTCACTTCTAACGGTCTCTGTCATTGATCCCTTAGTTTTAACCATCACTAAAGTTCCCTGATCTATTGCTCAGAATATTAAAATGTGTTTGTGTGGCAGCAGCTGGTCATGTTGTTCAAGGCCTTCCACTGAGACTTCTGACGTCATACTGTATTAAAAAAGCCGTTGGCAGCTTGGTACATTGATACTGAAATAATTGTTCCTTTGCCATCTTCACCTAAAAGACGCAAAAGACCAAGGATGTGGTGGTGAATGTGACCGTCATTCCATGTGTGTGACCAGGGAAGCCGGGAGGCAAAGGGGTCACTTGTCCCGGTCCCCGGCAGAGAGGGGGGGCAGAATTGAATCCTCATTACATTACGTATGTATTGGGGTTGGGGCCCTTTCAGATGTCTTTGTCCCTGGCCCAGCCAAAGCCCCCAGTGGTACTGTATGTCACCACAGTTTCTTCTGGCTCTGAATTCCCAGGGTATCAGCTGCCAATGCCTGTTACCACACAGGGTGACTGGAGCAGGCTTTGACTCCTTCCTCTTTTCTAAATATGTCGTACTGGCCTCTGCCCCGCCCCGCCAACCAGGGTGGATAAAGAAGGGGGACTGGAGACGAGACATTTCTCTCTCTCTCTCTCTCTCTCTCTCTCTCTCTCTCTCTCTCTCTCTCTCTCTCTCTCTGTCTCTCTCTCTCTCTGTGTCTCTCTCTCTCTCTCTCTCTCTCTCTCTCTCTCTCTCTCTCTCTCTCTCTCTCTCTCTGACCTCCCCACCCCCTTCTTCTTCCTCTGACCCCATCCCCTTCCAACAGAGGTTCAGCCAGAGAAAATTACATTCGTGTCAGCTGTCATCAAAGCTCACCCTTGCCTTCCAGAAGCACCTTCCCTGACCTGCACCTGTCCCACTGGCCATAACCCCACATGAAGGTTTAATGGTTTTACCAGACTTCACCCTGCTGGACAATCCAAGTCCAATACCCCCATACGTGGAGTAGAGTTGAGCAACCCCCGGCGGGGGCAGCCAGGGTTTTAATGGAGAATACGATGGGGGGGCATGATCATTCTTTCCTGACCCGAGATGATCTGTGTGGCCCCAGACAAAACAAGCCCCTAAACTGACCTGCCCCAAAACGGTACAGTATGTTTGCTGGGGAGATAAACACTTAACATGCAAGTATGGCAGACGGTGACCCAGCCTTGGTTTATTCTGCTGTGCACTGGACTGCTACACGGGCGACCCGGGTTCGATTCCCGACCCCGGGTCGTTTCCCGATCCTCCCCCGTCTCTCTCTCCCACTCGCTTCCTGTTCCACTCTTCACTGCCCTGTCTAAATAAAGTCAAAAAACTTCAAATATATATATATATATATATTTAATTTATTAAAAGTATGGCAATCCATTTTCTTCTTGCATGTTAAACAATAATGTGTGCGTACCCACAAGTAATTAACAGGGTATTAACTGACTATCTTTTTTTAATCTTAGGACAGAGACGCAATCAGTGTGGAATAACAGCCACACAAGTTAAATTGATACGGTCTTAAGTATGCTCCCCTTAAGTCTCCAGCACATTCTGATACGATGGCGTGCATTGCTAGAAATGAGTGTTTGTCACCTGATTAGAGTTGGCTTGGATTGCAATCAGCATGATGCCGCAAGTGTTTTACAACATGAAAAACTATACTCTCATTTAAAACTTCGATAGACATCTTTGCATAAATCACTGCTAACAGTGTCCCGACTTTTAAATAGGCAAACACATTCTTTCCAGATATCCTCCCATCTTCAAATATCGGGAAATTAATGACCTGAGCCGAGTTCACTACTAGGACTAGACTGGCCATCTGGCATACCGGGCATTTCTCGGGCAATGCCCAGGCCCCATTTCTCCCCCTGTCCAGCCCTGTACAGTACACTATACGGGTCATCTAGGCTTCATGCCAGGTGACGCATTAGGGCAGTGGTTGCCAAACTTTTTCTGCTCCGTCCCCCCTTTTTGATCTAAGAAATTTGTGACCCTCTTACACTGTTATATCCCTAACACCAAAATCTTACATCTGTTAATATTGATAAACTTTTATTTGAAATTCACCACGGGAAAAGTATTATCATACTGTTATTGTGTTATACAATTCAATATTTTCAGGGTTTTATCATACATGTGGGTTTTTATCCAAGCATTCACTTCTCTCAGCCACCCCCATGCAGTTCCTCCACGAGCCACATATGGGTCCTGACCCCCAGGTTTAGAATCACAGCATTTGGGGATTAAATTAAATGTGTGAAAGGGGGTTGGGTGGGAGGGTCAAGTCTGACCAGAAGAAGGAAGGAGTCCCCAGCAAAGGGGTGAAGGGTCTCTGGGTAAAATAGCACTTGGTGTGGCAGTAGTGACGAAGTGCACGCAGATATGGCATCAATTCATTGAACGGAACCTGATGCTCTCCAAACTGTTTGCCCATGGCATTGAAAGCCTGAAAGCCTAGTCAAGGGTCGATATCAATGCAATGTTTCTGCCTTAAATTCCCATTGTGAATAAATGTATGCACTCCATGAAATTCATGTTCTGCCCCTTTGACATTGAAGGGTCATATAGAACTGGCCATGTGCTGTGGTACAATATCCAAGATCAAAATCCGATGATAGCTATAAAGATGGCAACTTAGCACCATGTAGACTGACAGACTATCTGTAACATGTTGACAGCTCGATGGATAACATTGGTGTGGCAACATTTTTTGAGTGGAATGAAAATATTTATGATTAAAGCACTCTCTTCATAGTTATATTTGAATTAGAATATACGTATATTTATCATATTTGAATTAGAATATATATTTAAAGGTACATTGTGCAGGAAATGATCAAAAAAGGTACTGCAACTATGCTGCTGAATGAAACGGTGTTGCCTATTGTCAAATTTGATCTTTTCATGAAAGACTAAGTAATACACTAATACTTTCTAGTATGGCCCAAGTGCAGTCATTTTTGCAGCTAAAAATGGCTATTTTTGGAAATTCAAAAAGGCGGATCACGGAGAAGATCCCCCTTTTCATGTATGAAAAGTGCAATTTTTCCCGTCATAATGATGAATACCTAGAGTTTGATGGTGGTGGTAAGTATTCATGAAAAAGGTAACATTAGTGAATGGGTAGCATGATTTCTGGAAATAAACAACTAAAAATCTTACACAGTGTGCCTGTAGCCTCTTATTGCAGCTGGGGTCGCTGGCAACCCTAGTCACTTGCTTAAAATCCTTAACTACATCATAACAACATTGCTATGACATTACAGAGAGCCATAGTGCTGCGCTAAGGGGTTAAGGACATATGCTAATAATTCGGGACCTGTTAGAGCAGGGGTGTCAAACTCAAATTGACCGAGGGCCAAAATCGAAATCTGTAGTGAAGTCGAGGGCCAAATTCAATGTTTAATTACAAAAAAAGTGTATACACACACTTAACATTCATATTCAAATTCCACAAACAGAGCCCCATTTTAGATCAAATATACCTATTTGTAGGCTTTTTCAGTCCTGGGCCCTGGGCTCATATTCCTGAGACACATTGAATTTCATATTCAAGTATTGTTACGTTATATATTAATAGTGGGCCAACTGTAATGCCTATTTGAAATGATCTCGCGGGCCAAATAAAATGGCTCCGCGGGCCAAATTTGGCCCCCGGGCCTGAGTTTGACATCCCTGTGTTAGAGTGAACCAATGCATGTTCACATATGTATATGTTCATTCATTTTACTGGCTAAGGATTAGGATCATGTAAGTCCTTTACATCCTAATCCTAGTGGGGGGGATCTATGACACAGCCAAATAATGAATCTGGGCACTTAGACGACCGTTAAGCTGTCTTCAATATCATATGTCAAGAAATCATATGTCAGGAGCAGGACTGTGAGTCTATGACGTCTCACACGACAGTCCCCTCACGTCTGATTGGAGATCCCAGGGGAAGCCTCCTCCATCAAAATGTTTATCGGAAAGGGTGTTGCCGTGTCCCGCAGTTAAACCATATCATCTTAAAATATCATCCAAAAGAAATGTTGTACATGATCTCAGTTACGGAGTCAGTCATTGGACTAGATATAGTGTTTCTCAACAGGGGGCGATACAGCCCCACAGGGGGCGTAGGGGAGCTCTTAGCGGGGCATTGAGAAGGATACAGCTGAGGGATGCTGTGCTTAGTTGCCATTGCCATTTGGGGCGCTATAGTCCATTTCAATTTTTAGTGCTAAGGGGGGCGTTGTGCGGTTTATGATGAGGTCAAGGGGGTGTTGGGAGGTTGGTGATGAGGCCGAGGGGGCGTTTGTTCAAAAAAGGTTGAGAACCACTGGACAAGAAGGATCAAATGCTCCTTGAAAAAAGTGCTGTTTTCCCTGTAGTGAAAACAAATCTGTGTATAGATGTAAAATGTTAGCCTGGGCCTGCTTAGCTTATAGTGTGATGCAACGCAATACTCGAGTAGCTCACTATACATTTCAATGTCTTAACCTGTAAGACACAGTGTTATAAATTTGTTGTAACCAGAATTGCAAAAACTAAGTCGTAATGCATTACAAAAGGCCCTATGTTATGTCATAGTATTGTTGTACAATGGTACTTAACTTTTCAATGACTATTACAGCGTGCCATTGGAGGTACGGCGTGCAATAAGGGGCAACAATTCAGGGAAATCTCAGTAAGCTCAATAAGGGAATCGGTTATTGGACCAGACAGATCAGCTGAGGAGAATCCTGTGTCCTGTGGATGCCATAGACTGTATGTTGTTTGAAGGTGAAGATTGTGCACATCCCAGGAAAAGGTGCAGGAAAACGGCTGACAGTAGTTTCCAGAGTGAGAGGTCGTATAATCCAGCCATGAAAAAAAACAACAAAGGCGATTTTAAAGGATCAGTTCAGTCAATTTCAACATGCAGTTGACTTGTCAGTACCTGAGGTTTTTTTTTCTTCTTCTTCAGCCTTTTCCGATTTCTTGGTCATTGTAATGGGGGCAACGCTTTGTTTACATTTCAAAAAAACATTTGTATTTATTCCCAAAAACATCTGAAAGCTTATACAACATCAGCAGACAACTAGCAAACAGCGGTACCTTTTGGGAAAATATTTGGAGTAGGCCTCTGTTAATTTTTTAAAAAATGTAAACAAACGCTGCCCCCATTAGAATAGCTCATATCTCGGAAAGGACTTCGCCAAAAAATGTGGCATCACCGGGTACTGACAAGTCAAGGGTAGCGTGAGCAATACAACAGCATATTGAAATTGACTGAACTGGTCCTTTAAGAGTGCGGACTCCTCACTCTGAAAACTACTGCCATATACTGTATCTCATAAGGGCTGTCTTAAGGAGAGTTCAGCCTGGGCCGTTTGTCTCCGAGCCGGGCCCCAAATAGGACTGGCATTGTTGGGGTAGAGTGTCCCTCTTATTCTCTCCCCTGCATCATCACCACCACCACAGGCCTTGGATGGCCTTTGAGAAGGGCGTGGGGAGGGGATGGGGGGACGGGGTTAACCCCCCCACAGAGGGCCCTTAGGGATGTATGAGGACACATTGTGGCCCAAAATTAACTTACTTACTTTACTAGTGAAACAATGCCTTATACAGCACAGTCACTGCGTAGTTGTCAACTTTCAAAATGGCAGCATAACACAAAACTTTATTTTTTTAATATATTGTGAGCTGACCGATATGAGTAAATATATGATAACACAGAGCTGTGATTGATGACTGCAGTGTTATATTTATATCCACAAAGGTGCAGAGGTGAAAGTCATAGAGCCGTTCATTGAAGGAAGGGACCCATCACCTCTTCCATTCTATTTCAGGGCCCTTGTCAACCTGGTCTACAATGGCCTTTGTTTGGAGGTCACTCACACTGATGCTGCAGTGTACAGTATATGACAGTTAGACTTTTGCTTTGGTTCTGGTCTGGGCCCCCCCCCCAAGCCCAGGAAGCCCATGCAACACCCTCCCCTCACCTCACCTCCCCACCCCACCCCATCCCCCCTCTCCGTAAGCCCCAAAAGGAATGAGCTTGTAACTGAGCCCAGGGACAGATGGAGACTATTTATAGGCCTTTCTGGAGAGGTGTGAAGTTTCTTGGGATCTCTCTGAGTGGGGCCACAGCTCCTTAAGGGGACTGATTCAAGGCCGCCGGCTAGGGCCGATTAAATGCAACCCTGCCCCCCCCTCCTCTGTGTGTAGACGGGCATTATAAAGTGGGGAGTCTAAACAAAGCCAAAACATAGCCTTGGCCACCCGAAGGAACCCGAGATACCTGATCCCGGTCTTGGAATTTATGAAGTCATGTGGTCAGGCTGTGAGAGCCACAGTGGAGCATAGCTTTGTTATTTGCACACGCACGTTCACCAATGCTGTAGGTATACTAGGCCTCAGAGTGTGAGGCAGTGTCTGCTTGTATTGTAGAAAAAAGAAACAACAAATTAGGAAGACAACATGAACGAAAGTTCACATCATCTCATAAGTGTGATTGAGTTTTTGGGAATCAATACTTTGAGGTGAACAACAAGTGGATTATTCTCATCTCCCTTGGCTACTGTTTGACGTTTCTAGGAATCGTGTTTCCAGCCGAATATCTGCAAGGTCACAAACTCATTAATCATATCAACTGTAAACCAAGATCATCAAATAATGCTCTGTGACTGTAAGCATCTCAGCAAGCTGGTGTTTACATTCGGCCACTTCATTTTGGCTTTCAAAGTGGACCCCTCTACGTATGTGAAACCAATATCACGGCCACAGCACGACCACTTCTCCTACGATGTCATATGAGCTGGCGTGAGTAGAAAATAAAAGTCGAGTCGAGGGAGGGCAGCACTCAGGATGGTTCTGGAATATGCCAGAGATTTACTAGGCTTACGACCCCTGGCAGCTACACCTGTCTCCAGACTTTTGTCTCTCTGCTTGTCCAGGGCTCATTAACCCTCCGCTGCCCCCCAGTGTAGCCTATCTCTCTCTGCTCTGGCTAAAGAGACGTTACTAATGTTCAGAGCGATGCGGTTCATGAAAGAATGGGTAAACTGTGATATAAAAAAACAAAAAGTGAAATCATAGCCAAAACATTTTTTAATTGCTTGCTTTAGTAAAATCAAATAAAAATGTGTGTTTGTACGTGTCTCTTGGGCCCTTGGGAAAAATTATTGATTTATCAAGGTAAGGCCATTAAAATATACAGTAATATGAATAGGCTTCAAAGGCAGCCCAAAGCACCCTAAACCCCGCCCTTCCTTGTTCCTGCTTGCGACACCACTGTAAACAAACACTCTGCTATACAGTCTACAGTTAGTCACGCTAACTAACATGCTCATGTGGACAGAGAATAATAAATAAATAATTATTAGTATTATTAAATTATATTAATTATTATTAGTAGTAATAATAATAATGATAATAATAATAATAATAATGATGATGATGATGATGATGATAATTATTATTAGTATTATTATTTATTATTTATTATTATTATATTATGTGGACAGAGAATAATTTAACTACACTGTAGGGTGAAAAGGTAGCCTATCAATGTAGATCCCCAAAGAAAATGACATGCATGGAAATTGACATAAGGACAGGGTTAGCATAAACTCATCATAGCATACTTACAGTGAAGGGCTCAACTGGGGTCCAGGAATGTCTCCAGGAATGACGGTGCGTGCCAATGCACCATGTGTCCAGCTTTCCTAAAAATATAAAAAGTATAGGTCAAACATGTTGGAAATTACACTTTACATGTAAGAAATTAGACTTTTAAACCTTTTAAACTGCTCCCATTCTTCAAAATCTGAGTAAGTTGTGACTGTATTCATGCCTGATAATCTCTGGCCTCTGCCGGTTAGAAAGGCAATACCTAATGAGCTCCTGTGGTCTTAACACCAGTGGCCTCTGTTATTTTTAGGCATATGTGTGTATGGTTAAATGTGTAAAAGCATACATACGATCCTGCACACTGTAGATGCCATTCAAATGACAGAGAAACAAACCCTATTACTTTTAGCAGGGGGGGTCCCAGTGGTGGGATCCGATGTGTTGCCATAATAGCCAGCTATGCCACTCAAATGCTTTTTTCATTTTGTTGTAAAAACAACAGGATGTAAGACTTCTTGGAATAGTAATTGCACCAAAATACTTCTGACAGTGATGACATTTTCAAACACCCAGACTGCTGTTGTGCTGTTCTGGTATATGTGTAGAGACAGTTTTACAAATAAGCAGGCTAGGCAGTTTCCTCAGGCCCCACCAAATGTGCCCATTGTAGGGGGGCCCCAACAGTCAGTCCTGCCCTGGTAAATACAGCGAGTAATTCAAGAAGGGTCCCATGTCTATATTTCGCCGTTCAGGGCCCTTGAGGCCATCTTATCCGGCCCCCGATATAATTTTAATGTTATGCAGTTTCACATGAAATATGACACGTTTTGTAAAGAAAAAATGTTAGAAATTACAACTGCAATACAATGAAAAAGGCTTCTCACCCCTGTCTTACAGCCTATGAAAGATACAGCTAATGTGAGGATGCACCTCTTTCCAAACTGATTCTCATTTGTCCATCACACTGTGTGGGACGTCTGTACTGTATTTGAGAAGTTTTCCATTGTAAAAATGTAATATGTTGCAAATAATAGGGACAACATTTACATTGCTTTTACTCTTTCATTTGCAACGCTCCAGGGTAGCTGACAGCTTTGGCCGGGCCCGGGACAAAGTCATCTGAAAGGCGCCCCCGGCCCCTCCCAATACATACAATGCAATGGGGACCCAATTCTGGCAACCCTTTCTCACTGAGCCTGGGACAACATACCCATTCGCCCATTTACCCATTAGAAGTAGAAGTGCTCTTAGAGATGTAAGTACAGCTCTAGTAATATGATATTACATAGTTAAACCATGTAATATCATACTACTTCTACATTCCACTACTACTACTACTACTACATCTTTAGTTCTTCTACTTTATACGACTGCTCTCAAGTGATTTGTGAGGGCAGTCCACAGCATTGGAACAGCATACTATATGGCCCTTCACCATAGTCTGGTCTACCATACCCTTGTGGAGGGAAAGGTATGTTGACTGTAGCATACGTATGGCCAGGCCAGGTTACTGTGCTGTACTATACATCAAGCCATGCTTCAAAGCTTGTTTCTTGGGGCTTGCGGATATTTGTGGTTGCTAAATGGTGGATACACGAGGAGGTCTTGGTTGGGGGGTGAGAAGTTCCTGTAAAGTTTTTTTAAATGCACTGTTGGGTGAGGAGGCAAACCTTACGACGCATTCATCACTGAGCGAGACAGGGAGGCAGCGGAGGTGTTAACAAGCTGGGATGGAGTGATGAGATGAACCTGTTTGTTCACTCCTGTCCTATCAGGATCCTGACAGCACTGCTCTGGATGCACTGCAAGCTCTGGATGCTTTTTTCCCCCCCAGCAGCTGTCCCAGTGAAGAGTGTGTTAGCATAACCTAGCCTGGAGGGGAGAAAGACATGGACAAGCTCCTCTGCATCAAGGGAAAGTTGTGGAGTGAGTGCAGACCAACATTAATATATGTAAGTATAGATGGAAAAGAAATCCCAAGAAAAGAATTACGTACAGGTGGTGTATAGGTGGAGTACTTTTTGCACATTCAGAACATAGATGTAGTGTAGACTGTAGACTTACTGATGATGGCGCGTTTCCAGACGGTTCACATCCTATATGCAACCTTGCTTCCTGCTCTTGTGCTTGTCTCCTCGTCCCCGCCTCCTGGCCCCTCCTCCGTGGAGAAAACAATAAAGTTTCCCAGCTGTCAGCCTAGCCACAACAACTTTTGGGGGATCGTTTTTCATTCATCATCCCAATTGCAAATGAGAGAAAGACTTTATAATTGAGCTTTTGCAAGATATTGAAATATAATGCTGTTGTCAGTGATGTCATCATGACATATTACTTCCTGGTACGAGGCCACAAGTACAAGCGGAGGAGGCAAGGTCGCATATTGGAATGCACTCCCTGCCATTGTTCCACTACTTAATGACCACTAGAGTGCGCTGTTGCTCCATCATGAAATCGTACAGTCACTTCAGTTGCCTTGCTGTGGAGTTATTCCATGACAATACCATGCATACCATACTGCTACTGGAAACCACTGGCTACTTTGAAGACCATGTCAGCTTGAGTTCAAATAGGTGCCTATTGCAATTGGCTGTAATACAAATATTTGATTAGTTTTCAAATTGGAGATATTTGGGGGTCAAAACCTACTGTAGATGACATATGGACGTTCCTCACATAAAAAATATGTAGCCTAAAAGTACAAATGTGGCCATGATATTCATCACATAGGCCTTAAAAATGTCAATTTGACATTCACATCCGATTTTCATCATCCCTGTTCAGACCCTCAAAATGCCTTTCTAAATCTTCTATATCTTGTGATATTGACATTTGGTGATGAGAAATAAGCTGTGTTTCCCAACCTTGCCTTGCGTATGTGTACTATGGCTTTTTATAACACCACGAGAACCCCCTGTCTCATACTCTCTTACTCTATAATATCCCAATGTGACTATATTCCATACATTTGTCATTACACTTTTTCCACGTACCCCCTGTAGTGTGTTCACGACGCGTACCCCTAGTGGTACACATACCCCTGGTTGGGAACCACTGGTCAGTCTACAGCAGGGATGGGCAGCTTTTATGATGAGGAGGGCCACATTTTTTCATCGCCGCCATCGGAGGGCCAAATGACCACGGATCTGACTGCAACTGAGTTCGATGTGCAGTTGGTTGCTCACTGACTGACTAAATTGTTTGGAAGGAATATAACTGCACTCTGTTGGCCAAAAATATAATTACAGCAGAGTAGCCCCTTAATGCACGCCATTCCTCCAGTGGCACGCTGTAATAGACAGTGAAAAGTGAACTACCATAGTTCTACAATACTATGACATAACACAGGGCCATAAGTAATGCACTACGACTTTGTCATTGCTATTATTGTAATAACAAACTTATAACACAGTATCTTAATGGGTTAAGTATAATCGTTTACAAAAAATCTGGTCATTATTTTTCATTTATTTTATCTGTTTTATCTATGGGCCACACGGAGGAGTGAGGAGGCGGTCCGCATGTGACCCCCGGGCCTCCAGTTGCCCAACCACTGGTCTGCACCACTGACAACCATGGGTGCCGCGAGGGGGGAGAGGTGTTACAGATTCTAAGGGCCCGACAGCACTGACAGGGCCCCTGGAAGAATGCTGATGACATAATTTGTCATTTTGGGGGCCCAACATTTGAATCTTTCATGGGGCCCACATTTTTTCAGCAGCGCCCCTGCAGACAACCCTCACCACTGACAAGCCTCATTATCTTCTCCACTCCACAGGCTCCTCACCTGCGTCAGAGTCAAAGAGACAGGGTCAGGTCTGTGTCATTGCAGGGCACGGTGTTGGTGTTGTGGTGTTTGTATTGTTTCCCGAGTGAGGAGGACCTGCGCTCTTTGCTGACGCGTCCCAGGTCACATTACTCACGGCTCGCCGGCCGCCCATCCATGGCTGCATTGGCCATAGGGTATACCGGGTATTTGCCCAGTGGACTGTTGATGGTTTTGGCCTGTTTGCCCCCTAAATGCAGTGGTATCAGTCCTCATGCCGCGACAGTTGACAGTTCTGAGTCAGATTTAAATTACTTACATTAAATTTACTTTTGGCTGCTGTGGTCAAAATAACTCGGAAGACTAAAACTGTTGTCACAGGCTTCACTGTTTCTCTCAATGCCTGGCGGACCGGTCTTGACCGAAAATGCCCGGCATGTTTTCTCATCCCAGCCCAGCCCTGCGCCCGTCACAGACTGCTGAACCCAGCAGAGTGGCTGGCAGGCACGGCCCACATGCAATCCCACCTTGCTCAGCAAACCCTCCGCACTGCTTCAAGCCCCCGGCCCCCACTAATCCCCGTCACTGGATGCGCACTATTGTCTTGTTTGGGTGCCTGGTATGGTGTCAGAGTGTCTGAGGTGAATCGCTCGCTATACTGAGGCCACAAGAGGATATCTGTGTTGTGGCGTTAGTGACGTGTCTTTGCTATACACAACTCCAACAGATGTATTGTGCTTTGATCAGTTGTTATATCTTACTGACTAGACTTTTTTATTATTATTTATATATTGCACAGGCTATTTCATGAAAAAAACTAACCTTAATTATTAGCATCTGCTCTTGTTGTTCTGTAGCCTATATTTCCTGTGCACTTTGTATCTGCTAGTCAGAGGCAGAACAAAATACACACAGGACCCCTGGGCAAGACACTGATCGGGCCCCCTATACTGCCTGCCAAGGTCACAATAGGGTCCCTCCCAACCACCAATGCAGGAGGACCCTGGGCCCTGGGACAAATGCCCTGCTCGCCCCCCTTATAGCTCCGTCCCTGCTGCTAGTGATGTTGACTATTGTAAGTCGCTTTGGTTAAAAAGTGTAGTGCCAAATGTAATGCAATGCAATGAAATGTAATGTGATGTAATGTAATGAATACTTTCATGACATAAGATAAAGCCACTGGGGATGTGATATGACCCAGCGTCATTTCATATATCTTGTCATTCATGATGGTCTAAATTTGAATGAATGTGCTATACAATATTTACTTTGCCTTCAATAACTATTAGACCGTGTAGTAGGTCTAGGCTCCCACGTGATGATGATCATGAATTCTTGAATAAAATATGGGTAACCTAAATTCTGTGTTTAGCACCAGGCAGGGCTAAATAAGAGAAAAGGTCACGTTGGTTGGGTTACATGTCATGGCTCCTGATGTTACACTTGACATGCAGTCTTCATGTGGGAGTCAAGTCAGTGGCGGAACAATTGCCCACAGGGCCCCAGGGCAAAAAAAATGATAGGGCCCCTCAAACAGTTTGCCATGGAATAGGCAGGATAGGGCCCCAACCAACAGTAGGACCTACAGGAGGGCCCTGGGCCCAGGGCCAAATGCCCTGCTTGCCCCACCCACCCATAGCTCTGCCCCTGAGTCAAGTGCATGCCAGCAATAGGCACAGCAGATGTCATAGCCTGCCACTCCTTCACCCCTACAACATAACCTACTTTGCATACACGTTTTAAAGCCAGACAGTGAAAGTACAGTGAAATAGGAGGTCACTCAGACCACAAAACATGAAAATTCACTGGTCATCAAAAAACATCAATTGTCACATTGATGATTGAAATGAATAGGCTCCTAATAATAAAGTAAGGATGTTTAACCTCTTTTAAGACTGCAAAGAGGGATAGTCTAATGTCAGTCAACTCAATATAATGTCTATATCCATTAATCATACTTATGACCTATCAATTTGGCTGCACCGGTACCCAATGAATGAATGAATGAGTGTGACTGATGGAATTCCAGACAGCAGTAGCTACTCGAGGTCAGAGTGCAACTGTCACACCGCTAGCAGATTAGCTTCCCAAATTCCCAGTCAGTCACCAGCAGCAGGACACGAGGATAGTGAAACGCACGCGCACTTTCATTCACTCTGCAAAACTGGACATACTGTAGATTTATTACCTGTGGAGTTGGTCTTCTAACTTGAAGTGACGGAAAGGACGTTCAAAGTTATCCGGAATTATTTGCCACATAATTATTTGTCAGCATTATAACAGCACCGGTTATTCGTTATCTTATAATGACAAAGATATTAACGGCTTATTCTGTAGCCAGGTCAACATTTCTGAGGCAAGGTTGGTTCAATGGAAGAAACAGAAATGCCAGCTGGAAGTCAACTCGCCTTTTCAGTCTAAAGGTAAAATCATGTTTGAAGACAATTGGTGAATATTTGGCTTGGCCAATAATTTATAGAAGGGTGATCTTGTAGTTATGGAATTGCAAGATTACAAGGTTTAACTTTTTCAGACCGTCTGTGTAGCCCACTCGACTGTTTTTATTTGAAGCATTTTTCACCAATAACGACTATTTGTTTGCAAATACCTTGTATCTGTTAGTAGTAAAATATAATTTCAGGCATGTGTAAAGAAAAAAAAACCCTCATAGAGGTAGACCCGCTTTTTTAGTTCCCGCTTTTTGAAATAAATGCAGGTTAGTAAACCGGAGATAAATGTGCTCACGTCAGCAACCTGTCTTCCCTAAAGGGGGTGTATAAATTAGCATAATGTAAACATGCCTTGCCATACATGCCATGCCTCGATTTTTGATTGGCTGCCTGTAATTGTGGTGTCACACATTGTGTAACAAGATCCCAGTTTGTTTGGGTTCATGCCAGCACCAGAAGTGAGCAAGTGGATATGACACAGTTGCAGGGCAGGCTAACTTGCATCAGCGTGCTGAGTGACTTGCGCCAGAGGAGCTGGTTGCATTTATGTATTGAGGGAATTATTGTGTCTTATGTCCTACCTGCTGTACCCTTTGAACTGTTTGTAGTAAATCATCTAAGCTTACCTGTCAATCAATTGATCAGTAATAGTTCATTTATTTCAATACTAATTCATTAAAATGCTCTAAAGTGAAATAAGTGCATCCAGAAAGATGACAGCAAGGTAATCAGGGTAGCATCCTCTGTCAGCATTCTCTGACTGCATCCCCTACTGTCCAACTGAAGATCATACAGTTAAGCTAACAATAGATGAAAGTGAAAGCCCAAGTGGGAAACTCCAACTCCCATTGTCATTGTGACACAGCACATAAGTGTACACTGCACACAACGAAATTGCATTTATGCTTCTGTGCAAGGGGGCAACCCCCAATGGCGCCCTAAGGGAGCAGTGTGGCAAGTCGGTACCATGCTCAGGGTTCCTCAGTCATGGAGGAGGATGGGGGAGAGCACTGGTTAATTACCACCCCCACCAACCTGGCGGGTCGGGAGTCGAACCGGCATCCTTTGGGATACAAGTCTGACGCCCTAACTGCTTACCCATGACTGCCCAGTCATGCATGTATAATGACTGCCACATACATATCATGTATGTTAATCAACTGTTAATATTGTGTATGGCCATACCTTATCCCCAGGCCCAGAATGCACACCTTGTCTTGGAGGATGGCACTCGAATGAAGGGTGTGTCCTTTGGAAAGAATCGCTCTGCAGCTGGCGAGTTAGTCTTTAACACTGGACTTGTTGGGTAAGTCAGAAACAGCTTTCTTCTCCAGATAAAGACTTTCAGATAAAGATAAATACAACAGGAGTTCATCTGTCTACTATAACAGATGGACATATCCATTGTTATTGTGTATTCTATGAATGAGAAATTCCATATAGCCTATTATTGTGATGGTGATATGAGAAGTTGTATGGTATCGTATTGTACATTCTTGACCTACAGGAACTTATAGGTGACAGTTATGTTCATCATTTACTTGTATAACTACAACACAGACAATGCATTATTAACAACAATAATGTTTGACATATTTGTATACACAGGTACCCCGAAGCACTAACTGACCCCAGCTACAAGGGCCAGATTTTGACCCTTACTTATCCAATTGTGGGAAACTATGGTGTGCCAAATACAAAGGAATTGGATGAACTGGGGCTGATGAAGAATGTGGAATCTGACCAAATTCAAGTATGTTTTCACCCGTTAAGACACACAGTTATAACATTGCTGTTACCAGAATGGCAATGACTAAGTCATAGTGCATTACTATACTAAAGGCCCTGTGTTATGTCATAGTATTGTAGTAACTTTTCAATAACTATTACTTACAACGTGCCACAGGAGGTACGGCGTGCATTAAGGGGCTACACAACACCTGATGTTCAACGATAAGGCTACAGCCTAACCAAGAAGGGTTATTGCATGATATGGCCCTCCTGTAGGTCCTACTGTTGGTTGGGGCCCTATCCTGCCTATTCCATGGCAAACTGTTTGAGGGGCCCTATCATTTTTTTTGCCCTGGGGCCCTGTGGGCAATTGTTCCGCCACTGACTTGACTCCCACATGAAGACTGCATGTCAAGTGTAACATCAGGAGCCATGACATGTAACCCAACCAATGTTCTTACACATTGTTGGTTTTGAAAAGATTGCCACTGGTGAGTATTGTGATTATATTTGATTTCTCAGGTGTCGGGGCTGCTGGTGCAGGACTATAGTTTTGAGTACAGCCACTGGAACTCTGTCAAGTCTTTGGCTCAGTGGCTGCATGAAGAAGAGGTATTTCCCTTTCTACAGTATGTAGATTTTTTTGGTTGTTTAATGATTCATACCTCTAAATGGAATATAAATGTATTATTTCAATGTATAATTTCTAAGGTACCTGCATTGTTTGGCGTGGATACCAGAATGCTTACTAAAATGATTCGTGACAAGGTAGAGTGCCAAACTGATTTCAATTTTTAAAATACAGTAATCTATGAAGTGTTCAGTTGGCTATATGCGGTATGTTTCTGCCTAATCTGTGATCTTATTGAATGTAGGGAACAGTCCTAGGGAAGATTGAGTTTGACGGGGAGCCCGTTGAAATTACTGACCCTAACCAGCGAAATCTAATCGCAGAAGTCTCCACAAAAGTAACTACCGCATATCATGTATTGCTATTACTTGTTGGTTATTATCTAGCTTTGGCCTTTGTTTAACACTTGCCTGACTTTATTGTGTTAAGGAAGCAAAAATATTTGGGAAAGGAAACCCCATCAAAGTGGTAGCTGTTGACTGTGGGATCAAACACAACATCATCAGGCTCCTTGTCAAGGTAAAAATACAAGTTACTTAAAAGTTAACAACACCTAAACTAATTTCAGTAAAATGTATACGCAATTTCTTGTTAGTTTTTTTGTTACGTGTTGTTTATGTTAGTGTGTTTTGACCATACACATACAAATAACCAATATTTCCAAATAGGGCTGGGCAATATGACGACATATATCATTATGTAAGGGTTAACGTTCGGCGAGAAGGTCGCTACCGTGGAATAGCAGCACGACAGAGAGAATCTTTAGACCCCGACGCGGAGCGGAGGGGTCTTGTTCTCTCTGAAGTGCTGCTATTCCACAAAGCGACCGACTCGCCGAAAGTTAACCCGCTTATTATATGGATATACTTAAATGATTCACACATGGCGGGGACATTTCTTTAGGCCTATTTAATGTTAAGATTGTTGCTGCGCAAAACAAAACAGTGCCGTTGTGGAACACCGCTAGGCAACAGCTAGCCAGGACAACAGGTGTTGTCCATCACAGCAGCTGATTAGAGTCTTGTTGAAAAGTTGCTTTAGCAGTGAAAAGTCTTGTTGCCATTGACAGCGGTCTGTTATAGACCAACCCGTCCGTTATCGAAAAATAACAGACGTGCGAACGTTGGGGAGCCCCGTTGAAATGAATGGAGCATTCGACCGATGACGTCACAACCATATAATAACATGATATAAAAGTGTATATCGTGACCTTTCTCCTATATGATTTATATCGTGATAGTAATTTTATCAATTTTATACAATTGAATATCATTTCATTGCATTTCATGTTGTCACAATACACACTACAAGTTCATGTAACTGTAAAAATAAGAATAAAAAGATCCATTTTAAAGAAAGGTTGTTTTGCGACATGAAAGAATAAAGAGCAACTAAAGAGAATAACTGAAAACGTATGTGATATACGTGATATATATCGTTATCGTGATATAAAGTAATCCATATCGTGATATAGTTTTTTTTCATATCGCCCAGCCCTATCTCCAAAATGAGGGTATCTTTTTGTCTGAGCTGTGATTGACATGCTAATTTGTGTTCAGCGGGGAGCTGAAGTCCATCTGGTGCCATGGGACCAAGACCTGATGAGCCTGGACTACGATGGCCTGTTTCTTTCCAATGGCCCTGGGGACCCCTCGTTAGCTGGCCCTCTCATCGAAAATGTCCGCAAGGTACGGCCCTCTAAAAGAAATAGATAGAGAGCTGGTTCCTAAGAATTTACCCTTGCTTGGTTGCCAATTGCTTTGTTACCTTATTGTGATTTGTAGCAATCTGACTTAAAAACCTGTTCTTGGATTTAAGCACGGATATATTTGCTAATGTTTCTGGGGTTTGAAAAGATAACATGCAACCTTTTGCTTGTGCAGGTCTTACAGAGTGATCGACCTCAGCCTGTGTTTGGCATTTGTATGGGAAACCAGATTACTGCTCTTGCAGCAGGAGCTCATTCTTACAAGCTGCCAATGGGCAACAGGTAATGCACTTCCAATATGATTTACTGTTTTACTGTGTTATAAAGATACAACCTTTGTTGTAAGTTTGTTTTTTATTCAAGTCTTAATGTACAGTAGTGAATGAACAATAATGCATTCCACGTGTGGAATGGTGCACACATTACAAAACTAATGGCAAGTGTTTTGTATCTAATAACTTGCTCATGCTAATAGCATAATAAATACTTATAATAATACTTACATAATAAATACTTTATAATACTTCAATACTTTTCTCTAATTGTTTTTGTTCTAATTTCCTATAAAAAGGGGACAGAACCAGCCAGTGCTGAATGTGATGACGGGCCAGGCTTTTATCACAGCACAGAACCACGGCTATGGGATTGACAGCCAGTCTCTACCAGAGGGCTGGAGCCCTCTATTTGTAAATGCCAATGATGGGACCAATGAGGTACATTTGAGCTCAGCTGTCATTGTGTGTAGTGCTGTATTTGACTTTGGGGTCCCGCTGGTTGTAATGTCACGTTAGTCTATGCGTTTACCTTCTGATTCATTGAATAGTGACTGGCACTAAGCAAAGCGACACTCTTAGCGCATTTAGGCCGACCGAGAACCGTGCCGGTGCCCGTTCCCATTCCCGCACCTAGTTGCGAACCGGCTGCCGTGTTCACGCCACAGATTTTAGCGTTCGCGAACCGCAAAATACTAGGTTTTTCTCCGAGAACCATGACGACAGGGTGGTCGTCAACAGGTTCATCCGGGTAACACAGTCATGTGCTGGAAAAATTCAGAGCCCGGTATGAACACGGGCGGTTCGCAGATAAGCACTTTAGTGCCGAACGTAACAGGTGCGGGCACCGGCTCCGTTCTGGTCGGCCTGAAAGCCCTATCTGTGAGCAAATGCATGTCGTTTTGATTGGTGTAGCTAGTCAAAATCATTGTACTAAATTAATACCACACTAAAATGGCCGGTTCTTGATTAGGTGCGGGAACGGGCACCGACATGGTTCTCAGTCGGCCTGAATGCGCCAACAGTATCTTCCCAGTTAGGTACAGTGCAGAGGTGTCAAAAGTAAAATTAAATTTGTGGTGTAAGTACAACACTAGCAGATGATATCACATAGCTGTAACTAGGGCTGTCCACGACCAAGGATTTTGTTGGTCGACTAATCGATTAATCGCGCTCCCCCCCCCCCCAAAAAAAAAACAAAAAAATCCCAATATATTTTAAAAATAACTTTTTTTTTTAAACACATCCCATTTTGACCCATATAGCCATACTAGGCCTAATGAATATTCGAAGTTCGAATTCACATAGTTTTAGCCTGTAAAACACAAATAAAAAACAAATTAAAATTAATATTTGGTGATGGAAACAAACTGCCTATGGCAGAGATGCCGCTCGCTGCCTGAAAGCAGTAGCCCAACTGGAGGGCAGAATCAATATCCCCGCGTTGACTGTCATACCTTTTCATCTATTTCGACATTTGTTGCAGCATTACTGTATAGTTGTTCACTGGAATGTCCATCAAGCACTTAGTGTCTTAGATGATGCGCAGCGTTTCCCCCTTTAAATGACCCACGCTGGTTTTGTTTAGCTATCGCTGGACTGGAGTCTTGACAAGAGTTCTTGCCGTTCACGGCAACAAACAGAATTCTGATAAGTTTGTCGGTGAATGATTTAACGTACACACACACCCCAAAATATGTTCATATCTGGTGGTGGTTCTTTGGATGTTGGCCAGCACGGAGTAAAATTGTACAGCAAATTGGTATGGAAGCTAACAAAGTGCGACTTAGCATAGGGTGACCAGACGTCCCGGTTTGACCGGGACAGTCCCGGTTTGGAGTTGTGTGTCCCAGGTCCCGAGCAAACCCTCTCGGGACACAAATATGTCCCGGTTTTGGCCACCCACTACATTGCGCCATGTCTATCAGGGTAAATATATGGAAAAGATTACATGTTTACCTGCCACAATTAATGGCAGCCAGCGCTTGTATAGAAAGTCTGAAGGAGTCAGTTGCGATTTGTCATTCCTCCCTCTAAAATTGATTAGAATGCAGGAAATGGCATCTAAAAAATACAAATTTTCCTGGGGGAGGACCCCCAGACCCACCCGCCAAATATTGTTCTTCAGTCACGCACGAAGTGTCCCGGTTTCAGACTACAAAAATCTGGTCACCCTAGCACCATGACGTTGCAACATAGCATTTTGGAGCTTCAGAATATGCGCCGACAAGACTTCACACTTTTTACACCGTCTGCAATAAATGGATAATTATGCGAGACGAGACCGATGCAGGCGGCTCCCTGGAGTTTTGTCAACCAATGGAATCAACGAGTCGAGTGAGGTATTGTAGCAAACGGTGCCGGGTAGTGTACGGGTGCGTGTGTATGAGAGAGGGAGGGAGAGGAGAGCAGCATCTGCCGTGGTGGTGAACTTACATAATTAAACGCACCTGTCATTCGAATTTGCGTGGTTCTTCTCGCCCGACGTTAGTGACCATTGGCTGACAAGCAGTAATCTGTATCCTTTACTTTTCAAAAAATAATCCCATGTTTTAGAACAGTGTTTCCCAACCTTTTTTGTCTCATGTACCCCCTAAGCCTTTTCGTTGTGCCATGAGTACCCCCTAACTCGTGTTTTACATCACTTTTTCTATTGCAGTGTGACTATGCTCCATGTATTTGTTCAAATTAAAAAATTCCAAGTACCCCCTGCAGTGTGCTCGCGTACCCCTAGTGGTACACGTACCTCTGATTGGGAAACACTGTTTTAGAGCTCCTTCCAGACATGGTCAAAATAACTTATATCCTTGTCAAACAAATCAACAATACGTCGGCCTTTGTCACGCCCTTCAAGTTAAGAGTCCTGAAAGCACTTTGACGAGACGCTGTTTTGTTTTTTTTCTCCGCTGCGACCAATCGACCAATGGGATTCGGTCGGTTAGAATTTTTTTTGGTCGACCAACGATTAGTCGATTATTTGCGGACAGCCCTAGCGGTAACACCAGTTAATCCATTGTACCTATTGGGGTGGATAGACTGTTGTTACTGAAAAACACTAAATACAAGAACAAACCACAAATTTGGTCCAACAAGCACAGAGGTAGTAGCTGATCACAAGACTTGTCTCCATAAGTCTACTGGTTACTCAAATAAGTTAGCTGTGTTGGAAGGAAATTGTGTTTCTTTTTTACTTTTACTTTTACATTTGACATCTCTAGTACAGTGGAATGATTGGTGTGTAAATTATTTAAGATCATGTACTGGTATTGTAATTACATCAGTAGGGATTACATCCTCTACTTCAGTGTTTCTCAACAGGGGTGCTGGGGCCCCCTCAGGGGTGCCGCGGAAATGTGGCTGATAAATAAATTATGTAATATAATACATATTCGTATAAATTGATAAGTTAATTCTAGTCAGGGGAATCTTTCATCTGCCATTTATGCACAGTAAAGTAAATATAGGTCGCCCCAGTCAGCTGCAGCTTCGAATGTAGGTCGTGTGACGTCTCCAAATGTGTTACCTTTCTAAGCTTTTGTGGTATCGGATGCGATGCCATGTTACGGCTTATTGGTTTGGGGTGCCTTGACATTTTTCATGAACTTTGACGGGTGCCTCGTCTAAAAAAAGGTTGAGAAACACTGCTCTACTTTATACACCTCTGCACTCAACACACTGTGGCTTGTCTTTCCTTGTTGCATTCGTTGTAGTTTGGCAGTACTTACTATCTAATCTGTCTTTTTGATATTAACTGATTTGAGTTTTTTTGTTTGTCACCTGTTTCTGTAAACCTCTTCTTTTGTCTTTAGGGTATCATGCATACATCTAAGCCAATATTCACAGCTCAATTCCACCCAGAGGCAAAGGGAGGGCCTACTGATACTGAGGTATTAAAGTTTAACTGTGTTGTGCTCAAAAATACATTATTGGTATTATGTAGTACATCCATCAGTTGGGTACTTATGGGAAGTATAATACATGCATGTGAGGAATGTAAACCTAAGACGACGACAAAAACAATTGAATTGAATTGAATTCATGATGTTTTTCTTTTACAGTTCCTGTTTGATGCCTTCCTCTCGCTCATCAAGAAGGGCAAAGGCTCCAGCATAGTGTCTGTGATGCCTAAGAAACCAGACATTCCTCCCAGGGCCAAGGTGAGACTAGTGAATACTAATAATTATGAACATCATTAGAGAGGGCAGATAGGTGGCCATGTGCATCAGATACCGTAGATGACCGAGTGGTGTGTGTGTGTGTGCGTGTGTCCATGTGTGTGTGTGTGTGTGTCCGTGTTTGTGTGTGTGTCCTCCCAGGTGTCTAAGGTGTTGGTGCTCGGCTCAGGGGGCCTTTCCATTGGCCAGGCAGGAGAGTTTGACTACTCCGGATCCCAGGCTGTCAAAGCCCTAAAGGTAAAGGGTCTCAAGTGATGACAGTACAGCACAGGTGACCACAGCATTACTGTGTTAAATGGGGTCGCTCTCATGAAGGTGGTTGAATGTCGATTGCTGCTTGCTTTACGCTTCTATTTTCAGACAGTGATCAAGTTCCAACATGTGTGACTTAAGCTTTGGGTGGATGTCACTGATGTGCAGTCTTTATGCTGCACACAAAATGTTGAAATTCTGTCACAGTTGCTTTAAATAATTGATATATTGTCTTTTCAATAGTCACCATATAATGCATGGATTGAATGTTTTGAAAGTGATCACATTTTAGTTACAGGCCAACTTCCGATAAAACTCAGTTTTACTCACTCCTTTCGAAGATCGGACGGTCACCCCAAGTTAAACTCACTTGCAAGGCTCTCATAGCGGTGCGTCAACTCTCCTGGCTGTGTTTCCCGGTGTTTCCCAATTTACATAAATAATGCAGAGAAACGAGCGAATCACGAAAGCCTTTCTGTGTTTCGTCACGTCGAAAGAAGGCGTTGCCCACAAAGGTTTATATCGACCCATTTATCTAAAAACATGTCGAGTAATTTTTTTCTGCTTGTTTTCAAAACAAGCAACGTCTGGTGGCCCGAAACATAGCTTAGCTTAGCTATCAGCTGGTTGCTACTCTCAGGTACACACACAGCACAAAGCCTCATACATAAAGCCAGCTCACTCTGGTTGCTCCGTGCCTGCAGCAAGCCTAGGGGTCGCTGTCGAAAGAGCACAGCCCTGAATGGAGCCTGCACGCCTCCGCTGGCGCCCCTATAGTGCAGTACCACCCGGGGAAGTGGCGACTCTGTTTCCCATTACATTCTCTCCAAGAACTGGAGGACTGAGCCAATCAGAGACGCGTTTCTTCGAGAGCAGGAGGAGTGAGCCAATCAGAGACGCATTTCCACGAGAAACACGGAACACTCTCTCGTTTCTCCACAAGCCACCTTGCCAGCTTGCAAAAACGTCTTGAAACAAAGCAACCAGAACGTTTTTTAAAACAGGACCAACGCGTAACACATTCAATAACAATGGGGAGCACGGCAATACTAATTAAATGACGTTGAGAGGCCATCTTTAACTACACCAAACCCAACCAGGACAATATGTTCTTGCCTGGCGGGTTGGTCTGGCCTCACAAAATATTAATGGTATTAATTGTAGCTGGGGCGTCAATCTGGCCTGGCTCTGTTCTCTAATTACAACGCCGTGTATAGGTTCGAATCCCCCCCTGACCTCTCCCTACATCTCCATCCATAGCTGAAGTACCCTTGAGCAAGGCACCTAACCCTACTGTACATTGCTCCAGGGCCTGTAACCAATACCCTGAGAAATAATAACTGTAAGTCGCTTCGAATAAATGAAAGCGTCAGCTAAGTGCAATGTAATGTAATGTGATATATAGTTATGAATTGGGTAGCATTGGGATGCATTGGCTAGCATTGGGTAGCATTGGGATGCATTGGGATGCATTGGCTAGCATTGGGATGCATTGGGATGCATTGGGATGGGCTTAGCGCGGTGACTATGGTAGGAGCCCGAGCTATACATTTCATGTTATAGCCTGGCTTGCCGGGCCAATAGTATTTTGTTTTAATTGTAGTGCTTTCTCAACTGACATAATTCACTTAATCATTTGTGTATTCGGTTATATGTTATGCTGTTCGTCATCTCCACTGTTCTGTTCACTTTATAGTCGCGGTCCCTTTAAGAGTTCCGATGACGTTTAATGTTGCCGGCTTTTCTGTCATGCGCGGCGCCATGTTTTTAGTCAGTTACAATAACTTAATAAACGCGACTCACAGAGTCTTAATGTGAGAAGTTGTACGGCTCGTTTCTTCGCCTTAAGGCAACTTCTACATAATTCAAAATTTACCAAGTGTACCAACGTTTGGAAGTGAATATTGTGTAATTTAAACGTGACTCGTGTTAAAAGTCTTGTTAAATTTCACAATTTTTCCACTTTATCTCTGCTCTCTATATGTTCTACATTACTAGCATACTTCTGTACTCTGTACTGACCTCACACTTTGTACTTGCTTCAATGTCCTCCTTGCAAGTCGATTTGGTCAAAAATATCTCCTAAATGTAATGTAATATAATGCAATGTTTCAGGAGAGCCTCCCCGACCAATAGTGTTTTGTTTTTATTCACAATTTATCAAGGGTGCCCTTTCCAAAGGAGTTGTATCTTGTATAATTTAGACCCTTGTGTGTGGATGTGACTGGTGTTAAAATAAAAGTCTTGCTGTTTCAGGAGGAGAGCCTGAAGACGGTGCTGATGAACCCCAACATCGCCTCGGTGCAGACCAACGAGGTGGGCACCAAGCAGGCCGACTCGGTCTACTTCCTGCCCGTCACCCCGCAGTTCGTCACCGAAGTCATCAAGACGGAGCGTCCAGACGGCATCCTGCTCTCCATGGGGGGCCAGACCGCTCTGAACTGCGGTGAGGCGAGCTGAGACACACTGTTACTGTCACTGTCACTGTCAGGGGGCTGCCTGCCTGCCTGCCTACCTGCTGTGCAGAGGGGGCACAAGAACAGAGAACACATTAGCCTGATATACTATACAGTATGTCCCCTAACATAATTAAATTATTAAGCTGTCACTCTGTGAGCTTGTCGATTTTATATATATATATATATTTGTTAGGGTTTTTTGCCTTTATTTCTGACAGGATAGAGAGGAGAGACAGGAAATTAGTGGGGAGAGAGAGACGGGGAAGGATTGGCAAATGACCCGGGCCCTAATCGAACCCAGTTCGCCTACTGTTAGGCCACGGCAAGGCCAGCTTGTCGATTTTGTAAGAAAATGAAGGGAAAATAGTGGATTAGGATTTTGTCTACTGTCTGCCTCATGTCCTTCTGTTGGAGGTGTGATTTTGCTCAGCAGCTGTAGTCTTTAGTGGTGCACTGTACTGTACTGAAGGAATATAGTCGGTGGTGTCACTTTGTGTGGCAGTGACCCACAAATTGGTGGTGTAGTCCTTGACACTTCCAATGAAATTCAATTAGCGGTACATTTTCTTTGCATTTTTAGTAGTACGCCCACACACTGTCCTTGCTCAATCCTAGCTCTGTCTGTGTCAGAGAAAGATACACATCCAATGTGTCCCCTTTTTAACACAACAATCTTTCTTTGTGCAGGTGTATGAACACTCAAAAATGTCATTGTCCTTGCTTTGTCTAGAGGGGGAGAAGTATCTAATGAATTAACCTGATTATCATCAACTTTCAAATCTCTTCGAGACTTGGTCTGACCAAGAACATAAAAATTAACGTTTCCCCAACGGTATGGTTGATTCACCTCTTTAGGTTTGCTACTGGTCGACTGGCTTCTGACAAAGTGGGTGGAGTTCCCGATTTTTCTGGAGATCAGAAACGATACTTACATTGCTCTTGGCCTGACTAGAGGCAATGCCGAAGATGTTATTGCACCGCGAAACAGTATCGTGACTCTACATATCGCGATTTCTCGGTTCGACACAATATCGTTACAGCCCTACTGTTAATTTTGTGTGTGCAGGCGTGGAGCTTTACAACAGTGGAGTGCTGCAGAAGTATGGGGTGAAGGTGCTGGGCACGCCTGTGGATTCCATCATGGCCACAGAGGACAGGCAGCTCTTTTCAGACAAGCTCATGGAGATCGACGAGAAAATTGCACCCAGCATTGCTGTCAAGACGGTTAGATATTGTAGATTCTCCTCTTATCTGCTATTGTATTTCCAGCTTTTTTTTGGATTTACACTACTTTCTGAATGTGAGTGTGTACCTGTCGAAATAGAGAGAGAATTATTACATGCCATTACATTTGGCTAGTAGACAGGTGCGAATGTCAAGGCTTGCTTGCAATTGCACTTTGTGTCCTGTAGGTGGCAGATGCCTTGAAGGCCGCTGATGAGATTGGCTACCCGGTCATGCTCCGCTCTGCCTATGCACTCGGGGGTCTGGGCTCTGGCCTGTGTGCCAACAAGGACAAGCTGGAGGAGACTGCACGGAAGGTGAGCACACACAAACAGATCATTAATCAGTCGTGCCTGGAAAATGACCTGCTTTCACCTGTCCGATTAGGCAATCGCCTTGTGAATTGGACAAGTAAAACCAAGTCATTTGAAAATAATTTATGGCACTGGATTGTATAGCTTCTGTGTCCTGGTTGCTCATCACTGTACACAACACACAACATATCAGCGCAATGGGCGACCAAAGAAACATATGCAGTAGCTTGTGAATACTCTTCTTCTCCTTATGAAAAAAAAATCCTACTCAACTGCAATAACCCTGCTGACAACCCTTTACTGTATATTCAATATTTAGCATGAATCACAATGTGATAACAGGTGTACGGTGCAGTGTTAATTCAGGTTCTGCCCCCCAGGGAGCATTGGGAAGCTCTAGGGGGGTGTTGAGAAGGATACAGCTGAGAGGGGCCGGTGCTTAGTTGCCATTGGGGGGCATTAGTAGTGCATTTATTTTTTTGACACTAAGGGGGCGTTGTCAGGCTTATGATGAGGTCAAGGGTGCGTTGGGAGGCTTAGAATGAGGTCTAGGAGGCGTTTGTTCAAAAAAGTTTGAGAACCGCTGCTGTTTGCAGACTTGTGATGGGGGTGTTGGGACGCTTCGGATGAGGTCTAGGGGGCAATTGTTCAAAAAACATTGCTTAAACTGATACTGTCCCATTTTTGGAAATAAGCTAATATTAAACCTCCCCTTGAGTTAAATAGTTGAGTTTTACCTTTCTCCTATACTTTCAACCGTTTTCTGAGTATGGCAGTGCAAATTTTGCCTCCATGCTAGCAGTTAACATTGAGTCCTATGAGACCAGCTGGCGGCTAAGTGGTCTCATAGGACTCAATGTTGATTGCTAGCTTGGAGTTTAAATTTGCACTGCCGTACCCAGAGAACGGTTAGAAGTATAGGATAACGGTAAAACCCTATTATTTAACTCTAGGGGAGGTGTAAAATAAGCTTATTTGCAAAAATGGGACAGTATCACTTTAAGATCAATGGTCGTGTGTTGCCTGCAGGCTCTGGCCATGAGCAGTCAGATCCTGGTGGAGAAGTCTCTGCTGGGCTGGAAGGAGGTGGAGTACGAGGTGGTGCGTGACATAGCCAACAACTGCGTCACCGTCTGCAACATGGAGAACTTCGACCCGCTCGGCATCCACACAGGTTTGGAAATATATATTTTACAAACTTTTCGCCTTTATTTTCAGAAAGGGCAGTGAATACTATGATAGGAAGCGAGTGTGGAGAGAGAGACGGGGAAGGGTTGGCAAAGGACCCGGGCTGGAATCGAACCCGGGTCAGCTGCATAGTTGACGAGTGTCTCTAATGGTAGAGCTTCCACACAGGTTTGAAAGTTTGAAAGTTAGCAAAGAGAAGGCATACTGTATATTAATAACATTTAAGACAAATGGAAAAATATACAAGATTATAGCGATAAGGCTAATTTCCATCTTTTGTTCCTTGACAGGTTTGATGGTCTTTTAAAAAATAAATGAAAACAAGTACAGTATTGTACAAATTATAAAAATAAACTAGAAATGCATTCTCACAGAAAATGCTGGAAGCGGGCTTGCCTTTTGGGGCAGAGATGAAAAAAAGTACTATTGAGAAAACAAAGCTAAAAGAAATGTTGGGAAAAATCCATCCACCCAGTCAGAAGTTATGGGCCAAACAATTCAGCCATCTTGGATTCAGCCATCTTGAAAGTGCTGTAGCTCTGCGTTTTGGGGATATACTAAATGACATACATGGTATTTTAAGTTGGCTAAGGAACACTGCATATGATATAATTTTGAAAATCGACATGGCTTCGAGCGGGATTAGAACTCACAACCTCCATATCTGTAATCCAACCCCTTTGCCATTGATATTAAATGACATACGATACATGATATTTGAAGTTGGCTAAGGAACACTGCATATGATATCATTTTGGAAATCAACATGGCTTCGACTGGGGTTCGAACCTCCAACCCCCATATCCCTAATTCAGCACATTTGCCATTCATACTAAATGACATACATGGCATTTTAAGTTGGCCAAGGAACACTGCATATGATATACTTTTGAAAATCAACATGGCTTTGACTGGGATTCGAACCCCCAACCTCCATATCTGTAATCCAGCACATTTGCCATGCATACTAAATGACATACATGGCACTTTAAGTTGGCCAAGGAACACTGCATATGATGTAATTTTGAAAATCAACATGGCTTTGACTGGGTTTCGAACCCCCAACCTCAATATCTGTAATTCAGCACATTTGCCATCCATACTAAATGATATACATGTATGGCATTTTAAGTCGGCCAAGGAACGCTGCATATGATATAATTTAGAAAATCAACATTGCTTCATGTGGGTTTCGAACCCTCAACCTCCAATCTAATGCAGCAGCATGCATTACCACTAAGCCAAGCAGTTAATTGTCATGCATAGTCCAGCAAGACTATATTACATTGCATTGCAGAGCTGAACAATGGACTTCTAGAATGCTTGCTCGCACCTGCTCGTTAAGAATGGAATCTTGAGACAGTGACAGTTGAAATGGAATCCTTCACTGGCTGCACCTGTTGTGATTGACTGAAAGACAGTTAGTATTGAGCCTTTAACAGGGGAGAAAATGAGAATGAGTTTTTTGTCTTTACAACATCGTTGTAAAAAAACTAAAAGGAGTTGGCACGTGTCCTTTTCACAGATCGGAGTCATGCTTGTGATGTCTCTAACAGTCTTTGAATTAAGTTTATAGGTTAAATTTTTCAGGCACAAATGGACCTCCGTGTGGGACATGCGCTGATCTCTTGAAAAATGCCCTTTTCGAAAGACTGGGATTCTCCATAGAGCCAGGCCTGTTTTTTTTATAAACCTGCCATTTAAAAAGTATTGGGATTTGGGAGATGAAACTTTGACAATTTGGAGACATCCCATAGAGCTCGCTAACAACGCGTCAACTAAACTTCTAGGTGAAAGTGTTGATGTTTTATGACCGAAAAAGCCTCCTACACTCTAATCTCTAGAGTGGCGGAACCTTGGTTCATGGAGGTTCCACCACTGTTTCCAATGGGGACCCAGGCTTTCACTAAATCGCCAAAAACGGGAAAACGACAAGAGACACGGAGAAGCCTATAACGTAACGCGATCTCCAAGCCGAGCCGGTCGTTTTAGTGTTTGAACGGTGTCTCTATCTCGAAAGGCCTAGGAGGAGATCCATTTTCTATTTTTACTGTCCCTGTACAAGAGAACCAATAAACAGGACTTAGAGATTACTATAATCGGGCCTTGCTCTGCAAGAGCTCTGCTCTTGCTCCGCAAGCCCGCTTAACAAGTGTAGGATATGGTACACATTTTAAAATAAATAATACAAAAATAAGTTTAAAAGAGACACAGACTACGAAACTGATTTACTATAATTAGGACTGCCTCACTGTATGTTATACTACACTGACTCCGCATCACTGAGCAGGCCCTTGTAGATTGCCATTAGGGATTAACAAAACATCCTCCTATCGTGTTGCTTCATATTGGCTATTACATTAAAGGCAGTGGCTATTGATACAGTGGGGAACAGTAACAGAATTACTGAACACATGGACTCACGCACACACACGTGTGCGCTCTCTCTCTCTCTCTCTCTCTCTCTCTCTCTCTCTCTCTCTCTCTCTCTCTCTCTCTCTCTCTCTCTCTCTCTCTCTCTCTCTCACACACACACACACACACACACACACACACACACACACACACACACACACACACACACACACACACACACACTTCGTTTTTAATGGTGCTGACACAGTGTTTTTGTTACGCAGCCTTCCAGACTATGGAGAAACCCTTAAAGCCGTAATGCTAATTAGAGTACAGTTATGAAGCAATAAAAGCTGCCAGAGTTGCCCCTGCAAAACTGCAATAGTCCAATAACAATCACTGTATCCAAATGTATTTCTTCCTGGCTGGAGCACCTGCCAATTGTAAAATGAGGTCTCCCGTCCTGTGTGCTGGGCGGTTAGAGAAAAAGCAGATATCGATATGTCACTATCAGATTTGCCCTATAAGCCAATGCCAGTTTTGTTTTGCTCACTGTGTTTTTAATGTTGATAATACCTTTGTGAAAGTTAATGCACAATTACAAAGACATGCATTGTAACAACTTAAAAGAGCTTAACTGTCAAAAAGGGAAATTAGCTATTGTATGTATTACTGTATAAACATCTATACACTATAAATCAGGGCTTGATATTAACTTTTTGACCCACCGGCCACTGTGGCTAGTGGTTTTCCTGAATAGCTTTATAAATGGAAGTATAGCAAGTAAATAGAAACTAGTTATTGAGCTTTTTCTTGAACTTAACTACAAGCAATTGATACACAAGGGACAAACAACAGAATATAGTCTACTATGATATGTATGTCATACCAATAAGCTGCCAGCCGAATTGGCTAGTGACACTGAAAGTTTTACTAGCCACAGCCCGTCCGTGGACATCGGCGCCGGTGTGCGGGGTTGAAAACAATTGAATCGAACTTTGCTGTGCTCCGCACTTTTGTTGAAGCAAAGGCCCTCACCCTCTGCTTGTCCTTGCAGGCGACTCGATCGTGGTGGCCCCCAGCCAGACGCTGTCCAACGAGGAGTACCACATGCTGCGGGAGACGGCCATCAAGGTGGTGCGGCACCTGGGCATCGTGGGCGAGTGCAACATCCAGTACGCGCTGCACCCCTCCTCGCTGGAGTACTGCATCATCGAGGTCAACGCCAGGCTGTCCAGGAGCTCGGCTCTCGCCTCCAAGGCCACCGGGTAAGAAGCACTAGCACATTTTTCTCAAAACATTTTTGAGGGATTTTTTGCCTTTATTTGACTGGACAGTTTGGAGATTGTGACAGGAAGCGAGTGGGAGAGAGAGATGGGGATGATGGGCAAATGACCTAGGCCAGAATCGAACTCGGGTCATCGGCGTACTAACCCAGTAAGTTAAGTCACGGCGTACTAACCCAGTTAAGCCACGGCAGGGCCACAAGCACATTTTTTTTAATTCATGTTTATGTTTTCAATATTTTGTTTTGGTAACGCTTTACCTTGGGTTACAGTAATTACTGTGTACTTTCTGCATAACATGAGGGTAACAGAGAGAAGTAACATGGTGTCTTTGCGGGTAAAAAAAGTAACTTCTCTCTAACTAACTAACTAACTAACCTAACTTCTTCTAATTAACGGTATTTACTTTGTAATTACCCCCTTTTTACTCGCAAGATACCATATGACTTCTCTCTGTGACCCTGTTGTTACCCAGAATGTACACAGTAAATACATATGGTGGTAACTGTACTGTAAAGTAAAGCGTTGCTTTTGTTCCTTTTCTATAAGAATGTAATATTGATGCCTTGTATAAAGTGTTAGGGTAGAGGGGTAAGAGGCAGGAAAAGTTAACATTTAAGACTTATTGGTGTTGTGCTTGGTGATATTTATGATGCAATGATGTAGGGATGGGGAAAATTGAAGAAACTCTTAACCGGCTACTGAGACTCATTAATCTGTGGTTATCGCTAATCTTAAATTATACAACGTTCACGTGCCTGATATGCACAGCACTGATTTTTAAAAATGTTATTTTTCACATAAGCCTTTTTTTTTGCTGCGCAGACAGGACCCGTCATTTCCAGCCACTGTTGCCAGATGGAAAATGCTGAATTATCGTACTAAAACCTCAACATTATCGGTTTTTGGGGCTTTTTGGGAGGAAATTATTATTATAATTATTATCGGTTAAAGTTGATCCGGTCGACTATCGGTTAAACGGTTACCGGTTAACATCCCTACAATGATGTATAAGTATCATTTGGAAAAAAATCATACAGTAGAAGGGGAGATGGGTAGAGAGTGGGAGAGAAAATAATTGGGGAAGTTTATATTAAAGAGTTAAAGTGATACTGTGTGAGATTTGTAGTTGTTTATTTCCAGAATTCATGCTACCCATTCACTAATGTTACCTTTTTCATGCATACTTACCACCACCATCAAATTCTAAGTATTTATTATGACTGGAAAATGTTTTCTTATCATACATGAAAAGGGGGATCTTCTCCATGGTCCGCCATTTTGAATTTCCAGAAATAGCCATTTTTAGCTGCAAAAATGACTGTACTTGGGCCATATTAGAAAATATTAGTTTATTACTTAGTAAACTTTCATGAAAAGATCAAATTTGGCAATAGGCAACCCAGTTTCAATGAGCAGTGTAGTTGCAGTACCTTTTTTGACCATTTCCTGCACAGTGTACCTTTAAAAAAAAATCCATCTGAATTTCATGTTGACTCAATGTATAACACGAGAGGTTATGTACTATATATTATATATATGTGGTTCACACACACACACACATATATATATATATATTTATTTATTTAATTTTTTTTTTAAGTTACACGAGGGTAGTGTGTACCAGTAGGAGAACACATTAGCTTTCCATCCATCAGCAAGAAGGAATGCCAGTATAACAGACATGTACAGAGCACACATCTCATCTCAGAGCAGGTGACAGGATGATCAGTGCCAGCCTTCCCCACGATCTGCAGGCTGCCATGAAAACGACTGCTGTGTTACATGCCTGTGTTAGTGAGACATGCCAGCGCCCCCTGACTTCAATTGGAGGCTAAGGGCAAAGCTGCCAGTTAGCCATGTGTGCAATTAAATTCTCCACTACACCTGACAGTCAAGAGCAGGAAATGTCAGAATTGAATGACTATTTTGGTTATTATTTTGGGTTTCTTTCTAAGGGCCCTGGCTGTAATTGTTACAATAGATTGCATGCATTTGTACCTTCCTCTCCAGAAGCATCTGAGATTATTCCGCATATGCATGTAACAGACCACCTTTCATCAACACACACAGCATATACTGCACAGTATACTGTACTACAATGCTTTCAAATACAGATAATACATTTTTCCTCACTAAATCATGCATTCAAATAGAAATGTAAATGAAAGTGCACTTCAGATGTATACTGTATAAGAGGCCACAACAACATCAGGAGAAACTACAGGCCGCTGCTGCTTGTGGTTACCTTACATGATCCTGCAGCAGGCATCCACCCCTACGCACAAAAGTGGAGCAGATTCCTCCGTAGAGAAAACTCTTTTCTCCATCTCGTGCCCTGGAGACATGTTCCATCAGAGCAGCAATCTGCCAGAGCCGAGCCCATTTGCCTCTTAAAAGGGAATGGAAGGTGGCACTTTTCATCTTGTAACACTCCAAACACCATACGTTAAGACAATAAAGGCAATCTCTTTTGACAGTGCGCCAGGCATTTAAGCCATTTGCAAACTTTAAAAGGGCAAAAGTGGATTGGCATGTATCCGAAAGAAATAGGGGCGGTAAAAAGGATGGAAGAAAGTCGATGGGTCGCGATGCTTTGTTGGTACACAGAGACACATACATATTTCAAAAATACAGATCAATTCCTCATCTCACTTTGAGACATTGGCGCTGAGTATTTTATAATATCTTTGTTTCTCATATTATCCCTCAGTCAAACTTCAGGCTTTGTGGCTCATTTTATATTCCTCACCTGTGCTTTAGTTGTTTTTGATATACTACTATTATGCTAATCAGTTGAGTTTCATTAGTGAGGTCGGTGGCACAGTCAGTCAGGTTTTCCCTGTCAGACCCATCAACAGTGGGTCCATCCCCAATAGGCGGTGTGAATAATGTAATGTTTAACCATACTGCTTACAGTGATTCTGGGGGGGACAGATATCTACCACCTCTTTTTTCTCAGAGGATTTACTCGTGAATTCATTAGTACAGGATTAGCTGTGCAAAGACAGGCTTTCTTATTTCATTTCTTCACACAAGATTGTCTACCCTTCAGTTTAAACTATATATGTGTGGACAATGGTAAAATTATACTACAAAAAATACTGTATTAGTATGGCACAATTCATGCAAGATGCAGGACAAAATGATTTAGCACAATCACAGACATGCTGTAACCTTTTTATAGGGCAGCCATTACACAAATGTTTGGAAGTTTCTTTGGATCAGAAGGTTGCATGTAGGGCTGCACGATATTAGAAAAATATGCGATACACGATAACATGACTGTATACTGCGATATCGATATTACTCACGATATTTAATATATACATATATTTTCCCCTCTCTACTTGCCATTCTACACTTTATCATGTATAAAACAACTGAGAGTAATGTTTTACTGCCAACATTATTTTGTATTAGGAAAAAAAACATGGCTAATATACAGCATCAACTTAAAATGTCAACATTTTTATTGCATTTTTTAAAGGGGCATTCCACCGGTGGAGACATGAATATTTTACTGAAAGTGGGTCATATTTATAGTAGAATAGTAACATATATTTCTAATTTGGTGCCTTCTTGGCCAAGAAAAGGCAGAAAATGACTTTTTAGTGCTTGTGGATTTGTGACAACAATCCCCATAATGCACTGCGATGCTCGAGTTCCACAGGCCACACCCAGTTATTTGGGACTCTATGCATCATCCCTCCCTCAGCTTGCAGGCAGTGTTGCCAGATTGGGCTGTTTCCCGCCCAATTGGTCTGCTTAGGATGGTCGTGCGCGGGTAAAAATGGCATTTAGCAGAAAAACCCGCCCAATTTTAGCCATAGAAATCAATAGAATTGGGCGGGATTTTGAGCTTCTAGGCTGGTTTTGAGCATTTTTTGGGCTGGAAATCATCAGCCTCATCTGGCAACCCTGCTTGCAGGTGCATCACAGTGGGACAGACATCACTGGAAAGGAGAAGCTGGAGCACACTGCAGCTTAGTTTTCAAGACTTTATTTTGTGCACACACGCGACCAACGTTTCTGTGTTGCTACACCTTCTTCAGAGTCAAATGATAGCAAGAGAGAGACACACATTTCAAGACTTGACATTCACAGGTGATCCTACTTGGTTTGGCTAAATTGGTCTGATCTCATTGCAGGTAATTGACCCCACCCCCCAACACCAGGACAAAATTGTAGACAATTAGACAGCTTGCCAACTTCCCAAAACAAAATAAAAAAGTGAAAAAAAACAATACACAAAGAACATTGTCAATAAAACCACAGCTACAATTATTACAAGACCACAGCCGCGATGCTGGAACAATTTGTTACAGAGAGCAAGACATATTGTGTTCCTCATTTATGCCCTGAGGCTCCACTGAATTTAGAGTATGAATCCAAAATGCCTTTCTACGAAGCCTCTCTGTCTAATTGTCTGCAATCTTGTCCTGGTGTTGGGGGGTGGGGTCAATTACCTGCAATGAGATGAGACCAATTTAGCCAAACCAAGTGGGATCACCTGTGAATGTCAAGTCTTGAAATGTGTGTCTCTCTCTCTATCATTTGACTCTGAAGAAGGTGTAGCAACACCGAAATGTTGGTCGAGTGTGTGCAAAAAATAAAGTCTTGAAAACTAAGCTGCAGTGTGGTCCAGCTTCTCCTTTCCAGCTATGCCAGTGACTTACTGGCAGTGTTGCCAGATGAGGCTGATGATTTCCAGCCCAAAAAATGCTCAAAATCCACCTGGAAGCACTAAATCCCGCCCAATTCTATTGATGTCGATGGGAAAGATTGGGCGAGGTTTCCTGTAAAATGCCATTTTTACCCGCAGACGGCTATCTCAAGCAGCCCAATTGGGTGGGAAACAGCCCAATCTGGCAACACTGCTTACCGGAGCCTCAATGCCAGTGATTTCAAAAGCACTGGGACACTGATCTGTGATAGGTCTGTTAGAGCATTAGGTCCAACCCCCTATGGGCGGGGTTGAAAAGGTGGGAAAAAGGCTTGTAGTCTCAACAGAAATCCACCTCTCTTCCACTTCCTATGTCGATGATGCAAAATGACCATTTTTACATCATTGACATAGGAAGTGTTAAGAGATGAATGCGTGTTTCTCCTATCTCAGGGGGAATTGAGAGATTTTTGCAAGACCATTCAAAAGTATGACTGGGTGTCTAGCAATGGAAAGCCTAATGCAAAATGGGTGGAGTGTCCCTTTAACCTTCTCACCAAATTTCCTGTTATTAAAATGTAAAAACTGTTTGCGATACGTGCACAACTTTTGCGATACGTGTATCGCAAGCCGTGATATCGCGATATCGATACATTTTCGATATATCGAAAGTAGTTGCATGTTCGTATCCCAAGCAAACAACCAGTATCAAACCAAGGGAGGCAGGTCAACCATGTGTGACGGAGATGTTCCAGCATGGGTCGTCCCCCTCGGGGAAGCAAACCTGCCACCTCGTCAACTACATCGTTTCGGCAATGGG